>NW_027150754.1:0-557327 GCF_020186115.1 Histomonas meleagridis
TGATTTTTTTATGAATATTGATTTTTTGCATCCGAGAACCCGATTTTCGAAAATAACTCCATTCGATCAAATTTCGGAAGTATCAATTTGCGTATTTAGATTCTATGGATGTCAGAGTTCCTCGATCATTTGAATTGCTTTGTCCAACCCGAAATCGGTCGCTTCGTTACATTCGTTTCTCATTTCTTCTTACAGTCGGATATCATAACAGCGAAGAAGAACTTTCGAATGAAATAAAACGATCGCAAAACATAAAAACGGAAGAAACGCAACATGAAGATGATGACGAAAGTTGACTCAATGATTTCCAAAAGCCAGAGTTCAGTTTCGAAGACATTGGGACGCAAATGGCTGAACGCGTTGGTGAATTCATGAAAGAGATTTCGCAATTTGACTCTGTTGAAGCAGACGGTCCGATAAACTTTGATTTCGACTCGTACAAATCGAAACTTGAACATTTCCTTGACAGTAGTAGTGATGAAGAAGAAGAAGAAGATGCCTATGAAGAAGACGAACTTTTGAAGCATTTGAAAGACAAATATGAGAAAATACTCCGGAAAGTCGCCGAAGGGAAGATGAATGCGAACGAATATGTTTCGAGTTTTCTTGAGCAGTCTTATGAAACGCAGCCAATCGATAGCGGGCCCACTAGTGATCTGATGCAATTATTTAATTTTCGAAAATAACGATTTTGTGCGTGGCTGAAATTCTTTTGTTGGGTTATGTATTGTAATTGTTGATAAATCTTTTTGCTGACGAGTTATAATGTTTGCTTTGTCTTCATTTTATATGGAAAATACATTTAATTCTATCATAAACTGAATGAATGCCTTCAATATTAATTAATTCATGTTGTTTTTTCGCATGATTTAAAATTCCTTTTGCATCTGAACTCCAACAGACTTTACAATGATTACACATATAACCTTCTCTATGTGATAATATATCCAAGCAACTAGGAATTTTATTATTAAGCTTAGTATAAGCTATAATAGTAGACCAAAACCAACCTATAGTATTTATATTTTCATCAAATTCTTGATGTTTATGTGAAATATGAGAAATTAACGATTTATGTGCATTAGTGAAATAATCACAATTAGGGAAAGGACAAACTATAACATTGTTCCTATAAATGTCTTTTTCTAAATTATTCGAATTATTTAATATTAACCAAATTAAGTCTTTCTCTATTAAGTTTTTAATACAACCATATAAATGATTTTTATCAGGTTTTAAACCATGTATTTTGTTCATATGATTATTTAAAGCATTTCCTGTTTTAAATTCATTCTCACATTGACATTGGCATGGGAATTGGCCTGGTACACACCATTTCCCTTCTCTAATCATTATATGGATTAATGGTTGTTTAGCTAATGGTAAGTTATCATATTTCCAATTGTTAAGTTCTTTCGTTGGTCTCCATTTATTAATTAAATTATAAATATCTTCTTTACTGACACATTTTTTAATATCTTCAATTAATTCATCATTCATGTCTACAGTTTCTTGAACTAATTCATGTTCATCTTCTTCTTCATCATTATTAGTTAAAGTATTAATATTTCTATGAAGTGGAATATTAGTGTCTGAACTTGATTCTTCTTCACTAAGATTATCTTCCATATCTGATTTATCTGAAGTAGAAATTGTGAAATAGTTACTTAAGTTTAAGACTTTAGGAGTATGTTTATACATAATTTCAAATTCAGGAATATCAATATTTATCGTTCTTTTAATTGGGTTAAAACAAATCTCATTTTCTTCAATATTAACAATTTGAGTCTTCAACGTTTTGTTTACATCTATTTTAAGTTGTTCAATTAACGCTGTTTCTGTTTTATTCCTAAATAAACTTTCTACAAAAAAGAGATTCAACAATAGGTTTTGTGGTTTTCTTAATAGCTTCTGGTATAATATGTAAAGATTCTACATCTGGGTTAATAGTTTTATTATTTAAATTCGGAATAATTTGTAATGAATCAACATTCGAATTAATAATTTTATTGTTCATAACAGGTTTAACATTCAAAGAATCAATATTAGGATTAACTTCAACATTATTATACACAGGGTTTGCTTTTACTGAATCTATTCCTGTATTTACTTGTATGTCATTAAATTTGGGAATTGCATGTACAGAATCAATGTTAGTTGTAATTATTTTTCTCATTAAATTTTGGTTCTGCTGTTAAAGAATCAATATTAGTTGAGATTGTTCTTTCATTAATTATCGGATTAACTTCTAAAGAATCAACCTGAGTATCTACTGTTTTCTCATTTTGTATCTGATTCACATGTAACGATTCAATAACTGGATTTGTAGTAATTGATTTCTCGATTGGTGTAACTGAATTGATTGGAGATTCAATATAATTAAATTGATTTCTCGTCATATCTGTGAATTGTAACTCATTATGTATCATGTTGTGGTTAATTTGATTAATTGATCTTAAATCGATCTGACCAATGTTATAGAAATGACATGTCGCCCATATATTTTGTGTGTTGTTATTAACTATTTCAACATTTAAATTAATAGCTTTCTGGATAAGATACTTATTTGCAACATTAAATATATTTTTGAACTTTTGGATTATCACTATTTAACCGAAATGGTAATTCTCTAGGTCTGGTTGGTCCTACGAAAGTTCTTAAATCAAACACACCTCTCTCAATTTCGTCGGACGATGTGAGTCTTGGTGGAAAATTAAGGTTGATTAACAGGTTTCCTTCTTGAATAATGCATTGATTTCGGCATAAAACTAACCCTCTTTCTTCGTTGATAAATATTGGTAGTAAAAACGAAATATGTGGATCTGATGAAATAATTACCCATTGAGGTGGGACTCCTTCTTCTCCATATAAATCGGGGTTTGGATTTGATTATAATGAATACCACTAACAAGAAGGAATTCTTGTTGAAGTGGTTCACCAAAAATTAAAATCAATTTCTGTTATCTTTTTTCTCGCAAATCTGAGGGGGTTTCAGCAGGTGAAGGACATCGTCGTAGGTGCTTCTGTATAATAGGAGATCGTTCAAGTCGTTTACGCATTTCCGAATCGTCGATATAATTTATTGATCGAAATTTCGATTCGCCAAAAAGGGTATCATTAGAGTGCCCTGGGGGAGATATTTCCGAAAATCGAGTTCTCGGACGCAAAAAATCAATATTCATAAAAAATCAAAAAAATCTCCTCCCGTGTGGTTTATTCATTAAATATCATTATAATTAGGTGTTTTAAAGATCAAAAGGAATTAAAATCAAAATGTGTGAACCTTGAGGATTTGTTGCCAACGGAAGGGGCCAACAATCCAATTGGAAACTGGCATCATGAACTTACTGAACCTAGTGAACCCACTGAACATATTGAACATATTGTACCAATTAAGGACTGAACAAAATAAAGGGATTAACTTATGTCGCAAAACGAGACCTGTGTAGCCAACGGAACCAAATTCATCTTCAATCTTCTTTGTTTCCAAATTTCTCAATACTGAAATTAATAAAATATTTAAATTAAAGAAAATGTTTGACGAGCGGAGACGCGAAGGCTGATAAGGGTTTTTGTTCCTTCTGATCGTTCCGAGTACAATCAAAAATATTTCTTCGTTTTAAATATTTATTAATACTTTCTGTTGATAATTTATTCCTTGTTACACTTACATTTGAATACATCAAATAAATATACAATATGTTCTTATCTAAAAATATATAAATTTCAATAAGCAATAATAATAAACTATTAAGATTGAGATTGAGATTAAGATTAAGAATTGTTAAAATCTTCAAATTAATGAGATCTAAAACAAAGAAGTTGTTTGATTTACAAATACGCGAAGGCTGATAGGGTTTTTTGTTCCTTCTGATCATATTTGATGAAACCAAAATGTTACTATGTTTAAGAATGGTAAACAGCTTTGAAGATTGAATAAAATAAATGCTTATTAAAAAAACTAATAAATTGAACAATTTTATAAGTGAGTAAAATAGTATAGATAAGAAATAAGGGATAATTGATGTTATAAAGTTAATTCCTAAGATAATTATATTTCCAATTCGAATTGTCTGAAGAATTGATATGTCGAGAAGTGAATTATTTAATAAAGTATATAATAATAATTGAGGTAAAGCGATGAAATTGTCTAATATCAAATAGAATAATGATTTACTAAATCTACAATTACCTGAAGGCTTAAGGGGTTTTTTGTTCCTTCTATAAGTAATATGTAGAATTAATGATAACCAAATATTCCTTTTAATGTTAAACAATTTCATATATTTTGAATTAATTATTATTAAATACTTCGAATTCAACATATGATTAAAAGCTTGAATCGAATAATCAATAAAATTATTAGTTAAAGGATCTGGATCAAGATCGAATATATTAATAAAGGCATCCAGATCCTTAACTAATATTAACTTCTCTTTTAATTTAACTCTAGCCACGCCGTCATCAGTAAATAAGAAACAATAACTTTCCGGGTGTTGATAATGATAAGTTAATGAATTAAGTAAGTTAAAAGTGAATAATATATTATGAGATTTGAAGTTTTGATAATTAATTATAATATTGAAACATTTTAACATATCAGTCAAATTTTTAATATTTGTAATTTCATTGTCGTTATAATTATTATTGTCATTAATATTATTTATCATATGATTCTCATCAGAATTTTCATTAACTTTCATTTTTTGATTTTCTTTAAACTCTGCTTTATTAGACTCCAGATCTTTATGCTCATCATTGTCCTTAATATCTAAAGAACTATTGAACTGCGACCTTACTGTCAAGTAGCATTGTAGATATAAAGAAATTAAGAAAGATATTGATTCATTAGATGTAAAAGATCCAAGAACATCTCTTTCATATAAAAACGATGAATAAGTCTTTTCAGTTTGTCTTTCATTAATCATCTTGATTACAGCAAGATTCTTTTGTTTAAGGTTCACATGTTTGTTATTAAAAATATCTTTAATTTCCTCATCAATATTCTCAAATAAATTTGGTGTATTAGCAAATATTTCTCGGAAAGATTCAATATTCATGTTTGAACTAATTGTATATTTAATCGAATCATGTGTATCAAATAAATATCTTGAGTTATATTTCAAACCATGTAAATAATCAATCAAAAGTCTTGAAACATTAATGATTTTAGAAATAAAATCATAATCTTCACTTAAATTAATAATAATATTTGAATAAGTAATATAAAATTTAGCAATACTTCTATAATATTTCGTTTTATGATTAAAAATGTTAACTGGTTGAAAATTCTTATAATATAATAAATTTTGGTTAAAGAAAAGATTAAGATTTATAACATTATTATCAATTTCATATTGTGTAAGTTCAAATGGTTCTAAACTAACATCTAATCTAAGACATTTATCTTGATCAATAATACAATGACCTCTCTGAATAATTAAGCAATCTAGATTTGAAATATAAACAGGTAAATGGACACTAATATTCGGGTCAGCACTAATTATAATTGATGAAGGTAATGGTTTGTTGCCAACATTAAATGGGTACCATTTGTCAGGACGATAATGTAAACCTTTTAAAAGTAGGATTTCGTATTGAAAAGGACGGCCATGGTCGATGGACCGAAAAGGGTAAAATCTTTGTTCTTCTATCTCGACTCCTGAGGGTAATCCTGAGACATTAAGCATATGATTAATGAGTAATGGCTGAGTATAGTGTGGCAAAGGGGTAGACTTAATGAATTGTGGTAAATAATTAGGTATGCATTTCGAAGAATTTGCTATGTTTTGATCAAAAAGTATATTATCTTGTTGTGTAGATGGTCTTGAATCATATTTTCGATTTTCAGCGTGTAAAAATGACTGTGTAAAAAAATTCATTCTCCTCCCGTGTGGCTCGAACACACGACTTCCAGATTAACAGTCTGACACTCTAACCAACTGAGTTAGGGAGGAAGCCTGTAGATATTTAAATAATTATTATATAATAATTATTTTAATTATCATTTTTTTAAAATCATTTTATTTATGAATTTTAACAATAATTTTTTTTGTTAATAACGCATTTTTATTCCAATGAATTTTTTGATATATTAAAAATTATGATTAAAATTTTAATTATGTTGATTTTTAAATTTATTTATCTTAATGCACTTGCAATTTTTCCTCTAAAACTCTTTATTTCATTTAAAATTGTTTTAATGCTTTCTTCATCGTTCTTTATACAACGAGAAACAGCACGATCGCAAATAACACAATTTGTTTGTTCATCTATTTTAGCATCGATTAGGTTTGAAGCCATAAGATCTATAACCAATGATTCTATATCAATGATGTTATCGATCTTTAATTCTTCTTTGATTTTTCCAAATGAAATTTTTGATCCTTTCGCAAAAAGAGATAATAGTGTTAATTTCTTGAGTTTTTTGGCAGCTTCACTGTTTGGATACAAACGAAGTTGCTCAGGAAGTGATTTCTCAATAGATAGATAATCATTCCAAGAACCATATGCAAACAAGGAGATTAACTTATGTTCATTACTACCTTCTTCGAAGTCATTTAAGTAAACGTCTAAAAACATTTCATTTGGATTATTGAGAATATCTTTTATGTTGCTCATGTTTTATTGGCGAACGTTAACCAAAGTGTCGTTTATAAATGTAAACGATAGAATTTTTTTTGGGTTAGAAATGAATGAATCAGAAATATTTATTTCATCAGATCTAGATGACATGTCTTTTGAAATGAAGCAATTACAAAACAAAATAAATAGGGTCAAAATGGAAATTTATTCACCAAATTCCAATTCATTTCCGAATTATAAATATATAATAAAGTCATTAACCAAACGTAATCAACGTCTCAAAGAAGAGGTTCACACACTCAAGAGGCAACAAAAGAAAATTTTTGATTTATTCCAAATAAATGATTTTCAAACTCTTTTTGAAAAATTAAAAAAGATTTGTTTGGATTACAATGGCGAATCTTCTTTTCAAACTGAGAATCAAAATCTGAAAAAGAAAAATTATCAATTACATCTTTTGCTTAAAGATCTTCAAACTAAAAACTACAATTTATCAATTGATAAGATGAACATTCTAGGTATAACTGATACTCTTAAATCACAAAATGAACAACTTTCTCAGGAATCCAATTCTCATATACAAAAAATTACTGAATTGCAAGACACAATCCACAGGTGCGACAAAAAACTTTCTCAACTCATCAAAGCCAATCAGTCTTATGAACAACAAAACAAATCCTTGACGACAACAATTTCATTACTTGAATCAGATATCAATTCCCTCAAATCACAAAACGCCGAATTAAACGTCGTTATCTTTGATTTAAAGAATGCCAACTCACAGCTGAATGAAGACAATCAAGTAATGAAGCAAACAATTAATTCGTTAACTTTAAGTGCAAAACAAACAAATCAAAATAATACAAATTTTAATCACCAACAAAATATAATTAAATTTTCGCAATTAATTTATAAATTAATTTATAAATTTAAAAATGAATTTAATTCAAGAACAAAAAAATTAATTCAACAAATGAATTTAATCAATATGAAAATGAACGAAATTAAAACTAATGTAATATTTCAATATGTAAATGTGCTTAATAATTCACAAAAACTTATCGATGCAACATGGAAACTATTTGGTGAGCAAAGGCCCCCGAAACTGAGAAATTTTGCAAATGATCCACAGAAACTTCAGTTCATTGTAAATGGGCTAATACAACTGCAGAACGCAGGTGTGCAAGCAATGAGAATTAAGGCAAGAAAAGAGTAAAATGTTATTTAAATAGTTTTTATTTTAATAATTTTATATTGTTGCTGTAGAATTACAAGATATTGCGTTTTATTCGAAAAAAAAAGTAATCACTTAAATCTTTTGTGATTAATTAATTATTATAAATTTATATAGAAATAAGTTGTTTATGCAAAAGTGAAAAGTGTGTCACTTTTCCGATAGAGAATGAAGAGCGAAGAAATCGAATTCGACCAAATCTTTTCCACAATCGAAGAAGGTAATCACCTCTCTGAGCTAACTGTTGTAAAGCTCATGAAAGTGCTCCAAGAGATTCTTTATCAAGAACCTAATTGCTTAGAACTTCAAACACCGATCACTATTTGCGGCGATATACATGGGCAACTTTTTGATTTACTTCAGCTATTCGAAACAGCAGGTCGAGCTACTGATGACAATAATAAGAAATTTCTCTTTCTCGGAGATTATGTTGATCGTGGCTATTTTTCACTTGAAACCTTTGTTTATCTTGCCACACTTAAGATCAAATATCCAAATCGAATTTTTCTTCTTCGAGGAAATCATGAATCACGCCAACTCAACACTAGCTATGGTTTCTACAATGATTGCCTTCAAATATATGGACACATTGGTGTCTGGTCACTCTGCAATGAGATTTTTGATCTTTTACCGATATCTGCCATTATTGATAAACGCGTTTTTTGCGTTCATGGTGGTCTCAGCAGAGAACTCCCACTCATCGAGCATATAGATCTTCTCCAGCGTCGTATGGAGCTACCATTTGAGGGACCTCTTTCTGATTTATGTTGGTCAGATCCCGATAACGTACGTGACTGGACGAAAAGTCAACGCGGTGCCGGGTATATCTTCGGCTATGCTCAAGTTGAGCAATTCCTTCGCGTTAACAGACTCCAATTAATTGTGCGATCGCATCAGCTCGCACAAGAAGGATATAAATACTTCTTTGACCAGAAATTAATCACAGTTTGGTCAGCGCCGAACTATATGTACAGGTCTGGTAACAAGGCATGCGTAATGGAACTCGATGCGAACCTTTCGCCAAACTTAAAACAGTTCTCTACACACCCAAAAAGTGATACGAAGCCAAATGATGTTGTTTCGCCTTATTTCGCATAGATTTGATCGATGTATAAACACAATGTTTGAGGGAATGATTTGTTTGATATTTATGTATGAAACGTTGACTCAAAAGAAATTAATTCCTTGAGTGACACTTAAGCATTGCAATTTTATTATTCGACTGTCACTTTAATAATTAATAAATTAACGATTTGTTTCATATGACAAAGAATCAATATTAAAACTCATGAAGCCCAATAAATTTAAACACTTTTCAAGTACAAATTTAACTAATAGAGATGTTTAAAAATTTAATTAGAATAAAAAAATAAATTTATTTTCAGATTATTTAGCTACAAAACAAATTAAGCATGGGCTACTTGGTAATTATAAATAAGTAATATTTAATTTTTAAAATTTTATATCTAATTGATTCAAATAATTTCCATTTTCAAAATTAAACTCTATTTGGTTAACAAAAAATAAAAGGCTTGGAATAAGAATTAATTGAATTTAAGTAATTTTTATGATATTGATCAATCTTCTGTAATACTTATTCGCATGTTGCGGTTTTTGTGCTTAAGATGATTGAAACAATGAATCCATAAAGACCCAAAACTTCACCGAAAATGAGAATAAGCATTGCTCCCATGATCAAACGTGGTTGTTCAGCCATAGCACGAGCGGCAGCGTCACCGGCAACACCAATACACATACCTGAAGCAAGACCTGTTAAAGCGACGGAGAGACCACCTGCAAGATTTGCATATCCTCTGAAAAGTGGATATGGTGGTCTAACGCTTGGTGCAATAATAACTGCTGTAACTAACCCATAAATACCAACGATACCAGCCATAATGATTGGCATTAAACCACGGTAAATGAATTCAGGATGCATGGAGCAAACAGCAAAAACACCAATAGCAGATTTGGCTGTGCCATAACCAGAGCCAATAGCTGTGAAAGCGAGTGCGATGGCAACGCCCAAAAATGAGAAAAATGTAGCGACAACAGGGCAGTCTTCGTTTGACATCGTGGATAGTAAACTAAAAGTGACAAAACTACTTTTTTGAATTGCACTTTTTATGATACAACAAAATTTATCATCCTTTGGTTTCTTTTTTGTAATAGTTTTGGTTTCTTGTATACCAAATAATTATGGACTAATTTAAAGAAATATGCTAAAAACTTGTTGGGAAACCTTTTTTTCATCAACATATTAATTATAATTGATTTTTGATTGTTTTAATTAACAAATAATAGCTCTTGCCTTATGTGCCACCAAAAAGCATTTAATATTTGAGCATTGGTACGTCGAAAAAAATTTATTAATAAAAAATTGAAAATTAAATTTATTTTAAATTCTAATATTAATAGAAAGCAAATCTAATGGTTTAAAGTTAAAATAACATATTTTAATCTCTTTGTCATGTTTTGAATAAATCTAATTTTAATACTTAAATCTTTCCATAATACGATTTATAAATCAAAATTAATTTTAAATTTAATTAACTTATCATTTAACTAATATTTAACTAAACATTTTCATGAAATATTTTGGAAACACAAATTTCTGCCGTTTAAATTAATAAACGTACATTGATGAGGAGGGCGAGGGAAAGTGTTGGTGTTCCAAGGACCCACATACCAACTCGAAGTACTACAGCTGCATCTCGCCGCCAATCTACATCAGGGCGTGACCGAGAACGTCCAATAGCACAATCAAGAACACAAAAACCAGAACCTCCATCAGGACAAGGGGATCCCTTTAGATGCATAAATAATTTTTTTAAAGAAAGGGAAGGTGAGCCAGCCTTTCCAAACCGAGTTCAGTCATTAACTCAAAAAAAGTATCAATCAGTTGCATGCAAACTTCTCCACATTATCGACAAAGATTTCAATGACTTTGGAGTTACTTCCAAACTCGAACATGATTTTCGTGATCTAATGAGTGTATTTGGATATCCTTATCAAATTCGGCCAACTGATCTTCAATCTACAATTGGTGCTCTTAATCGTTTAGGCCCCACACTTTATCCTCTTAATTGGCTTTGTCGTCTTATCAAAAGCGATGAAACTCTTAAACCTCAACAACAAGCATATTTAACGAATAATCCAAGTTTCCGCAATCGACTGATATTTTTCAACTGCATTAAGCGTACCTATGAAATTTGGCTTCAAGGTGATGATAGATCCATTTCCCGTTTCGAGAAAGATTTATCAACATTTTATCTTGACTTGAACGATATCCAACAAACACATGAAAAGCTTCAATCTGACCTTAAGGCTCTTCAAAAGGAACTAGATTCTTTACAAAGAAATGAAGATCCTCGACAATCATATGCTGAAGCAAATCGTCAAATTGAGCGCGTTATCGAACAACGGCAACAAGAATTCGAAAACCTTCATAAGACGAATTCACAAAAAGCTGAAGAACTTGATGAATTAAAGCGATTAGAAGAAGAAGAAAAGGAAAAACTTAAAATTGCCGAAGAAGAAATGTTACAATTAGAGCGACAAATGGAAACAATGAACGTAAGACCAGATCAATTAATGGAGATGATTGATACGATTAACAAATATGACTTAGAGAAAGAGCAACAGAATAACATCAAAGAAGAACTTGAAAAAGAGATTAAAGAAATTAATGAAAATTGTAAGAACGAATTTGATGCGATTTTTTCATTAGCAAATGATATCAATGGAATAATTACACAATTAGGGTCAAGTCAAATGTTAAAAGTTAATACGAATGGAACAAATCAAAAAGAAATTTTAGGTGTTGATCTCGAAAATCTTTTAAATGAAATATCAAATAATCGAATGAAATCATTACAAATAGAAGTCGAACAAGCACAGATCGAAGCAGAAAGAAATAGCATCGCATTGGAATTGGAAGAACTTGAAAAGGAAAAAGTTAATCTAGAAAAAGAAATTAAAGCAATGGCATCAACAAAGAAAAAGGATATCAACGTGCTAAGGAACGAAGCGGATAATTTACAAAATGAAGTTAAACAGAAAAAGGTAAAAATTAATGAAGAAGAAAAAGATGCAAAAATGCAACTTCAGTTTGCAAAGGAATCATTCGAAAACTTAAATCAATATATAGAAGAAAAATTACAAAATTTAATCGGTGAACTAAAAGCAGTGAAAGGAATAATGAATTAATTGTATGAAAAATATTTGTTGTAACTTTAAATATGTTTCATTAATAATTTTTTTTTAGATATAATTCTTTATTAATTATATGCGATAAAATTCTTTAGAGTTATTCAATCTCTATCAAAAATTATACAAATATTTTGGTGAGTTATTTAGAAAAAAGCACATTATTATAGAAGATTAATTGATTCATTTGATTTTTATCAATAGAAATTGAATAGTTTATGCATACAAATTAATTGATCCACCTCTCTTAAAATCAAGTACTTTATATTTACGATACGTTGCCTTGTTCGATCCAGAACCAAATGCAAACCCTTGAACAACTATATGGCCTTCTCCAAAACCCAATTTGTCACAGTGTTACAGAAATTACAAATGCAATTCTTTCAATATATTTAAATAGCGAGTCTATTTTAGAAATATTAAGAATATTATCTTCAAATTCTTCACCTTTTATTAAACAGCAAGCGGCAATAGGGCTTTCTCAAGTTATTTCAAGGCATTGGCAAAATATAATGGGATCACAACAAGCTGCAGAAGAGATTAAGGCAGCAATTTTAAATCTTCTTCATGAAGAAGCAGACCCTCTTGTACAAAACTCAATTATTTATGCAATTGAAAAGCTGCTACAAAAAACATGTGAATTATTTGGAGAAGACTCTCCACATACCATTGCTGAATTATGGCCACAACTATTTGACTTTCTACAAGTACTATTTTCACAAGAAAACCAAAGAAGCCATCAAGTAGGGCTTGAACTTTTATCTGTAATGGTTCCTATGTTAGGAGAACAAGCATTCAATTCAAATCTCCCACAATTTATAAATCAAATTATGATTTCTTTAACATCCCCTGATGAAGATTACCTTCTTTCTGGTCTAGGTCTATTTGTTTCTTTAAATTTGTGGATTGATGATAATAATTTGCAATTAATTCAACCTAATTATTCATCAATTGTTGAAAAGTATTTTGTTATTTTCCATCAGTCGTTACTTTCTGGTCGTAATTGTACCTATAAAATTGCAAATCATCTTTCATCGTTTATAAGTTCATATCAAAATTCGGCCATTCCAATTTCACAACTTTTGTTGTATCTCATAAACATGTTAAATGATCCTAATATCCAACCAACTCTTCATTATTTCATTTATCTTCCATTAATAGAAATCATCCAAAACTTCACCGATGATGTAAAACCACATATTGAGCTTCTTATTGAAACCATTTTTAAGTCATTGGCCATTGGCTTTACTGATGAATGTTATCAAGAGAACTCCAGCGCATGTTTCATATCCACTTCAATCGAATACCTTTGCTATCGTTTTAACGGCGAAAAACTGTTTCCTATCGTTTCCCGTTTTTTGTCAGACGATAGCCCCAATTCAACATTTGCAAGTATATTAATATTAGACAAATTCATATATAATGCACCAAACACAACAATTTCCCAATCATCCACTTTTGCAAAATTTTTTATTAATCATTTAACACCAAATAATCATCATTCAATACGAGAAGTTTCATTAATATCATTACAAAAATTTATTAGTTTTATGTCAATTGGATTAAATGATTTCTTTCAGCCTATAATTGAAGGATGTATTTGTGCTATAGATTCTAATGATGTTGAATTAATTTATCAAGGAATTAAAACATTAAATTTCGCTATACAATATATCGAATATGACGATAAATTTAATGGACCAATATTCGAAAAACTTTTTTCGATGTTACAAGTTAACTCACCATATGTAAACGAAATATTTGAAGCCATTTCTATGTTAGTTGAAGTAGCTGAAGATGATATCTCAATATATGTTCCACAATTAATGCCATATTTACTTCAATCGATACAAATTGATGATAATATGAATCCTATATTAAAAGGAATATCATTTGAAATCATATCAAAAATTATCAAAATATTACCTAATGAAACACAACAAATATCCGAACAATATATTGCATTACTTATACAAAACACAAGTTCAAAAGATACATTTATAGTATCACATTTATTAAAATCATTTACAAATCTTGTTAATATTAAACATCCATTAATTCAAAACATATTAATAAAAATTGCGGAATATGCAGTTAATGAACTTGATTGTAGTCATATACTATCGGATATACAAAACAATGAAAACTTCCAAAATGAAGATAATGTAAATGATGAATCACAACAATCAATACTTTTAGATACAATAATTAATTCGACTAAATTAATTCGTTCAATAATTAATAATTTTCCAATTGTATTTCAATCGAACATTGAACAAATAATAATTAAAATGAAATCATTTTCATATATTCCATTGATAAATATAATAAAACAATCATTGAAAACTTTGGCAGCAATATTTATAACATATCAAATAGATCCTAATCCACATATGGAAGAAATTAAATCCATTTTCGAATTACATGAAGCCTCATTAAGCGAACAAGCATTTATATTTTATACGAAAATGATTTATAAATATTCGAATACGTTATCACAAGACATATATAAAATTGCTTTTAGTTATTCAATTGCTGCAATTAATAATGAATTGCCTTGTTTACAAGAGGATGAATTTGGTGGTGATGAAGATAATAGTGCAAAAGTTTCATTGATGATGCACGTGTTTGATTGTTTAACTGGAATCGCTTTAAATGTTCCTCAATATTTCGATAAGGGTAAATTTATACAATTATTACAAAAATTATTAAAAGAAAATAGAATTCAAGAAATTTTACTCGGAGTTTCTATTCTTGGAAAATTATTTAAAGTTGCTGCAAATGAAATTTCTGGTTTAATACTGAAGTTTATGATAAAAATTATTTTGGAAACATTAAAATATTGTGACGGAACAAACCAACCTTTCCCAATAATAGCTTTAAGGGATATATTAGAAACTAATCCAAACGTTTTAGCAAATTATATTAATGGAATTTTCCAAAAAATTGATGAAATCCTTCAGTTAGAAAATGTGGGGCAGCCCTATTACCACCAAACGGTCGCAGCGGTGGTTTCACTTTTGTTTTCGTTCTTGAAAATTCAAAAGGAGCAGTTCCCTCTTCAGAAATATTTGAATGTAATGGTATCGGTTCTCCCAGAAAAAATCGAGGCAGAAAACATTTATTCATCAATTATTATCGTGTATGAACAATTTCCGCAAGCACTCTCACAAGTAATACCACAGATAATTGTTGGGTTTGCAAAAACATTAGCATTGAAAGATTCAAAATTGAAAAGTTATGGATTTTCGGATGCTTTATTAATAAAAATCGTTGGAACACTCAGATCGATATTAAGTGCATTCCCTGATGGTATGGCACTGATTCAACAGTCAATCACCGACCAAAAATCTCTTTTAAGGTTGAATCAGCGTGTTTTTCAATAAATATTAAATGTTATCAATTTTCAGAAGACCGTTTATCCTGTATTCAAATTTGGTGTAAAAAATGCTTTTTGAATGTGTCGTAAAAATGCCACGTTTTTGAACAAACGATGATTTAGTTTACAATTTTGACGCTGTTTGCCAAATTTACATGCAGAAACTATTGAATTACCGGAGTTTTGACAGTCGGCTGTTTTGTAAACTTCATAATTATCAAGTTGTAAAAAATATATTTATATGAAATTTTTTGTCAAATATGACGGTTATTTGAGCGTAAAATTCTGTGACGTCACTTTTGGCCAAATAAAATTGATTCTAAAAACAACAAAATTTTGAAAACAGATAATTTCGACTAGGTAAAAAATTTACTAAAATGGAAATTAGAACCGGTAGTGACGTATAGGTTTAGGGGTGAATGTTCGAGGAATATGTGCACCCGCCTGTAATAAATTTTCAGGCATTGGTCCTTGAAGCGAGTTGAATCCTTTTGGAATAGGCTGAGGGATCCTTTTTCTGGCCATTCTTGGGTTGTATGAATGACCCATGAAGCTATCTGATGATCGGACCAACTTCAATGCACTTGCCTTTAACTCTGCTGCTATTTGTGAAAACTTGAAGTTATTGTCACATTTAACAAAATCAATAAAATTGATTTCACGATTTTTCTCAAAGTCTGTTGGGATAAGAGTAGTTGTTCTAATGTTGAAGTCTGTGATAAAGTTATCTGCATCTTTGATAAATGGATGAGATAATATCTGGTCAAGATTAAGCCTCTTATGAGGATCTATCTCTAAAATTCCGCGTATAAGATCTTCTGGAACCGGGAATGAAGCTTTTGGTATAACGAGTTCATTTTCTTTTATGTTTTTAACTATATTGTATAGGTTTTCTCCAGTATAAGGAAGTTGATCGAAGAGCATCTGATAAAGAGTAATACCTAGAGCCCAAACATCTTCCTTTATTTGAGGGCATTGGCCATCAATGGGCGGTAATTCATCGTCATCATCTAAGGCTTCTGGAGCTTGGAATGCAGGTGAACCAACAACCATCGATGCACTATTAATACTGTGACTAATTCCGAAGTCTCCTAAGATTGCTTTTCCAGTGGAATCTACTAATATATTAGCAGGTTTAACATCTTGATGAACAAATCCTTTAGAGTGCATGTATGAGAGAGCTATTGCAACCTGCTTGATGATTGATCGGATCGAATCATAAGTTAATTTTCCTTTTTGAAGCAAATTTAAAACAGAACCTTTGTCAGCATACCCAAGAACTAAATAAGCATACTCATGGTCACCTGAAAGGAACACATCGTAAAGCTTAAGGATGTTATCGTGGTTTAAAAACTTCATAAGTCTTATTTCTCTGTCAAGTTGATTTGCACCATCAGGCATTTTTAGCATTGTTCTTAGCTTGATTTTCTTGACAGCATAAGTCTTATGCGTTTCTTTGTCTATTGAAAGAAATACTTTTGAAAATGTTCCTTGACCAATTTTACGTATTAAGAGGTACTTATCAATCTGATCTATTGGTCTCTGTTGAACTACAGTTGGTTCTGGTGTTGAAATATGCTTGATGAAGCCTAGTTCGTGGGTGTCTAACATTTGGCTGTCTAAAATGATCTCAATTTTGGTTAGAGAAAATCTGTAGAAATCAAATGCAAATATTTTCATATATCTTCAAGATTTCATTATAAAATTTTAAATATAAATTGTTCCGATGATATTAAATATATATAACAATAAAATTAGAACGAATAAATTAGATTATAAAAAATATTCCCTTTTTGGTTTATGGGAACGTCCAGAAGACGCTGAGAATATTCAATGCTCTCAATTTTGAATAAACTTCATTCAAAATTTGTAATTTTTTCAATAATGGCAAAAACACTACGTTCCCAAAAATCACATTACGGTTATTGTCAAAGTCTAAAACGGTTAAACTGTGTACGACCACATTAAAAAAAATTTTTTTGTCAATCGGTTGTAAACACGACCGATGAAAAAAAATCATTTCACATGTCGTCGATAAAAAATAAGATTTAACGTTCGCATAGCCGATGCAGGAAACCCTTATAAAAACAGTTTCAGGGAAGACTTTTAGTATAAAGTGTAGTCCTGAAGAGCCTATCCACAGCCTAATCGAAAAGGTTCGTAACTTACTTCAAAGTAAAGGCGAAATTCAATTAATATATCAACAAAAAATTTTAGATGAAAACTTAACAATAAAAGATATAGGCTATGAACCTCCAAATTTCTTTGTGGTTTGTCCTAAATCGAAACCAAGTCCACGTCCTAAAGAAATCACAATATCAAATAGAATTCAATCAATTGAAATACCTCAACCACAAAGCCTTAAGCCCCCGATTCATGTTGCTATTCTAACACAATCATCGAGTGATAGTAGCTTTGATGAAGAAGATTATGATGATACTCAAACATCTTCTTCTTTTGTATCACAAGTTGACAGCTTTCAAAATGATTTTGAATCAAATCAATCAGATTTATACGAAGAAGATGAGGAAGAAGAATTTGAATCATCATTAAACTGCTATGACAATTTCACTGATGAACAAAAGCAAGATATTAAAGAAATACAAAATGAAACCGGACTTGATTTCAAGAAAGCTGTTTTGATATATGTGTCGTGTCAATGCTCAAAAGAAAATGCCATTCTTAGTTTGCGAGAGATGAGCAAATGATGGAACAAATATTTTCTTTTTGTTTGTATTGAATTAAAAGTAAAAATAAAAAAAAATTAAAGTAAGGGAATATTTTTCAGATCCTTTTAAGAATGTTTATTATATTGTACTTTTTCATTGAAGCTTTATTTTAGTCTAAAATAGATTATACATTAAAAAATTGATCACGTGTGATGCATATGCATTAAAAATATTTATTTAGAAGACAGTACAAACTTCTTTTTTTGTGCTTTTTTGTTCTTTTGGTGGTGTTTGGTTAACTGTTGGATGATTTCTTTGATAAATCTTTTCGACAAGTCCGTAAAATAGTTCGTGAACATTTATGTTGTTCTTAGCTGATATTTCCATGTAAAAAGCGCCTATTTGTTTGGCAAGTTCTTCTCCTTCTTCTTGGCTAACTACACGTTCTTCAACGAGATCACATTTGGAAGCACAAAGGTAAACCAAAGGGTTTCTGTAACAACGGGTAATGTCTTGATAGCATTCGTTGACATATTCAAACGAATCACGTTCAACCATCGAGTAAAGAATAATAAAACCTTTTCTTGGTGCATCTGGTCTTGGAACTCTCATTGGTGCAAAATCATCTACAAAATTTACTGTGATATTGGTTGTAATACAAATTCCTTGATAGTTAATTATGGACTTACATTCAAAAAACAGATCAGTGCCATAATCAAGTCCGCCAATCTTAGAAATAAGCATAGATTTCCCAGTGTTGTATCGTCCATAAAGATCTATATAATATTCTTCTGAACTGGGTTTTTCTTGGTTCATATCAAAACCGTTGTTGATAGCGGTCAACCTGGAATGATCATTCCATTTTACGAAGCGAAAAAAGTATGAATATGAAAAAGGATTTGTGGAAGTTTATCCTTGGCTAAGAGTTCTTGTTTCTATTTTAGCTATGGAAATTGCACAGAGATCATATGAAGACGCATAAGTTAAATTGATCAAAAAAGTAATATCTTTCACTTTAAAATGAGTTGCTTTTATGTTTTTCTGTGTATTCTTTGGTTATATTGATGGAAAAAAGAGGATTTTGGATTTGGCGGGGAATTAAAATTTTTGGCGGGATCAACGTTGATGGAAGGTAATGCGCCTGAAGTCAGCCTGAAAAGTTTATCAAAAGTGGTAGCAGACAAAATAAAAGTAGCCCGAATTTCAACGCCAAGAGAAATTGCAAACTCAATTGTTACGAATTATTCATCAAGATCAGAAAATAAAACATTTGTAAAATCTCTCAACAGAAGGATCTACGATGTTATAAATGTTTTGAGTGCACTTGGTTTTGTTGAAAAAGATGATAAATCAATAAAATGGATTGATAATCCATCGTTAATAAAAAAAGATCAAGAAATAGACCCTGCTATTACAAAGGCAGAAAACAGAATAATGGAAAAAGAAGAAAATCTTAGAAATAAAGTAAGGCAATTATTGTTATACAAGTGTTTGATTGAATTAAACAAAAATACTTCATATGAAGGCCCTCGGGTGTCACTACCAATGACAATCGTTTGTTTTCAAAACCTTGATTTTTCAATTAATGTTCAAGATAAACATCTAATTGATATTACATCAACTACAGAACCTACATTTATTACACAGCTAGATATACTATCGCTGATGAAGTTCCCTGTAAAGTTGATTAGACATGTAATTTCATGTTCACCAGAAATAGTATCATGTCAAAAATATCTTCCTTTTTCTGATGAAGGAGAAGATCCAGATACGTTGGTTTCGTTCTAGAATTTGTTTAAAATTAAATAATTGTTATTCTTTAATTAATAAATTTAAACTCTAAATTCTTGTGTGATGCAATCAGATTCAGTCAGTTCTTGCATACTTTTGCCATGGTTTAAACAATTTTTTGAAAAAAAAAATAATCCATCCTTTATAAAAAAAAATGTGGAAGTGCTGATACGAACAAATCTTGGGGAGCCAGTATGTATAAGTTTTGATGTAAATTATGAAATTTACACATATTCATTAAATAAGAATGACTTCAAACATATTTTACAAAACCTGATGTTCATCATCTCTGAAGTTTAGCTTCTATTGCTTTGAATCTTTTGTCCAATAAGTCAATTCGCTTTTGAACATTTGATATCCTATCTTTGATAATTTTTAATGTTTGGAAGCACTCTTTGTATTCAAAAGGATGATATAATTCATTTAGTTCTTTGAACGAATTTTCAAGCTCAATAATTTTTTTGGAAATCTGCTTTTGACTTTGGAATGCATTCTCTAGTGCATCTTTTGAAGCACATGCAAGATCACACAATATTTTACTGACTTCTTTTGCTTCTTTTTCGATATTTTCTTCTGTCAAAGGATCCATATGCACGAGAGTCTATCGTCCGCACTTTTTCGAACTCAGCGGTTATTTAATACCCACAAATTAAAAAACGTTAAAAACAGTTTTATCGGTTTTAGCGGTTATGGCTGACCTTTCGGATGAAAAGTGTTCAAGTCTTTGGACGCAAGAAAACAGCTACAGCCGTCGCTTACTGCAAGGAAGGTTCTGGCCTTATCAAGTTAAATGGTGTTCCCCTTGGCCTTGTTGGAACTGAAACACTTAAAGCCAAACTTATGGAACCACTTCTCCTTATCGGTGAAGATAAGTACAAGAACCTCGATATCCGCCTCCGCTGCCATGGTGGTGGTAGCGTTGCCCAAATTTATGCTATTCGTCAAGCTATCGCCAAAGCTGTAGTTGCATATTATCAAAAGTATGTTGACGAACAAGCCAAAGATGAAATCAAGAAGGTTCTTTTAGATTACGATCGTACACTCCTTGTTGCAGATCCACGTCGTATGGAACCAAAGAAATTCGGTGGTCAAGGTGCACGTGTACGCAGACAAATGTCATACCGTTAAAGAAGTCTTCTTTATTACATTGTTTTTACTAATTTCTGTGTTTTTAATGTATTTTTCTTTGAGATCCCTTCATTCAGAAAAAACGTTTAAAATGTCTTTGGAAACCGTTTAAAAACGTTTATTGTAACGTACGTTAAAAATTATATTTTCATAGTAAAGTTCCATGGAACCAAAAGAGTCACCTGCACACAAGACACACCAGAAAAGGAAGAAGGAAAAGAAGGACCCAGCAACACCAGAAGAACTTCTTAAGGAAATCAATGAAATTCGTCAAAAATTAAAGTTGCCTCAAATCAAACAACAAGATGCTTTTGTCAACTATGCAAGTGCACTTGCAAATGGTGACCTTGTAGATCTAAATAACGGTACATTTGTTGTCACATCTTTACTACACTTTTACGAAGCTTTTGATGGAAAAACTCCAACATCTAATCTCGTTAAAAAGTGGTTCAATAGCTCTCAAAAACGCAGTGTTCTTTTGGGCCCTGGCAACATGGGATGTGTTGCTTTCATTCAAGGATCAGACGATGGAATTTATATTTATGTTATCGTAGCATCTTTATTCCACTAAAATATTTTTGATCGTTTTCATTTTCCCTGTGACCGTTAACGTGTGTATTCAAAAATTTATATCGTTTATTCAATAAGTTCCATCGTTCATTAATACCCAAAAATTAAATCCAAGTTTTTAGTTTTCATCAATGTAACAGCGAAGTTGTTCACCTTCAAGAATTTCGAAGGGTTCATCAATGCCAACAACTCCAACGGCGAGTGATTCAAGATTGATCTCTTCTTTGGAACTACAATCGTTGATTGCCTTCAATGCATGTCTGATCAATCCTTCGCGATCACAATCTTTGAATTCGGCTAAGTGTTGCTCTAAATATGTTTTTCCTGCTTGTGCCCTTCTTCCTATTGCTTGAGCATTAAACTCCCAATTCTGGCCACTTGGACAGGTTTCGAATAAACGAACACCGTCTGACCCAGAGCCAATCATTAGCAAGCCAACACCATATGGTCTTTTATCATATTTTTGTGTTTTCTTTTGTGACCTTTCTGCAACAATATCTGCAAGCTCTACAACTCTTATTTCGCTCCCGTAAGCAAATTTATGTTGAATACATTCGTTTCTTAATAATTTGCAAAGACCTCTTCCATCTGCTGTTAATCCAGAAATGGAAACACCAATGTGATCATCTATTTTAAATATTTTTGGTTGGTATGATGAAAATTCGGATGGATTATGCATAATGCAAGCAAGAACTGCATGAGTTTTGGAACGGATTGCAACTGTTGGCATTCCTTGTTGAACAGCTTTCATAGCATTTTCTACTTGGAGAATACGTCCTTCTGGTGAAAAGGTTGTAGCATCACCATCATATCTTGACCTAAACATTTTTTTATATTTTAATAATTGAATACCTTTGTTCGAACAATCTAATAAAGACCGTTTACTCAATGAAATATTTCCCGTCACATCACATGTCACAGAGAACTTGGCTTTAAGCACTTTTTACTATTTTACCCTTTTTGTCATGTAACTCCTAATGTGAAAAGTACAGAAAACTAATTCAATAGTCGAACGATAAAAGTTTTGAGTAATAATGTAAATCATGGTGAATTTCATCAAAAGAAAACAACAACATCACAATGCACAACTTGAGTACCAATACTTACTTTACATAGTAACCAATGAAAAAATGAATCATACACACATAAAAATATCAAAACCGTATCAGAAAGAAGGAAGTTACATACGTCTTATGTACATACTCAAAATGTAGAATTTTTCAACACATTCTGGCGAAAGATAAATTCACCATAAATATTAAATCATATCATTTTGAAAACACCTCAAGGCTTTGATTTCAGTAATGACGATAGAAAAATTTGTGTCGTCCATCTGTTTCTGCGTATGAATTAATGCTTACTCATAAAAATTGAGTGTGCGAATTACTTTACTTTCATTTCTATCGTCATTTCTAAGATCAAAGATATATTTCTCAAATATGTAAAAATGTGTGGAGAGTGCAAAAAGATTATTGAAACATTAAACAAACCAAAACCATAAATCCGTAGGTAGTGCTACACAGCGCTTCGACATGTCGATGGCAGTAGAACTTTTTCTAAACGTTTTCATCGTTTATTTGCATCAACTTTTTAAACGTATTCCTACAAGCACAAAAATAAATTCTAATTTTACAAAAAAGTGAACATTTCCGATACAAATTTCTATTATTTGTATTTGTATTGGAAATCTATTTTGAGATAAATAATTTTGATTACATTTTTAATAATATTTAAATATTCGCATAAAGCAATAGAAATACCGAATCAGTATTCAAATAAGTTTATTGTTTCATCTTCTGTTTGTTTAAATCTGATTTTAGGATGTAAAAAGACAATTTCTACATGCATAAATCAAAGTCAAAGCAAAAGCAAGGTGAACATAATTCATTGGGCATCTGATCAAATTGTAATTGGCTTTTAATTTTTGATATGAATCTTAATTAAAAGTGGATCATCACATAAGTATTCAAGTTATTTTGAATTCAATTAATTCCCATTAATAATTCTTTTTTTTTCTTCAATTACTTTTTTTGAATATTCTTCCATCAATGTATTCATTTCCTATTTTCATTAATCAATAGTTGATTATGTAGGTGGTATTAATGTAAAGAAGTTTAATAAATGGTCGCTATGATATGTCAATATGTTTTTTGGTCAAAAATGACATGTCATAATTAAATAAACGGTTGCTGAAATTTCTTGTCTTTAAAACCGTTTGCAAAGTTCAGAAAATTTGTGAATGGATTCGGGTCCTATTGCGATTAATAACAACCTTACACAGATCCACCAATTTGTGGCGTTTGAAGTTGCTTTAAGGAGCCACCATCTGCATCACTTGGACTGTATGGAGGTGCTTCTGTGCTTTCGATGCAGTTATTTTGTGGTGTTGTATTTGGAATGTCCCAAAATGAGGGTAATGCTTCTGTACTTGGCATGGTTGGCCTTTCATATGAGATATTTGTGGTGGATTGTTGAGATTTTGCTGATTCACCAATTCTTGACATTTTAGCTGAACATAATTTTCTGAATGCCCTTGGTTTTCTTTCCATTCTGATCAGCTGAAAGTCACGGATTCTGGCAGCCTCACGAGATGTTTTCTGGTTAATAATTGAAGATATTCTGTCTGAAAAAGTGTCTGTATCACGAGTTAAATTCAGCCATTTTGAAAAATCTCCTGACTGATTCGATTGAACGATTACCAGCACATCTCTTGGCTTAATACCGTAGAATTCAAATGAAAAAGTTTCAATGAGGTATTGTCCATTATAAAGAAAAGCCACTGAATCATATGGAGCTAATCTCTTTAAATTTGCTATTGCAGATGTTGGGTAAATACTTACCTTGATAACGCAACGGCCTGGGAAATAAACAAGGAGGGGAAACTTCTTCGGGATGGAATTCATGAATGTAGAAAATTTTCTGTCAAAACCAGCGGCTTATCACAAATTTGATTTCACAACCGTCGATTTATTTAATTTCAGATTGCCAATAAAAATTCCAGCGTTTTTCCCCATAAATTGATTTATTAAACTTATTTTATTACCTTTAAGAGCTCTCATTTTAGAATATAAAACTATAAATATAAGTAGGATAACATAAAAATTTATAGAAAAAGAAAAGGAAAAAAAATTTTTTGTCAATCTTTCTGTAACGGTTAGATTTTCGTTTTTGGACGGTTTGTCAAGCCAAATAATTATGACCGTCATTCAAAAGGTCATTTGCCTCATGTCGGGCGGTTTTGACAGGTCGTAGAATCTTGTTTTTTCTTTTTGGATTCTTCTTTTGTCTATCCCAAACAATATACTTAGCAATTGATTTAGGGTCACAATATTACAGAGTTAGTACTAGCACTTTCTCTGGTCATCCAAAAATGATTGAAAATCATCAAAATAAAATTTTGACGCCATCCGCAATCGCAATTAAAACTAATAACTATGATGGAGAGCATTTGATTGTGAAAGGATTATCTCAAGTTGAGATAAAAATTGGGAATGATGCTTTGAAGTATCTGAAAATTCACCCCGATTCGGGTGCCCCATTTTTGCCTCGAATAATTGGACGATCATTTTCAACTGAATTTGAGATCCCAAAAATTTTGAACGCAACTGAATTCCTTTCAATTTTGCTTCACAAAATCTATGAACGATGCAAAACAACTAATATTGAAGGAGTTGCAATAACTGTACATGATTATTTCACAATATCTCAAAGGAAATCAATCATTCAAGCAGTGTCTATTTCCAAAATTCCATTGATTAATATTCTTGATGAAACATCTGCAATTATTCAATTTTACGCAATCCGTTTCTCCAAAAAATTTATTTATGATACGCACCGTGTTCTTTTTGTTGATGTTGGTGCTTCAGGAATTAGATCATATCGAGTTGAATTTAAGTTAGATGGAAATAATCCGATTGGAACGCAGACAACATATGAATGGAGTGAGAAAACTGGAGGTATTAGTTTTATTCGCAAAGTTGCTGAAAAAGAAAATTGTTCAATTTCCAAAGCACAAAAACTACTTATAAATAATGGAGATTCCTATGAAGAACTACTTTGTGATGATTTAGATGAGATTTATCGTGTTGTAGAATCGTCACTTGATGATGAAATCGACGAAGTTCAACTCATTGGAGGTGTGACACTTTTCCCTTTTATCAAACGATACATTCAAAAAGTGGTCGGTTATATTGATGTTTATTGGGATCTCCCACAAATGGAATCCGTAGCACTTGGGTCAATATATCTTTTACAATCCTCACTTAATGAAAGTCAATATCCAATGATACCACTTACCAAGCCACCCATTTATACATCTTCATGTAAATGTGGGAAAAGTGAATTTGAATATTGTAATCATCGGAAAGGTTGTCAAGAATATATTGTCTTTCAAGACTTTAATTGTACCAAAATCTTCATCACAGCGAATAAAAAAGAGATTCCAGAAGGCGCCGGAAATATTATTGGTTCATATACACTCAAAAATATAACGAAACGTCGTAATGATGATAACAAAGTTCGGAATTTACTTCTCATTATGCAAAGTCCTTCACCTGTAATACGAAGTGCATTAATGTGTAAAGGGAATTCAAGAAATTGTCTGCAAGTCGAATATGAAATGCAATCATTATATGATCGAATGTATGAAACGAAGAAATTAAATGTAAATAAAATAATACAAATAGAAGAAGAAAGAAATCGGAAAAATGAACTTAAATCAAAGCTGAGTTTAATTGTAGAAAATATGAACAAAGTCGAAATTTATAATGATGAAGTTATGGAAAAAGCTAAAAAAATAATTTCGGGAGAAAGTGACGCAAACATAAACGAGATAAGAAGAGTCATTAAGGATTTGGAAGATATGAAAAAACATTGGGATGAGATATAGTAAAATGTTTGAATTGTGTTATCTTAAATAATTTTTTTTTTTTGTTAAACAGAATGAAAACATAAATTTGTTTATAGATTTATAATATTGGGAACTTAATGTACAATGTAAAATTTTTATTTTTTAACTTACATACGTATTAAATGAAGTTATATGAATGATATATATCATTTTATAGGAATGAAATAAAGCATATTCGATGTTTTATGTGCTTGAAAATTTTAGTATCCATATGGTATGTGGTAGTTGTCATATGTATAATGATTTATGTAAATGTTTGATTCTCAAAATGATTTTTTATGTAATTTTCAAATCATTTATCAAAGAACTAATGAATTTAGACATTTATGGATTAATAACCAAAATTTGAATGCAATATGATCACCTTTCGGACTTTTTTAAGTAAAAAGTGATAAATGTTCAAAACCAAGGATTCCACAACATATAATTTATCAAAAATCAATCCTATAGCATTATTTTCCTTTATTTTTATAGTATGCTTTTTTGGGTGTTATAATACATGGAACAGCAAATTTTATCAAGTCAGTCGAATGAGTGTAAATCGTACCGAAAATTCATTAATTCGTTCAATGAATTTTAGTATCAGCTCTAACACAATTAGATTTGCATACGAAAGTAGGTGTGTCTTTGAAATTACTTGTCGAAGCGTTCAATCGTCAATAACCATTGCAGTTACAGAAGGTATATTCACAACCAAATACAGAGGATCTGGAAATAGTTTCAATTTCGACAAGAACTCAACCAAAAATCATATATCATTTTTTGTTCTATCTAGTTTCTATGGTAGACCAACAGTTTCATTTTATTTTGCAAACACAATGATATTCAACAACACTGTTGAAATAAATCATATTAGTCTTTTCTACCCTGGTAACAGTCTTTATACAATTCGTGAAGAAGAAGATCATCAATTTTCATCTGTTATCCTTGACCACAAAAATCTCCAGACGTTTTTCATTTCAGAAAATGTTATTAGCTCTTCAAAACTTGAGTTTTCACATGGAAGATATTTCAATGTTTTGGAGAATATTGACAACAAAGCTGATAATTACCTTAAAGAATCTAAGCCTAAGTGTGTTAATGATGATTCATATATTCATATGTTCATTGCTCCTCCTGATGGAAATCCATATCTATTTTTTACAGATGTTATAAACCCACTTGCTAATCTCCTTCGTGATGAAGGCAATGCCTTAACAATGGTTTATTATGATAAGAGTAATCAATATTTCGATTTTCTTTCCAAGTTCCAAAACGTACGTTTATTTGATGCGAACAAAAACTGCCAAAAATTCAGTGAGCTCAGAATTAGGGCAAAACCGTCAAATGACTTCACAAATACAAGAAATGCTTTTGGCGAGTTCAATATTGAGAATAAAGTTATTTTTCTTGTGGAATCTAAAAACATAAGTTATACAAAAGAAATTTCTCAATCAGTTTGTGTTGAATGTGTTGATGAAGTGTTAACATATCCACAAGATTTTAACGTAATATCAACTGCGATACATGGTTCACGTGCATTGTTTGTCGACAATGTAAATAACGCGGGATATATGGCTCTCTTAAATGAAAATTCTGTTTTCGGATTATTAACAAAAGACGAACCACAAAATGATAAATGGGTAAAGGAAATGGCGAACGACCTAAAACTGAAATATGTTTGGAAAAACTATACACAAGAAATAATATAAGATATAGGCGGTATAAAGTCTAAACTGTCTGATGATGTTTGATATGATTTAAACAATAAACTTTATATATAATTTAAAATATAATTTTTGTTTGTTTGATAATGTTTCAAGAAAAACAAGTCGATTATGCAACTATGTTGTTATATCAACGTTAATAGCCCATATTCATGCTACATTCCACCAAGTGTTTTACCACATACAAATTCAGATGCTGCATTTGGTGAAATTTGGGCGGTATTAGGTGAACTTGCAGATTTAAATATTTATATTACTCATGTCTTTAAACCTTACTCTATATATCCTCATTTGATTTGATTTTTTTAATGATTCACATATAATATCAATAACGTCCAATTATATATTATAAAAAAAAATAATAACAATTCATAATTACAAGAAAAAATATATTTTCTTGTTGACATATTAAAATTAGGAACTCGGAGAAATTTGTTTCCATAAATATAATCAAAAATATTATTTCGATGAAGTTCTATTACAATTTCAAGTGATTCTGTAAAAGATGAATGATGTCATTCACACAAATGAATAATTTCAAGATTCCCACCAGCAATTGCATATTTCCCAGTATTCCTTAAGTGAGAATTATTTTAATAATATATGTTTAAAACATTTAATTGAACCAAAAAATGCTCCATAATCAATAAGTTTAACACTATTTTTATTAACAAATGACCATCTTTCATAATGTGATGACTGAATTAGTTGACTAAAATTTTCTTGTGACAATATTTCTTGAAGTTTTTAGATTTCATCATTTTGCGTTATTTGTGTGATTGGGTTTGGATTAACTCCTTCTTTAACATATTTCTAATGATTTATATCATCATTTCTTGAAAGATCATTAAAAAAAATCTTTTTTATATATTTCGATATATCTAGATTAAGTATTTATATAATTCAATGATTATTCATAAACAAAATTTCATTCATATCAAACATATGATATAACTTTCAATGATTATTCATAAACAAAATTCCATTTATATCAAACATATGATATATCATTCAAAGATTATTCATAAACAAAATTCCATTTATATCAAACATATGATATATCATTCAAAGATTATTCATAAACAAAATTCCATTTATATCAAACATATGATATATCATTCAAAGATTATTCATAAACAAAATTCCATTTATATCAAACATATGATATATCATTCAAAGATTATTCATAAACAAAATTCCATTTATATCAAACATATGATATATCATTCAAAGATTATTCATAAACAAAATTCCATTTATATCAAACATATGATATATCATTCAAAGATTATTCATAAACAAAATTCCATTTATATCAAACATATGATATATCATTCAAAGATTATTCATAAACAAAATTCCATTTATATCAAACATATGATATATCATTCAAAGATTATTCAGAAATAAATTTACATTTATATCAAACATATGATATATCATTCAAAGATTATTCATAAACAAAATTCCATTTATATCAAACATATGATATAATATTTCGTATACAAATTCAAATTAATTTTTTTTATTTATTTACTTTTCTTTTCATCGCATTTATTGGATTGACATTTTCCTTTTTTTCTTTTTTCCTTTTTTATCATTACTTTCGTCATCGATATGCAAAATATTTTGTTCCTTATTAATTTCCATATATCTATACGCGTCTGTTATAATATTACTTGGGAACGACTGCGTTGTTCTTCCATATTCTATCGATTTAATATATTGTGGTATCATATCTACGAATATTATGAAACTATTAATAGTTTTTGCGCTAATTGTAGTATCCGTTCTATATTTTGCGATAATATGTTGTAACACGTCGAAGAAGACTTGCATTCCTTCATTAATTATTTGGATACCTGAAGACACAGAGAAAGTGTTTAATAATTCGATGAAATAATTTAATGCGATTGGGAACAAATGTAAATTCTTTGTAATTATTTCATGTTCAGAAGAATATATACATTCTTTAAACAATGGTACACCTAATAACATACCGAAATAAAAGAAGAACATTATTGCGTCTGAAGTTTTTGTAATTTTATAATTATTAATTAATGAAATTTCGATAAAATGATAATTATTCAAATTAGTAAATAATTCTGCTATAAGGAATTCTTTTTCATTAGAATTATCTACTTTTCGTTTGTTATAAGATGATGATATTATCGATGTAAAACCTGGTAAACATTTCTCAGTAATATTCATTATAGAAGTACGTAACATATCTCTAATAACTAATATATTACCTAATTTGATCATTTCATTTGCTGCTTTTTGGATTTCAACTTTATTAAATGATTCAATCCATTTAACACCATCAATATGAAAGTCTTGTAACCATAATGCGATTTCACTTGATAACTTTGTATAGATATCAAAGATTTGATACATAGTTTTACTTGCATAAGATATTAAGATAATATCTAATTGATAACCTGAATGAATACCAAAACTTGAAATTAAATGTTCAAATGAATCTAATGAAAATAATTGTGACGCAGGTTCTGTACTAAATGATTTAGAATGTGGTAAATATAATGAATTCTTATAGCCTTGTTGTAAGAATCGATGTAATTGTTCTTCTAAATTCTCAATAACTGAATGTCCAACATTAACTTCTTCTGTTAATTTAAAATCACTATGATCTAATTTTAATTTAGAGATTAAATCTAAATAATTCACATTCTCTGTCGAACAACTATTTTCAAATATTGCTAAATATAATTTTTGAGAATATGATATACTTAAGAAGTTATAAATAGGCCAAACTAATTGTGTAGCTGCAGATATACTTGAATCAATACTATAACTATTAGGTTTACTCTTCTTAAATAAGATTTGATTTGTATTATTCGTAATATTTTCTGCAATATAACTCCTAAATTTAATATTACTATCTCCAATATCAATTGTATCTGGTATATGACCTAAACATATTTGGATTTGTCGAATTTCATTATTAAGATTTGTAAATGTTTCCATTTGTTTATCATTAAACGTTTCAATCGAATGAATAAATGGTAATGGATTAAATAACGTTTGAAATCGATTTTGTTCAATAATTTTTGTAAATGGTGAATCTGTTAAATATGTATTTAATACTTTATTCAAATGTGTCATGATATCTGCTCGAATTGTAGTTATATTATCACGCATACCTTTTAATACTCCTTGATGTATAGACATTGATATAATATCTAAATTAAAGATCGAAAATAATTCAATAATTACTATGTATAAATCTTTTTCACATTTCCCTTCTTTTATAAATTTGACAAAATTAGATGTAAATCGCCAAAATGTATGAATAGGACAAAAACGTAATAATGATTGTATTGGTGATTGTGCTATTTCCATATGGAAACGAATCGTTTCTAAATGTTCAAACACTGGTTGTAAATAAGCAATTCGTTTTGTACGCTTTAATAAGTTAAAATAATGAACTAATCGTCCATGCGTATATAAAAATGGAGTAAAATCATATCGTGTACCTTTATCAAATTCTTCTAAATCTACTGTAGTTTGTAAGTCATATAATAAATCTCCTAAATATGCTGTGAATGATTGTTGCCAAGGTAATGAACCTGATGAAAATTGTTGATTAAGTTGCGCTAAATATGAACAATCAATTGATCCTAAATTAAAGATTAAAAATCGTGAGAAATCAGTCGAATACATTATATATACTTTGACAAGTGTAACTAACATATTTAAGAGTTCAATGGATTCATTAGTAATAGTATTAATGTTTTCAAATACAATGGATAATTCATATGATGAAAATGATGTTAACGCTGTGATTTCATGCGTTAATTTGGGAGCATACATTGGATTAAACTCAACTATACGAACAACACCTTTAAGTAAAACTAATAAATGTGTTATACGTTGTGGATGTGAAATTTGTTCTTTGATTTCTAATTGATATTTGATTTGTTCTAAGTTAACTAATGGCGCATTTTGCCATTTCTGATAAGCTTCATGTAATTCAATAAATGGGATAATGACAGTTCGTGATAATGAGATTCCATAACTTTCAGAAAATAGTTCATTCATTAGGGCTTTGAATTGTAAATGCTTCTTAACAAAGTCTGGATATGATAATAAGAAGAAATATGACATTTCTGTAAGACATGTAAGATTTGATAATATGATATGTTCAAGATTTGGTAAGGTGGAATCTGGTTGGGTTTGAGTCTGCGTGAAAATATCAAAGTCTTGCCAATCTATTAATGGCCATTGTCCTAATACTTGAATTAAGAATGGACCAACTTGTGATATAAGTTGACCTAAATGTGATGCAAAAATTCCTTCTTTGGTCTCAAGCATTTGGAATGGAGAAGTGGCACATGATGAACCAAATCGATAAACTTCTAAAATATTATTAGTAAGTTGTGGCTTGGGATCAGTAATAGCTCCTAGAACAGCAATAGCTCGAAGGTGTGAAAAGTGGAAGAAGAAAAAGATAATCTTTGAAAGCATATTAAATAGTTGACAAAAACGAATTGAAAAAAGATAGTTCCAACGGATATCTAATTCAACCGAATTTTCACATAATTTAAGAAGAATTTCTCTTGTACTACGTGCCCAACTAACAATATAATCAGAATTTTGTGCAACGACTGATAATTTAGCCTTGTATTCAGCTAAAAACTTTTTTACATTACTAGGGTATTTTTGAGTGCCTTTTCCTGTAAGGATTTTGATGTTATCTCTCACATAATTAACAATTTCTTGGCCACGTTTTGATTTAAATTCTTCTTTTATTGCAACCTGGTTAAGAAACATACCAATCTGATCCAAGCGAGCTGTCACTAAATCGATATGATTAAAAAGAACTTCAGCTGTGTCGAAGGCTTTCGATGTCATTTGATATAAAAAATTTTTTATTCAAAAATTTGCGCACTTTTATTTATAACCGGTTATTTTCGGTGAATATCAAAACCGAAAATTCAGCCGAAAAATTACATTAATTGATCGCTATTTTATCCAATAAAAACTATTATTTTATTTAATCAAGGTAAAACATAACAATTATCGAATAAAAGAATAAATGATTAAACAAATAAATTTTTTTATACATAAAAAATGCGATTTTATTAAAAACAAAACAATGTCAAAAAATTACAATTTTTTGAATGCTTTTTGATCGAAAATACTCAGAAATATATGTATCGTTGCAATGATACTAAAATTTTTATTCATGAAATTCCTTACTAATTTTATAATATTTATGTGAGATATTTGCCAAATTATTAGCTTTTGCCTCCAAATCATTTAGTTGCTCGCCTCTTTTCTGAGCGTTTACCAACAATTGTTGCATATTTTCTTCTAATTCACTTAATTTACTATCGACTTTTTTCATTCTTTGATATTGAAATGCACTGTCCATATCTTTCATAGTAATTTCTTTTGATCCGAAGAATTTCATGAAAGAATTTATTTTCGGCTTTTCAATTTGAGGCTTATTTTCGAAAATTGTTCTTTTTTGTATATCTTTTTCAGGGAGATATAAATAAATTTGTTCTTTTTCGAACATTAAAAATCCTTTGAAAGGGATAAAAACGATTTTAACTTCATTTTCAAGTGATAAACAAGCAATTCTTTTCTGGGATATATCAGGCAAAGGAATTATTTGTATTGTGTCATGTAACTGAAGAATTAAAGAACCCCATTCAGTAACCATTGCATTAACGATTCCATTCATTTGAATACATTTTAGTTTCTTAAATTTGGTATCATTCGGAACAAATATAAATATATTTTCATTAGTTACAATTAATATATAATTTCCTTGATTAGTAACTTTACCTTGTTCATTAATGACTTCAAATAATATAATGTTTTCATTCATTCCACAAATTTCTTTATCTGCATTCCCTAAAATTAAATGATTCTTAACAGAAATCGTGATTTTTTGATCAGTGCCATAGTCACGCCACATTATAGTACCTTCTGGTGGATAATAACTTTGTGAACTTTCATAAAAAAATGAATCTTGACTTAAGTCTATGAAAATTAAAATATTCCCTTTGCAACAAAATGTTAAAATTGGACGTGAATAATTAATTAATTCGAAATCTAATTTAATCATTGGTTGTTTTGCTTGGTTTGTTATATTAACAACATTTAAATACATCGGATCATTTTGAGTGATTAACATTTGTCCATTTTTAACATGTAATGGAATTCCTGCTTTATTATCATAACATCGATAAAATTTATAATCTTTAAAATCTAAAATCTTTTTATCACTAAATATATACAAATGATTTCCATCAAGAAATGCTTTTTTAGGATCAAATAATTCCGTATAAAAATGTATATCTGGATTTAATGTTGTATCTAAGTACATTATTTTTCCTGTATGTGTAACAATTGCTACGAATTTCGGTTCCGTTCTTTGGAAGAAATTCTTATAACATATTAATACTCCGGGAACAATTAATTCATCTTTACCTAATGAAAGTTTTTCCATGTTATTAATATATACTTTATCTCCCATTTTAGTATGAACAATTGTAATCCAATCATTCTCAGTAATCATTCCTGTATAAATAACAGTGGAATCATTTTGTACATCTAATTTTTGTAGAATTTTATTTCCATATATTTTACATGGAAGTCCTTCATCTGTTGTTACTGATGCAGTATAATTTATAATATCAAATGATTTGGATGAAATGGAACAGTAATCTTTGTTTACCATTGTTTGGAGATTAACTTCTTCGATTTTATCATTCAAAGTGATATAAAATTTGGTGTCGCCGGATGAAAAGATTGACCGTGGATTTAAGCCTTCAAATGAATCAACATATAATTTGGTGAATGAAAGTTCTTCAATGGAAAAACCATAAATTGATCCTTTGTCTGTGAGAATCAAGGCAAAATTGGGATAATCTGGTGGAATTGCAATGTCAACAATGTTGAATGATATGGTGGTAGCACGTAATTCTATGGAATCTTGATGAACAACCCAATGAGAAATTATTGAAGGAACTTTTCGAAATTCTGAGTTTTGTAAAAGATCAAATGATTCACTTCCTTTGTATTCATATTTACGGAATGGATGATTATCAACAAGATATCGACTACAAGCTGATAAAAAAGTTGATGTATTGGGAAGTGAAAATAGTTTACAGATTGGCGAATATGTCGACTGATCGGAAACAAAACAATCTCCGCTTGAATTAATTACGTGGAGTTCTCCAGAAGCTGTTCCTAAAGCAATTAATTGAAAACGTGGTTCATAAGCAATTGATACAACCTGAGTTTTAATTGATAAAGTAAGCGATTTAAGGGAAGTAGTTAATTGTTCTTCTGTTGGTGGTGGTAGATTGGCTGCAAAAAATCGCGAAATCATACGATACTTAAGTTGTATGCTTTACAAATAAACATGTCAGTGTGACAACTGTATTTGAATGATTTATTTTTTTATGGCGGCACGACCGTTAGATTTCAGGTACAAAGAATGAAAAGTATACACAGAAATAAACTTCTTATGGAATACCCAAGGGAAGAATTAGAAGGGGAATTCCTTAAGAATTGTGAAATTTTAGATAAGAAGACAGCAAATGTTCATAAACTCGAACAAAAAATTCAATATTTATCTTTAAGACTTTCAAGACTCAAACAAAATATGCAATTTGCAATTACAAATCAAGGTGTTTTTGTTCAAAGTCAAACACCATTTGCATTTCGAAAATCACAAATGAATGTAAAAGAACTTCAAGAAAAAAAACTCGAATTAGAAAGTGAAATATCACATAAAAAAACGCAACTTGAAACATTAAATCGTCAAATTATTTATTTTAAATCTCTTCAAAATTTTTCATCAACAAGAAAACAAAACAAAATTTCTAGAGCACCCCAAAGTAAAGTTATCAATCTCACTTCACAAGATATTCAATATGCAATCGAAGAATTAATAGAGAAAAACTCACTTAAACAAATGAGAAATCGCTTAATTGCTGCTAGTGCAATTTTACAAGAAGATTATAAATCTGCAGAAGAACCTTTAAAATCATTAATGGATTCAATTGGAGAAGATATGAGTCTTTTCGATGTTCTAGAAAAATGGAAACAAATTCATGATAAAGAATCAAAAATTAATCTTTTAACAACACGTCTTAATGCGTTAGAAGAAAGATATGAAGAATTAAAGGATATTCATGAAAAGCAAGAACAACAATATGAAGAAGAACATAAAATTATTGAAAGATACCATCAAGAAGCAGCTGAGCTTGAAAGGCAGAAAGAAATCAAAGCAGCAGAAATTCAAAAAATTAAGGAATTAAAATCATATTCTGAAAAATTACAAAAAGAAGTTAATGAATTGACAAAAACAAAAGAAAAACTCCAAGATGATCAAAAAGAAAGAAATGAACAGATCAGAAAACAATTTGAAGAAGGATTTTCCAATATGAAAGGAGAAGTTAAATCACTTGAGGATGAATTATCTGATACAAATAAACAAAATGAAGCACTTGAAGAAGAGTTAAACAACATTAAACCTCAATATGAAGAGACAAAATCTGATAGAGAAAAGGTTGAAAATACATTAAATGAACTTCAAGAAGATTATAAAAAAATATTAGAAACATTCTCAGCTATGGCTGATAGTCTTGATTATGATCCTTTTGAAGATCAAAGGTTTTTAGTGTTCTTGTCACAGATGTCAGAAAAAAGTTGGACACCGGAGACCGTTAAAAAGTATTCAAATTCAATTGAGAAGTTAACCGCCATGCTCGATGAGCAAAAAGAAAAATTAGCAAAATATGAATCAACAGAGGATATTTTAAACAAACGCATCACTACCAAACGTCAGAAAATTTCGACGTTAGAAGAACAACTTAAAAATCTTTCACAAAATCTTGATCAAAATGATAATGATAAAAGAAAGAATTCGGATTATACAAGATCTGCCATTCACATTAAATCCTTCGAAAGTCCAAATAAGGTTGGTCAAGGTCTTGTTGAAATTGTAATATATTTTGGAAATTTCAAACCATCTCCTTCTATTGCGAAAAAAGACTCAAAGTTTTTCATTTCGTTAAGTCTTTTTGATCAAGATCCCAAAGAAACACAGTACATAGATCCTACTTTAGGTTTTTTTGATAGCAAATTATCATTTATTTGCAAAAATGATTTCGTTCTTAAGGTTTACATAGAAAAAGGTTCCATCTTTGCCCAATTTTGCAGAGTTGCGGATGGCCGAACCTCCAAAATTGGTCAAGTCGAACTAATCTTATCGCCATTCATCGAAGGGACACGAAAGTTCACATCAACTGCAAAAATAATGAGCAACAGCGAAAGGGAAATTGGTGAAGTAACATTCGAAGCAGGAATCTCAGCTGCTCTTGCCCGGTAATCACCTTAACAACTATTTGTATTTGTAAATTTGTTTGTAATATTAATTTGTTTTAATTGAAGTATTACTTGTATTGATTGTTAACCAAGAAAATCAATGGTCGAATCTAATTAGAAGCTATTTAATAATTTTAATGATTGGTTAAATGTAATAATTGTCTTTTCATGTTTAATGGATGTGGCAATTGCAAAGGAAAATCAGATTTTCATTTTGGAGATTCTGCAATATTTAGAATTTGTTGGAAATAACTTTATTTTTCAACAATACGCATTTTCCCCAAAGCTTTATATATAGAAGATAATATATTATTTATTTCATTTTCCAAAAAAAGCATTTCATTTGCTTTATCAAAACGATTATTATCATCATTGCTAACATATGTTAGTATCTGGATTTTACTTTTACTTTTTTACTTGTGCTTGTCTTTTGTACTTTGTGTGGAGCTATGAATGATAAAAAATGCATTAAAAAATGGCCAGCGTGAAGCCTTGGTGAAATTTTTTCCCTATATCATGTCAACCGGCGAGTTCCTACATATACTAATTTGTTTACCTATTTTTTTAATTTTTTTTATAAATCATTTTTTTTTTTCTTTTTTTCATTCTTTTATTATGATAAAATTCTCTTTTATTTATTAATTTTTATCCTTATTATTTAATAGTAACTCATTTTTTATATATTCGATATTTTGAATATTCCCTAAAAATCATTCCCCTTTAAATTTATAAATCAAAAGTGTTCTAATTATTTTGATTTAATTAGTCTATATATATATATATATATATATATTCTTAAGAATATATATTTTTTCATACATTATTTATTATATCTTTCACAAAAATTAGACATATTGTAAATAGTTATAATATTTATGTTTTAAAAGTTAATAATATTATTTCATTAATTAATGTTTTTTTTCAAGTTAATGAAGATCAACATGTAAATTACATCATTAATTAATGTATAATGTTCGAAAAAAAAATATATTTCAGCTAATTTATGTAATATATTTAATACATGTTAAATTATATTAGAGAACCGATGAATTGCATATTCAAGAAACAAGACACAATAAGGTATCGTCTTTATCAAAAAGTCGTCATTTTATGAGAATTTGTATCGTTTCATTAAGAGTCAACCCTTATAAAAAAATTAAAATTAAAATAATTTAGTATTTAACAAATAGCATTAATAATTATAAATATTTTTTTGGTTTACAGATTAAAATTATTATAAATGTGTATCGATTTATTAACAAAACAATATTTTTTTCGACGGTCACTGCATCTATTTATGTCCAATTAAAGGTTTATAATTTAATCATATGAATGCGTCTTTATCTTGACGGTAAATCCACATATTTCACTTAATAATTTAATAATTTTCTTTGTTTTGTTTGTTTGATGATTTTTTCATTTTTATGTACAACTTTAATAATAAAAATACTTGAAAAAAATGTAACAAATTTCTCAAAGAGATTTTTTTCAAAATATGGGAAAATAATGAATATGCAATGAATTAGAGTATATTCAGTTATTGTGATTTTGGGACGCTTGATTCATAATATTTTTCATAAGGTTTGATGGAGGCTGTGACATAAATGTTCCTTTTTGAAGGTTTTCGATTAATTCGGGTGGGAGGCATCCATGGGTTGAATAATATTGACTAACAATTTGAGCGCCTAACCAATTTACATATGATGCCATATCCGTTGGTTGTGGGAGTGTTGATATGTCATTTGCAGCGTTGATAACTGCTTCACATAATGGGTTATAATCATTTTGTTTTTGCTTGTAAGGTTCCTCAAATGAGTAACTAGATTCTTCGTTATACAAAGCTCGTTGTTCAGGAGTGTATGAAGCCCATTCTGCTGCTAATTTTTGTGATATCATTATTGGTGTTAAGTTTGGGTTTTCAATCGCAGTACGTTCTCTATTTCTGGAAATAAAAATCGTAAATGGAGTATCTCTTGGTGGAAATCCACCTGCATCTTCTGGGATCATGTGAAAGAAACAAAATTTCTGAAATTTTAACGTGCGAAAAAATCATTAATTCATAAACGGGCTCCTGCCTTAAGGGTACCCTAAAAGTTGTACGTGAAATAGGAAAAGTTTATCTTATTTTATTTAAGGATAAGGTTTATTTTGGTGAGCATTTTTCGCTTACAAGACTTTGTGTGCTTTATTATGTTCAAGAAGTAATTGAACTATTTCTGTATTACCTTTTTCAGATGTTAATGTAAGTGCTGTTCTAAATATTTTTAATAATTTCCAAATGCTATATTTAAATATTAAAACACCAAAAAAAATATTAAATAAAATGAATAAATATCTTTAGCGTTAATATCAATTCCTTTTTGTTCAAGAAGTAATTGAACTATTTCTGTATGACAATTTAAAGATGCTTCCATAAGTGCTGTTTTGAATATTTTAAATTATTTCCAAATATTATTTTGAAATCCAAAATTATTAAAATAAATATTAAATAAAATGAATAAATATCTTTAGCGTTAATATCAATTCCTTCTTGTTCAAGAAGTAATTTAACTATTTCTGTTCTACCATAATAAGATGCTTTGATAAGTTCTGTATAAAATAATTTAAATAATTTCCAAATATTATTTTGAAATATCAAATTATTATAATAAATATTAAATAAAATGAATAAATATCTTTAGCATTAATATCAATTCCTTCTTGTTCAAGAAGTAATTGAACTATTTCTGTATAACCATTTGAAGATGCTTCCATAAGTGCTGTTTTGAATATTTTAAATTATTTCCAAATATTATTTTGAAATATCAAATTATTAAAATAAATTATAAATAAAACAAATAAATATTTTTAGCATTAATATCAATTCTTTTATTTTCAAGAAGTAATTTAACTATTTCTGTATGTCCATTTTCAGATGCATACATAAGTGCTGTCCAAAATAATTTAAATAATTTCCAAATATTTTTTTGAAATATAAAATTATTAAAATAAATATTAAATAAAACAAATAAACATCTTTATCATTCACATCAATTTCTTCAAGAAGCAATTTTACAATTTCTATGCATCCATTAATAACAGCCCATAAAAATGCTGTCATAAATAATACATAAAAATTCCAAATATTTTATTAATACATCAAAATATTGAAAAGAGTTTGATCTTTGACATTAACATCAATTCCTTTTTGATCTAAAAAATAATAAATAAGTTCAAGATTATTTGATTTAGCTGCATATACCAAAATATCTTTAGGACGCTGATTGGTTTCAAGGAAATATTTTACAAGAAATATATTACCGATTTCAGCTGCTTGATTAATAATGAAATTATTAATTTTCATTCCGTTTTCTTGCAAAAATTTAAATGTTTCATAATTATGATATTTAATACATTCCATCCCTAATTCTTCTAAATTGTCAATTTCAATAATTTTATTATCATAAAGATATTTAAAGATAGAATTATGATGGAATTCAATTGCTATTTCATATGCTGCATTAAATGATGAATTATTTTGTTCGCATAAATGAATGATTTCAATATTTCCACCTGCAATTGCATACATACCTGTATTATCTATTTCAGAACCATTCATAAGTAAATATTTAAAACATTTTCCTGATCCAAAAAATGCTGCATAATCAATTAATGTAACATCAACTTCATTAATGAATGAACATCTTTCATAAAGTGATGGTATAACATATTGATTAAAATCAAAATCACTTTGTGATGATATTTCTTGAAGTTTTTCTACTTCATCATTTTGAATTGTTTTTGCTATTTCATTTGGATTATGTCCTTCTTTAATTAGTTTTTTATGAAGTTCCCAATCATTCTTGGAAAGTTTTTCAATATTTTCTTTGATTTTTCGTTCAAAAAGAATACAATCATTTAAGTTTTTAAATGCTTTTTCTGACATATGATGTACGAAATATGGATTATCGTGTTGAGATTGAATAATTTTTGGTTCTAACAGTTCATTTTCTATTAGCATTTCAAGAAGATAATCTGATTCTTGTGTTCCACGAATGAGTAGAAAACGAGTGAATATATTTAAAAAATTTGATTTAATTTTATTACTTTCTAATACCAATTCCTTAATAAAATTAATATAGATTTGTGAGTCTTGGATTTTTATGGCAAAGGAATTGTATAAAATTTGACTAACAACTGTGTTATAAGATATATTATTGATATATTCAAATTTGTTAATTATTGATTTTACTGATTGAGAAATATTTTCTTTGTTCAAATTAAAAATTATCTTTTCAATCGATGTAAGGAAATTCCATTCATTTTTGGTTTGATTTGTCATTTTCTTGCTTGACATTTCTTTGCAAAAATCTCATAAACAAGATGCTGTCAACCAAATAAACGGTCGTTTCAAATCAGAAAATCAATTTTTTTCATTTTCCACTTAACTAAATTTAAAAAATATAAATAAATATACACGTTCTATTCAATAAAATTATCTTAGCCAAATTTTGTTATCATACTTTTTTATGAGCAATCTCCAAAATTTCAAAATACTTTTTTGGGCTTTAGGATTAAATACAGAAGTTCAAATTCAATAAATATATAGAACTAATAATAGTCAATATTAATTGATATAATTTTTATATAGTTTTCATTCTGCTTTTAAGTTATACAAGATTTTCAATATATATAGATCAGAGCAAAAATTCAAAAATCTGTCTTTGCAATTTTATATAATTTATGTGTTCTATATATAGGATAATTCTTGAAACAATTTATTCATTATTGGAGGCTCTGGACAAAGAAGAAAAAATAACTTTTTGAATTAATTTTGCGGTTACAAATCCATCAAGATCCGTTCCTTAACGAGTGAGAGATACTCACAATAAGAAATCACAAAATTAAACAGAAAATAAAAATATTCTAAACATTTTTTGAGCAATACTTGTATATACTGGTTTAGATGTGGTAATTGGTACATTCAGTCTTTACTTAAATGACCGTTTGTGTATTGTATCGTACACGAATTCAAATGGAAAGTGACTAAATTCAAAGGAAATTTTAAAAAAATTATTATATATTCATAAAAATTTGTCAACTGTTCTTATATGTAAAAATCTGATATGTATTAAATTCATCACAAATAATTTCAAAATTAAAAAGAAATCTATAAGAGGGAAAGTTTGTTGACAGCGTCTTTTATAAATTTATAACGGTCATTCATACGGGAAAATGAATCATATGATAAAAAAGAAAATAATTTTTACAAAATGTTTATAAATATTTATAGTACAGTACCGAACACGAAAATCTGTCCATCGGCCGGAAATTTCCGGTTCCAAATCATGGATTTGATCGTTTTATATTCAATTTAGTGTTGTGCAACCCTAACATATTGGTATTACTTGTTGAAACAAATGCCTGATGGTGAACCGCCAAATTATAAAAAAAAATTCCAAACACTCAATCCTAGCTGTCCCAAAATTGATTGAACTTGAAAGGCTTATATTCGCTTAACCCAAGAAAATTTTGGGGAATCGTTTTTTGCTACAGACAAACCTTGTCAATTTTAGTAGCAAAAAAATTGTTAGAATATTATCATCAAGATTAATAGGCGGGGAATTCCCCGGGGTTTTTGGAAATATGATATAAAAAATTGTTCTGACCATTCACCAACAAACATCGAATAAACAACACCTGTTCTCTTTACCTTTTTTATATACTTTTTCGACATTTTTGTTTTTAATTTCAACTTCCAGTGCAGCTCATTAAATCATTTAGTCTCTCTCATTTGTGATTTAGTACACCTAATTTATTAATATAGAAATTTAATCATTTTATCCATCACATTTAGGCTTTCAATATCCACATATAGTTTCGTTTCTTATTTAATCATTACTAACTCATTTATCTCTCTCTTTCAAACATCTGTGATTCACTTAATCATTTTTTTGCATTTTTGTCTATTTTGTTTAATTTTTTAGTATGTATTTAAAATAGTTTTTGTGTTTTTAAATCTTTAGTTATATGTTTGTATTTGCTGTTTAACTTCCCCAGTTTATTGCTTCAGTTTTTGAATATAAATCCGATGATTTTTCATTCATTTGATTCTATTGTTGGAAATCTGCATTGAGTTTATTAAAAATATCCTTATTCTAAAATGTACACCCTTTTTCCCCTCCAATATTATTTTATTATTATTCCCCCAATAGATATGTGGGTTTAAATATATTATAATGTTTTATTAATAATGATTCATCATAAATCTTTGATTCTCTTTCTTTTTCAGCATATGTTATTTATAAGATTTTTCATTAAAGGCATTCACCAGAATATGAAACTCAAAAAATGTGAAGAAATTCTAAAAATCAATAATTTATATGTTTTTGTTAGCTTCTCAATAATTTTTTCATCAAAATCTGACGTTTTGCTCCATCTATTTTTTATCTAACAAATTTAATTACAGCAAAATGACATCTAAATTATTTTTTAGCTACTAAAATTGACAAGGTTTGTCTGTAGCAAAAAACGATTGCCCTAAAATTTTCTGGCAACGGTTCAAGACACAGTGAAAATATTCAATTCAAATCTTCCCAACACATTTAATATTATTACATGCAAATTAGTATTTAATGCATTTTCATCACAAAGAAATACATTTGATATTTACTTAATTTTTTTATAAACACTTAAAAAAAAAAAAAGAAGAAATTAATCAAAATACCGGTAATCTAATTTCAATTTTTATTAAGTATATATCTGGAATCATTACACAAGAATCTTATTATGTGATAGCACAAATGATTAAACAAAATTTAATTGATTTAAATATCACTAAAAATTCAATCATTATATTTTGCTCATTATAAAACAGAAGAAGAAAACAAAAAAAAAACTAATAGAAATCAATATGGCTTTGAAGATGCTTTTTTCAAAAATTATGAAGAATTATCAAAGAATGATTGGGAGCTTCATAAGAAGTTAATTATAGAAGGAGTTAATCCAAATGAAATTGCGAAAATAATTCGAAAAGATGAAGTAGAAAAACTTCAAGAAATAGCAACACAAACAAATTTTAATTTTAATCAAAAAATTGAACCATTGCTTTATGAAAGAATTCATTTGTTAACAAAGAAGATGTTAGATTAATTGATTATGCAGCATTTTTTTCATCAGTTAAATGTTTTAAATTTTTACTAATGAATGGTTCAAATGTATTAAACACAGGTAAATATGCAGTTGCAGGTGGAAATGAAGAAATCATTCATTTATGTGAACAAAATCATTCATCATTTAAAGGTGCATATGAAGCAGCAATTATGTTTCATCGAGATGATATCTTTAAATATATTTTTGAGAATAAAATAGAAAAAATACAATCAATAGCGAAAACGTCTGAAGATAAAACGAATGATTTGGTAAGTTTTTGTATTAAAAAAGATAATTATGAAATTTTAGCATTTTTGGAAGAAAATGGAATTAATGTTAATGCTGGTAATATAAATGAAACAGCAATGAATGGAAATTTATATCTCGTTAAATATTTCCTTCAAAATAATCAAATACCAAAAAATATTTTGTTATTTGCTTCAAAATCAGGAAATATTGAACTTGTGAAATATGTTTGGAACAAAAAGGAATTGATGTTAATGCAAAAAAATTTCATTTGAATAATTTAGAATATGTTTTAATCATTTGAAACAGCACTTCATATAGCAGTTAGAAATAATAATATAGAAATAGTAAAATTACTTTTAGATAAAGAAGGAATTGATGTTAATCCAAAAACTATTCATTTGAATAATTTAGAATATGTTTTAATAATTTGGAAATTATTTAATTAATTTTATACAGCAATTCAAATCGCACAACAAAATGGTTATACCATAATAGAAAATTTACTTCTTGCTAAAGGTGCAAAAGAAAATTCTAATTCAGAATCTTCTTATATGAATGTCACTTCTTGGCTTTCGATAATGTATAAATATATATTGATTCTGTCTTGTTGATCAGTATAAATAAATACAATTTGGGTAATGAAAAATTGTTTTATTTACAAAAATAGTAAATATAATGAATACTGTATTGATCAATATATCTCTCGAAAATTATTGATTTTGTATAAATTTTTCCTAACGATCGTTTGTGTGACCAAAATTTATTCATTTTCTTAAAAAAATTTTTTCGAAATATTTCGAATTGTTTAAAAAACATTAAAAAGTGGACAATTTGATCAACAAAGTTTTATCTTCTTAAAAACATTTCATTTTTCACTTGTTTTAGATGACATTAAATACTTTTTTTTGTAAATTTATATGATGTTAAATGATTTGATTTTAAGTATTTTCCATACTAAAATGAACCAATGTATGCTTCTCAGATTTTGTAGTTTTTATGTTTAATTTATAAATTTACAGAGGTTTTGACCCTATTTCGGACAACCCGATGACCGATTCATACCTTTTTAGGGCCCCCCACGATCATGGTAATGGAGCACCCCAAGTGATACTACGACGGTTATTGACGACAAATTGCAAATGAAAGCACTTGAAGATGCTGATTTTTTCAAGTATAAATCCAAAAAACAAACTGAAGAAAAAACTCCTTATGTGAATATGTATGCAACTGTGTATCAATATGATCCTACAACACGTGAGAATAAGCAACAAGGACAATTTCTTTTTACGATATTACAACAAAATGGAGTTGCCACCGTAACAATTTGTAGGCCTGGTGCTACGCCACTTCTTAGTTTCAATTTAACAAAAAAAATTAATTGGAATTACCAAAATCAAGTTTTTTGTTATTTTACAGATACCAAAAATGTACAATGGCTTCTTCAATTCAACGATGCTGCTTCTGCAGCACAAGCTACAGCAGCTGTTGCTGCACTTCTATCCGTTACTTCACTTAAAGATGTAGGTTGCTACGAATATCCACAAAGGCGACCTGACAAATTCCTTCAAATTGGTGATAGAATGCTTCTCTCTTACTACGCTTTTCAAATTACCAAATTCCCATACATTGGTAAATTAGTTTCAAGCAATACCAAGCTCAAGACCGATCTCGACCGTAGTAAAATCCCTACTGGTTGGGTTTCAGGTATTCTTGGCATGTCAATTGGTAGTACCCGATCAATATTTGTTCCAGCCCAATACACATGTTTAGAAAATGGTTCACGTGATCCACAGTTTCCGAATTCGCATTTAATGATTGTCACCACATTGCTTAAAGCTCGATTCAAGAATGATCAGCCACCACCAAAAGCTCCATCAACAGCTCCGATCAACAACAACGCGAATTTGCGAAACTTTTCCGACATTTCCGACGCAGATATCCAAACTAAAGCGCCGATTGTCCAAAACTTAGCGCCGCCGCCAGCAGAACCCGAAGAAACAAAATCCACAAACAATGAACCAGTTCAACAACAGCAACAAGAGCAAACGCACGATGAAGAACCCGAACTATCACATGAAGAACTCGAGCGACAACAAAAGTTAAACAAAATCAAACGAATTGGTGTTGCGTCAGCATTTGCAGTTCCAATGTTTCCGCTTAAACCAGTTGAAAGTACTAATAAGCAATCGAACAACGAAGTAACAACGCAGCCAAAGCAAAATGCGCGTCGTAGTTCCGAAATTCCTTTCACGCGTAACAATAACATTGTACCTCAACAACAGCAACAACAACAAAAGCCAATTAACACAAATGCAAAAGTTAATAATCTCGAAACAAAACTCGAAAACATCGAAAAAGAGTTAAAAGAGAAACTCGAAATATTGAACAATAACATAATATGCGATTTAATATCAATGATAACACGTGTTGAAGCGCAAGAAAAAGAAATTAATGAATTACGAAAGCAAATTAATAACACAAAAATTTCCTCTTACACAACGAATTCGATGGATTCGATCATGCAAATCGAAAAGATGAAAAAAGACGCGGAAGAAATTAATATAATGAATGAGCAAAACGAAAAGCGATTAATGGAAAACAAAACGCGAATTTCAAAGTTGAAATCGAGTTTGAGTCAAAATGAAGAAAAGGCGAAAAACAAAATGAAACAAATAATTAAGGAATTAATGAACAACGTTTTCAACGAAGTGAACGAATGTTTGGACGACAATAAAAAATATTCGGGAAAAGAGGTCGAAAAAATATTGTACGAAATGCTAAGGAAGAATTCGTTTGGCGTGTTCGATGAAATAGATGAGAACGGACTGTTTTAAATTGACGCGTTTTATGTGTCAATGATTAAATGAAACTATTTCAAATAAATTTTATTTTATTGTGAATTTGGTAATTTATTAATTTTTTTGTAATTTACAAAATCTTCGAATGTTATATTTGATTTCAACTTTGAAATCCAAATGTTGAATATCTTTCGGTTTTAATATGTTAGAGTAAGAATAAGTAAAATGAAATAAAAAAAAAAACGGATGAAATTGTCAAAAGAAAGTTATTTTAAAGTATTATTTTAAGACACAACTACTTTATAACATTGTTAAGACAATGATTTCAATCAAATTTTCAATTTTTTCTCAACTAATCATTTCAAATGAAAAATTTGAAATAATTTAAGGATTAAAACAAAAATTAATAACGACAAGATTAAATAACTAACACATAGATAAAATTTAACGACAATATTAATGCAAAAATCAACATTTAAAATGAATGATTTTTACATAGTAAAATAATAATAATTTCCACAAAAGGAATTAACATACACATAAACAATCAAGTAATAAATAATAATATCATTATTACGAAAAAAATCAATGTTTATTGAGTTCAAAATCTTCTAATTTTCATCCAAATAAAAATTTGAAAATTTACTAATAAAGTGAAAAATGAAATCTACAGAGTCAATTAAACAAAGTTTATAAGTATCAAAACTAATAATTTCCAATTTTTTTCTGACATTTCTATATTTGACAAAATTAGTTAAAATATAGTTTTATTTAAGAATAAAATTCGAAGTAAACAAAATATTCTTGCAAAATCCTAGTTTTTTATCTTCCATTAAATCCAAAATTTGTCATGGATTTACAATCTTTGACATATAAATATGAACACCATTACAGATGTTGTGTTGCAAATTATATTCGTTAATGACAATCTTATGAAACCAATGTAAAAACAACACGTTTAAACCAGATGTTGATTGGGTTAACAACTAAAAGGTTGGAAAGAAAAATAATGACATCTGGTGATGATCTTTGATTGCTAAAGAAAGAAAATCGAAAGAGTAAGAACAGGCACTAGAAAATTAAAATTTAAATTTTTTATTTTTCAAAAATATCTCCAGTGATTCGAACTGAAGTATCGCATTCAATTCCTATTTCTTTTAAAGATATTATCTATTATACTATCACCATATTTATATATATTAGATATATTAAAATAAATTCGTTCAACTATCTTTGTCGAGTTATAATCAAAAATAGACTATGAAAAAAAGATTTTAAAAATTACAATATTATATATTTTACATGTATCGTCATTGAAATAATGTTTTTTATTTTATTTATAACTGGCCCTATAAATTCTTTAGATATTATGTGTTTAGATTTGCAAAATATCAAAATTAATATAAATGTTTCGTAACAAGATATTTTTAACACAAGATTTCACTAAATTATTATTTATAATTTAATTTTTTAACAAATTGTGTTTGAATTAATAGAACGACGATACCACATAAACTTTCTCTGATGGTTAAAAGCAAATCAAATTTCATTACTAATAATATTAGCTGGACGTGTTAATCTTGCAACAAGAATATTAAATGAATATTCATATGATTCATCAACTAATAATTATTTTAAAAATTGAACATGATTCTCACTCCTGTTTCAAATATTCATAAACCCCACAAATAATTAGGTCTTTTTGATTAACGTCTTGTCATTTAAACCAAAACTCAAAAAATCGTTTTGCTTTACCATTTATTTTTAAAATGTGGCTTTTATTGATTTCACCTGAAGCCTCATATCGATAAGTTAATCCTGGGTCATCCCTAATTTATATGTTTATCTCTTGGTTTGTTGTTGATCTTTCATCTGAAACTTTCTTTTTCTTCATGTAAAAGATTATTCCAACAACAATCAGTACTACAACTATAATGACCACAATCACCACCACAACAATGAGCCAAGGCTCCATTCCTTCGTTTCCCTCATTACTTCCCACGATGATTTCATCCTGCATCTTGTACATATCGTCTTTAAGTCGAGTTCGAATTTTTCAGGTGCTTTCGATGTTGTTAATGCACTGAATGGTGCAATGAATGATGAGCATGGATCTGTTCGCGATTCCAATACAGGTGTAACAGTAAGAACGCATCTTACACATTCTCTATCAAGTCTAATAGTTGCAGCTCCAATGTCGGGTCCAGTCAACATTTCTTGTGATGCAATCGTTTCCATATTATCAATATCAATTACATCCATTACAAATTTCTCATTGTATAAACCATATTTTAGTTGTGTATCATTACGAGTCCATTGTACTTGTAATCCATCATTTAGATTAATGACATCATAAGGCTTTGGTTTGATAAGTTGATTTGGTTCAAATTTATTTTGGAATGTAACTTTAGTTTGTAAATAATCAATAATACCTGAAGAGGGATTATGAAGATGTGCAATTAATGTATAACTTGAATTATCAGCAAATGCACATGGCGCTAACATTCGATATGGATTTGATGTCATTGTCGCTATATTAAATGTTTTGCTTCCATCCCATAATACTAATGGAACAGGATTTAATGCATTAATTGCACCACGTGAATTATTAAGTGTTAATGTTACAGTCATTGTTTCACCACATATTGGGTTTTCGACTTTTACAGATTCACCCTCACTTGTTGAAGTTTCGGAATAATGAATCATTGTATCTTCTGCTGCATTTCGACGTGTAATTGTTGGTAATGTTGGTTTAGATGCTGTACCCCAAACTTCTATTGATGGATGTAATAATTTCTCATTTGGATAATATGATTCCATTTTATATTTAAGTTTCCATTTTCCTGTTGGATTTTCACCAAAGAACGCACGACAACCAAATTGCAAATGTTCTGATGACATAAATGATTTAGTTAATGTTGTAAGTATTGATGCAGGATATTTTAATATGAATTCAGTGCCTTGTGGAGATGTTAATATAAAATGTAAATGTGATGCTGCTAATCGTGTAACACCAAATTTAAAGACAAGAAATTCAATAAATTGTATTCCAGATGGAATTTCAATTTCGATTTCAGCAAAGTCTTCAAGAATTTTCGGCATATTATATTCCGAATTAAGTTCAAGCGACTTCAAATGTACTTCTTCTGCTATATTTGTCCAATTTTTAGCTACACTTGTCGCAAGTCCTGCATCAAGTCGTCCAAATCCTTGTGTATAATGATAATTATAACCTGCAGCATTTTTGATCCACATTGGATGTTTAGGATCATTAATTGTTGCAGTTAATGCAAGAATATATTGAACATCTCTCCATGTTAAATTTGGATTAGCTTCAAGGACTAATGGTCCTACACCTGCTGCGATTGATGTTGCTGCAGATGTAGCTGTGAAAGATCCGTATGAACTGTTTGAATCACTGGTTGCAGTATAAATATATGGATCAAAATGATATGGATGCATTGGTACTTCACTGCCGCCTGATGGAGTGTTAGCAAAGATACATCCAAGTTCTGAATAACCAGCTGGTTGTCCACGTCGTGTAGATGCACCAATATATATAACTTGGCGATTACCACCCATTAAATCTACACCAGAATCTTCACCTAAATGACCAAAATTACCCGCAGCATGGAAGAAAATTTGGCCAAGGCCATTACGCTTTTTCATTGATTCATTAAAGTATGACTCAATTTCCGGAATTTCACGAAATGAATTTAAACATTTTTTCCCATCTTGATGAATACCAAGTAATGCAAGTGACATAGCTCGAATATCAAAGTCAGTCTTTCCATATAAATCTAATGTGATATTGAGATCTTTAACTGCTGTAGCAATGTAATCATTGTCAATAACAATTCCCCATGATGAATTATAAGCGACTCCAACACCACCTTTGTTATTCCATGCTCCTGCTGCAAGGCCAACAACAGATGTTCCATGAAAATCAAATGGTGTGAGTGGTTCGTTCGTTTGGTTGATGATATTCCACGAATTTTCACGATCAAAATTATCAATAAGATCTTCATGTGTATAAAGTACACCCGTATCAAATATTGAAATTTTTATTCCTTTGCCTGTGTAACCATTTTCCCATGCAGGCTTAACATTAATATCTTCATTGTCAATACCTCCATTATGCCCTTTGTTAAAAAGGTGGAATGTCCCATAGTATGTGGTTTCGCTATCGTCAGGAATGGCTTTGGTCAATAAGAGAAGATGTGAGGGAAACAAGAACATCATGTAAAATTAATGGCATTCAATTTTGAATATATTTAAAAACAAAAATGAATGCACATAAATGGAGGCTCAATTTCTACAGTTGGAGGTTTAGTTTTTATTAATTGAAAAAATCAACGATTTGAATTGGAAATTCCGATCAAAACTCAGAATAGTGCTTTTTCTGAACTTCGGGAACATGTTTCCTCAGGAAAATTCAAAGCTCAACTTGCTTCTGTGAACGGAAAACAATTTCGAAAATGACATATCATGCCGACTGAAGTGACCGAAACATAACAAGATTTCTCTGACAAGTTATTTCGAGACATGTAAGGGAAAAATTTCACAATGAAATTTTTATGTCACTCAAGGGTATTAATTAACGTATAGTTGAAGCCACATGTTGCACCTTTTCACTTGAATTCATTCAACTGTTTTCTCAATATTTTTATTTTTAAATTCAAATGAAAAGTTGTGACTTTTTGTTACTAATTACAAAAAGTCAACTCAGAAACCTCATTATTTACACAAAAACATATTGGAACAATAATTTGTTTATTTTTATTTCTTTAATTTAATTGTTTTATTTAAAAAATAATCAACATGTAGCTATTTACATAAATTCGAGCATACCCACTGACAGCTCGCATTCATATTGCTTCCTTTTTGACCAAATTATTGTACTATTAGTGAATAAAACAAAATGTATTTGAATTAATATCAATTCATTTTTCTAAAAGTAATTTTTTTTTCTGCATTATTATTTTGATATGCTATATGAAATGCTGTTTCAAATTATTATAATAATTACTAAATTATTCAAATAAATCCAAAATTGTGAAAATAAATTTCATTTTTTTTATATAAATTATCAATATAAAAGCGCTATTCTGAGTTTTGATCGGAATTTCATACACTCCTTCTTTATAATCATTCACTGTAAATGGACCAAATCTTGTATCTTCAAATGTTGGATATGTAAGAACTGTTGTATTAACTGATGAAAATGAACTTTCTCCAAACGATGGTTGTGAAATACCATAATAATAAATGCATTGAAGGTTATAAAATTGCGAAAATGCACCATTTGCAATCATTGATAATCTTGTGCCAAGTGTTAATATCTTTAACCCATAACAACCTGAAAATGCTGAGGATCCAATGTTTGTTACTGAGTTTGGAATTGTAATATTTATTAGTGATGTACAATTTGCAAATGCCTTTTCTCCAAAACTTGTTAATCCTGTGCCAAGTGTCAAAATTGTCAAATTATAACAATTTGAAATTGCTGAGGATCCAATGCTTGTTGCTGAATTTTTAAATTTAACACAAACAACTAATGATCATTCAATAAATGCGCTACTCGGAATTAGAGTAATGTTTTCATTAATAATAATATTTTCAGTTATATTTATATAATATAAATTTCACCAAAATCATTAAAATTTTCGATTAAAAGCGTTGAGTTATTATCATTGAAAATTATTTGATATGAATTCATGAAAAATAGAACAAAAACAAAACATTTTCATTTTTGTTTTCTTTTGTTTTCAATTCGTCATCTTTTTGATTCTCTTTTTTATGAATCAGCATTGAATTTGATTTGGTACATTTCATTCTAAATGTTCATCAAACGATAAACAAATATTTGTGGCTAGAAAAAAAGAATTGAATAATTTGAACCGTCATAAAAGGATGTTTTGAGGAGTGTAATTTTCAAACAACAATGACTCCTGTTTTTCTGCCTCATACCGCCATTATTTCTGAAAAATTTGAACGGATTTGTTTCGAAAAAAGTGCTAGTTTTTTGACTTATGGTCTCAAATTTGAGTTTGCGAAACCTCATAGAAAATTTTGAATTAAATTCACATGGTGACAACCTAATTTTTGATTGTTTTCTTCAAATATTATGCTTAAATGATATGGAAATTTGCAAAGCATATTTTCTTAACACATGGTATGATTTATTTTAGCTTAAAGGTTGTTCCATTACTTTTCCGCGCATACAATTTTGAACAGACTTTGTCAAATTTACATTAATAAACGTACAAATCAACAACTAAATGGAAGTTAACTTCCAAACACCAGCACACTTTGGTCTAGTTCGAGAAATAATTTTTGATCCAAGTCATTTGTATTTGATTTCGCTTGGTGAAGACGATGGGTGCATTTATGTTTGGAATTCATCTGATCTTACACGATCTACAAATACTGATTTAGAAACAAATACTAAAGATAGTTCAGTGAGAGCGATTTGGTTTCGTGATAAAAATAAATTCATTTTTGGTGGAGAAAATCAAAAAATCACCCAAATAGATTGGCCAAAATGCAGCAATTACAACACTGTTTTTGAATCCACAAAAAATATTGATTTTGCTGCAGATAATTTAAATTTACAGAATATAGTTATTGTTTGTGGAAAACAAATATTTATTATAGATTCCAATTTTTCAGTAACGCAAGATTTCGAAATCGAAAATGAAATTATATGGATACAGTACTCTCCAGATGGGAATTATCTTGCAGCTGCAGATAATATGAATAATATTATAATTTGGAATGTAAATGATTATTCAGTAACATACAAAAACAGTTATAAGTTTTCTTCAGCCAAACCATTTTGGGACCAAAAGTCAACTCTCTTCGTTCCTGATACAACAACACCAGGAAGATTTGATGTTTTAAATCCAGAAATACAATCTAATTCTGTCCTACAAATTAATGATCAAAAGGATTCCACTACATGCGCTCTCCTTTCTAATGACTCTCGATTAATAATAGCAGATAAAAGCCATCAAATCACAATATATCAATTAAATTCAGATCTTACAACTGAGCCAATTCAATCATTTTCATTCGATGGCGAAGATATATCAGCGCTTGGTGTTACTGGAAATCTAATTGGTGGTGGTGATTCCGATGGAAATGTATATTTATGGGGTATATCTGAAACTGAAGAACCTGAAATCATTCTCGAAGAACCAGAAACGCCACAAGTAGTACCAGATCCCGTAAAAGAGGATCCACAGTCGGTATTCACAATTTTGAAGGATAATCCATATCATGTAAAATCAGCTCGTAAAACGATCAAAAGCACGAAAAACAAAGGCAAACAGCAAACACTCAAATTGCCAACCATAAAATCGACGCCAAAAACAACAAAACGACAATTTTTACCTGAAGAAGATTCTGAATCATCATTTTCAGAAGACGTTATTGCGGACACGCCGATTGAATCCAATTTAATTGACACCAACGATCAATCATTTCTTGATGAAGATGATGACGAAGATAATGGTGAACAAATTGTCAAAAATAATGAACAATCATTTCTTGATGAAGATGATGACGATGATAATGATGAAGCTTCTGATCATTCCGCTATTCATATTCCATCAAATGATGACATTGATATTCCATCTGATGAATCACTTAATGAAACACACGAAGAATTATCAGATAACAGTAACGATAAATTTGATGATGAAACTATCATAGAAGTATCAAAACAATTTATGCCCGGAAGTAGTACAGAATACTATGGTACATCACGTATATTATGTTGGAATGGGTATGGCTCAGTAATAATTAAACAAGATGAACAAGGCACAGAACATATAGATATAACGCCATCAGAAACTTCCGATTTTTATGCAAAACGTATTGATAACATTATTGGACCAATAGCTGCGACTATTGATGACTATGGTTATTGTATAGCTACACGTAATCATGTTTTATATCATCGTCATGGAACATATGGACCAAACTCAGATGTAACTTTAAATTTTCCATTTCTTGAACCAGTTGAACTTGTAGCTATAGGTTCTACATGGTTTGCAGTTACTACATCATTTAATCGATTACATATATTTACTAATACTGGATTACCTATTATTATAATAGCACTTGAAGGGAAATGTATTACAATGATAGGTAATGAAACACAATTATTTATAGTATATTGTAATAATCATAAGTTCCAATTATTCGATGTTGAACAACAAAAACTTCTCGCAAAAGGTTTTTTACCTTTAAAGTCGTTAATATGGGCTGGATTTGATTTAGAGAAACATTCCATACTTATCGAAAGTGGTAATTACATAATGATGAGTCTATGTTATGAGAATGGTGTTCGATGGATATCAGTTTTAGATATAAAGAAATATTTCGAACGAAAAACAAGTTCATTCTTTACAGTCGAAGTTGATAATAATAATGTTTATGGAGTTATGTTAGAAAATAATATAAAATCTCCTTCGGTAAATCCTTTGCCTAAACTTAATGAATATAAATTACAGCCGTTAACATTCCAACATCATCAAAGTAAATGTATGTTATCTTTATTAAATTATGAACAAGCTGAAAATAAAGATAAGGCTGCAAGAGCTTTGGATAGAGAATTAGTTATATTGTTTTCAAATGCATTGGCTGATAATAAGCTTTTGTTGGCAACTCAAATATTTAAAAGATTAAAAACTCAAAAAGGTAAAGAAATCGCTTTGAGATATGCTGATCAAAAAGGTCATAGAATAGTATCAGAAAGAATTCTAAAAATAATGGAAGAAAATGTTTCAGATGAAGAAACAGATGTTTTAAGTGATGAAGAAAGTTCTGAACCTCCGCCTTTTATTAGAATACAAAAAATTAGTGAGGAAGAAGAATATGAAGAAGAAGAAATTAATGAACCTATTAAAGAAAGAAGTTATTCTGAACAAAGTAATTCAGTTCAATCAAATAGTAATGAAGAACAAAACAAAATAGTTGAAGAAAATGATGAAAACGATGAATATGATTCGGGGCACCCCAAGAACGTTAAAAAGAAGGGTGCCCCAACAACGGGAAAAAAGAAAAATGTAAAACGAAGACCTGCGATGGAAAGAATAAAGAAGCCATCAGATGTTGCGGCATTAGACAGATTTGGTTTTTCTTAAATAAATATAAATATTTATTTTTAACATAATATTAATCTGTTGCAAGTCGATCAAGCCAATTTGCCCAAGCAGAGCCAATACTATTATCTGGCTTAGCTTTAACAAGCGAAAGGAAATCATTTGTTTGTTCTTCACTCCAATTAAGTTCTTCTCCAAGATTTTTGATTATTGTATTACTTGGTCCTTCAGTTAATAAAAGCATTATCAAGCGTCCAATTCTAGCTTTGTTTATCGGAGGAGGTGCTGGTTTAGTTGGTTCGGGATCAAGCTCAAGTTCAGTATGTCTTTCTTGTCTTGAAATTAAATTATTATATCTTTTGATATTTTCTTGAAGTTGCTCAACACGATCACGACGAGTGAGGATATCACGTTTGGATGCTTCTATATCGGCAATTTGCTTTGATAGAAGTTCTTTCTTTTCTTGGATATATATCTGACGGGCTTCATTTCGTTTTTCATTTTCAGCTTTAAGTGAGTCAAGAGCACTTTGAACATTGAGACGCTTCGTTCGCTCTTCTTGGAGTTCTGCTGATAAATTTTCTGATGAATTATTAGATAAGCTATCTTTTAAGTTTTGTTCTTTTTCTTTAAGTGAATCAGATATTTTAGAAAGTTCTTCCAGCTTGGCTTTGAGTTGATCTGTGTTTGAAAGAATTGTAGCTATCTCAGCTTTGTCTTTTTGTGTTTTTTGAAGATTTTCGATTTCTGTTAATAAATTTTGCTCTTCAAGTTGCAGCTCTTTTAGTTCGTTATTTCTTTTTTCTAGTTCTCCTTTTCTTTCAGCTATTTTGGATTTGATAGATTCTGAAGAAATTGAAGGATCATATTTGAATTTAGCTAAATCATCCTTAGCAGATTTAACTCTTGCCTTTTTTGTCATTTGTTCTGTAAGTTTTTTTCTGACGATTTCAACAATTTTTTCCGGATTAGAGGAAACATCAGGAATATTTAAAGAATCAGCTAATGTTTCTATTTCTGCTTTATACCTTTCAAGAAGGTCTTGAGGAATATTTTGTTCTTCATCATCTGAGTCATTGAAAAATTCTTTTGCTTTTTTCATTCCAAGCTTTCACTTAACGGTTGCAACATAAAAATTTGGACAGGAAAAAAGTGACACATGATTCTATTATTAATACATATATATAATATTGACTTTCGATTTCTACAATTAGTATATAGCGATCATCTTACGATCTTGATATCATGAATATATAATATATATATACATAGTTGCAGATATGATTAATATAAATCTAAGAATTATATTATGATTAGCACGAAATAAATTTATTTTTTCATTAATGAAAATGTTAAAAATAAATATAACTATATCATTGGACTTATAAAACAAATAATAAATAACAAAGTTTTAGACACTTTAGTAAACTCATCACAGTTTACTAATTTACCAGATTTGATAAGTAATCAACAAACAACAGCTCGAAAACTAGAAATTCAAAATGCTAAAATTAGTATTAATTCTATATTAACAATTGAGAAAATGAGCGCTAAAATTAAGATGCAAAATAGTAAATCATGTGAATTCAGTGGCGTCTTCCCAAGTAATATCCAATCGACTTTAAATAATAAATGTAATGGAATTCTTTCCCAAATTAATGAAGAAAATATAAAATCTGAAATCGAAGCGTATATCAAAAATGAAATATCTAATTGTGTTACTGAATTATCTGATGAAGCGAAAATAATATCGAGAAAAAATAAGAAAGAGAAGGAAAAGTTCGAAAAAGAAATGTTAAGTTTTCTTAAAGATTCTGCTAAGGCCATCTCAAAAATTAAATAATGAAATTATTTAATTATTTTTTTTTTATTTTATTTTAAGTGAATTAAATGAAAATTAAATCATTTACTGTTTGCGATTCTTTTGACATAAGAAAGAGTTTTATGTGTGATAAATATAATGAAAATTCAGGTTCTATTTAGATATGAATATTGTGAGTAAATAGTACATAAGAAATTGTTATTTAAATAAGAACTTATTCATGAAAAAATAAGTAACGTGGTATTTCAGAAAGCAGACACTAACCTTTCATTAAATGTTACAATGCAAATTTTAAAATTGTTGTATAAAAAACAAATAATTCTAAAACATTCATATTTTATGACGTGGGTAACTTATGCCTACAGCTTGGACATTCTGAGTGCAACTGAAGCCAAGGGTCAAGACAGTTTTTATGGAATGGATGGCCACATTCGAGTAAAAGAATTTCTTCTCCTTCATTAAGTTGTTCTAAACAAATTAAACATGAATCTTCACTACATTTATCTTTTGAAAAAGGAACTGTGTGCAGTGATTGAATATATTTCTTGTTTGATATATTAAACATATTTGCGCTTAAATTCCACAAAAAATTATATTATGATTTTGCATATATGCAATTCATTGTATTCTTTTATTAATTTTTATATCTAATTAGCTTTTCTTTTTCTCATATGTATTATTTCTCGCTCGCATTCCTCCTTCTCGTCAATGATTCGATGCAATTCATCACAGCGCTCTTCATCTGTTATATTTTCCTTTTCAATTTGTTCACCTTCAGCAATATTTTCATTTCCATTTTCTTCTGTTTCTTTATTAATGTTTTCATTTTCGTTAATACCATTCATTTTTGCCAACATTTTCACTTTCTTATGTTTTATTCTAAATTTATAACATAAATACCATTATAATAAAAATTTTTTGTAAGTTTTACTTCATGAATTTCATTTTGGTGTATGACAAACCATCCAAAATCTTGAAAATGATTATTAGACTCAGAAGTTTTTAATATATCTGCTTTATCCAATGATTCTTCATATGATAAACAGAAAACTTTTTTGTTTATATATTTATTAGAATAAATTATAAAATTTGAAGATTTATTTAATTAAAAATCTGCATTTGATAATTATAATATAACTTTTTACAAAAAATATTATTATTATTTTTAAATTGTGTGTAATTGTTCTATAATATATTTTTATTTTATAATATATTTTTGGAAAAATTGGGAATTATACATAAAATTTTTAAAAAAGTTTATAAGAGAATGAAATTATCTATTTTTGTATTAAAGAAAAATTCGAAATAATATCTTTAAAAGTCCATTTGAAATAGAAAGAAGCAATTAAAGTGTTGAATCTAATAGATGTTACCATAGGGGAATAATATCCATGTGGACATAATTTCCTTTAAACTTATATATATATATATATATATATATATATATATATAATTTTTTAAATTAATTATAAATTATTAACAAAATTAAAGAGATTTTTACTTGCATTTTATTAATATTTAATATTAAATTCTCTTCATAAATTCTCGGTTTATTCTTTAGAAGAAAGAGAATATTTTTCCCAACACAAAAATAATAACACTGTACCATAACGGCCATGTTAAATAAATATAGATTACTGAGGTTACCAATAAGTTAATTCCAAGGAATAAGAATTTCTTCTTTAAATTTTCACATACCTCAAAATCATTAGATTCACAAACATTAGATTTTATTGAAATTAAAATAAGCGAAGAACCTACTCCAATTTGAGCAATTGCAAGTAAAACATAAAAACAAGCTCCTACAAGAAAAATACTCAATTTTATATTGAAATCGATTGGAATAAAAATCACAAATAGATTAAATATAATCACAGATATTGATACATATTTTATATAAGTGGAAAGGTTGAATAAAATATTATCATTAAAATATGTTTTTATCCCATCATTTGAAAGAACAAATAATGAGTGGACATATTGAGGAATACAGAAAATAAAATACAAAAAGGGAATGTAAAAAAAACGAAAATAATTGAGTCCACAGGACCGTTTCTTATGAAGCGACTTATTGTTAAAGCATTTAATAATAGAAGGAAAAATTGAATCAATGTTTTCTCCTGTTTTTGAAGAACATGGGATGTAACAATAAAATTTTTGATTAAAAACCAGTTGTTTGGCTTCTTCATCAGAAACATGATCAGGATTTCCAGGTTCTCTTAAATCTGATTTTGTTCCAATAAGAATGATCTTTGAGTGCTTACAGTAGTGTTTAACATCTTTGGTCCACCTTCGAGTGATACTTTCAAATGATTTTTTCGAATTAAGAGAAAAACAAAGAAGGAAAACATCATTTTTGCGTGCGGGTGAATAAGTTAATTGACGAAGTTCAGAGTCTACTCTATCACTTGTATCCACAATACTAAGTATATACTTTTCTTGTTTGCAAAATATATCTTCATAAATTTCGAAAGTTATTGGAGGATTAAATTCTTTAAATGGTTTTTTATTTAGGGCAATTAAGAGGGATGTCTTACCAACTGATTCATCACCAACTGCAACAGAATGGATCATCTTTGAGATTGCCATAACCTATAAATTGTAGTACACCAAATTTGACACACCTCACATAAATCGTACCAAAAAGCAAAAAGTGCTGTAAAAAAACGATAAAAACGACTTCTGAATTGCTCTCAAAATTGGTTTATAATCGAGTTTCCAGCTACCGATCTACCAGATCTATGGGGAATTTATCAATAAAAGATTAATATTTAAATGAATTATTTTCAATAAATGAGGAAAATGTGATTTCATGTCTTAGACGTCTTGTAAAATAATATGAGACTACTTGACAAATGAAATCCTCATCCAAACCTTCTAAATAAATTAGTGAACCTTGTAGAAGATGGTGTTGTTAAGTATATAATTTAAAAAAATTCCCTTTATGAACTTGCTGAAGCAGTTGAAAACGATATACTAGCTGATGTGAAAGTTGAAATACTGCTCTACAAAATCTCTGGATTAATATATAATGGCATTCAATTTAAATATAAGATAAAAATTAGATTCACCATTGAGAGAAACTTCTGTATTAGGTAACATTCATGTTAAGGATGCATCCCTTTTGGTGAACTTGTTAAAGCAGTAAAAAAACAAAAAAATTCACATCCTCGCCAAAGGGAGAAAAAGGCCGATAAAAAGGAAAAGAAAGAATTCAAATTTGATTTAAAATAGTACTATCGATAGTACCCTTTAAGAAAATTTGAAATAATTACACTTATCAGTAAATTATTGAAAGGAGTTAGTAATATAAATTAAAGCAAAATATCTCGTTCTTGATATCAAGATTATGATTTGATAATGAAAAATAAATTATTTGATTTTTGGATTTTAATATTGCACACACAACATTTAGTAGTGGCAGCGCCTTAAGGTAATGATTTGCAAATCCATTTAAATTTTGAAAGACATCTGAGATATATACGTCGTTTCTGCCGCACAAAAGCCCGCGAAAACCGTAGAATGGTATTGAATTAACTTTTCGAGATACATACAAAATTCAATACCTCATATAATTTTTTCACTTGGCTGGAAGAAGATGAACCCAAACGAAAACTTTGTCGCACCAAATTTACAAACATCTCCAACTACTGGAAATGTTTCACAAACAAGTGGAACGAAGCAACAAGAAAAAAATGTTTTAAATGACCAGGATTTTGATACATTGATAAAATCCGTTCAGCTTCTCAGAATATCACAAATTCGCTATATCGTCCAAAAATATTCTCTTCCTGCAAACGGAAATAAAACTAAGCTATTACAAATTGTTGTTAAGCTTCTTGAGTCAATTCGTCATCAACCATTAATCAAACAAATTTACCAAGAAGTAATGCTTCTTCTTGCAAAGCAAGATCAACCATTTTTTAATCCACTTCAAACTGTTAAAAGATTACAAATTTGCCAGCAAGTTGTCGTTTCTCCACCTCCGCATCCATTCATTAAACTTCTTCCGTTACCACCTATACTCGGACCGATTGTTGCACAATCTGGTACGTCTAATGGATTTTTTGAATTTATGATATCCAGTATATCTTCACGGGTTTGCATAAATTTCACATGGCAAAACAATACACCAACCAACTTTTCCATGTTTGCTGATGTTAATGGGTTTCTTTTTGCTGTTAATCCAGATGATTTCGAACCACTTCCTCTTGACATCACCGAAAAAATTTTTCTTAATCGACCTAATTTATTCACAATTCGATCAATCACCACAGAAACCCCAATTGCGGTCACTATTTCTCGTTATGAGCCACAAACAATTCAATCAATAATCAAAAAATTTTCAGCTGAAGGTTGCAATGATTACCAAACACTTGTTTGTGGAAGGAGTTGTAACCATGAACCGTTCTCTCTTGTAGATTTCTTATCAAAAGGAACTGCAACAAATATTTGGAAATGTCCTATTTGTGGTTCATCATTATCAATTGATGACCTTGTTGGCATTCATACAGATGGCCAAGTGCAGGAGAGCGATACTTCGAATCAATAAGGAAACTTTTATCCTGTTATGTAAATTTCTAAATAAATATAGATCACATTTAATGTATCCATTTTGAACTTAAAGGTTAAAAAAACCTTTTTATTCGAAGTTTGTTATTAAGCTTTATTTATGTCTTTCATGATATAGCAAAACAAACACAACAAAAAGTTAACTAACAAAGTTCCATTGGATTTAATTAATTAGAAAATTAAAAGCGAAACAGTTTACAATTTTATTAATAATTAAAAGAAAATGTTGATTTTAAAGTTATATACTTCGGAACTAATCTATTATATATTATCTTTAAAAGATGAACAGAACAATTGTTCATTATCCGATGATAATAAATTTAAAGTATTAAATGAAATTGCGGAATATAAATCAAATCATTATGTTATAATCGATAGATTATTTAACACTAAATTCAATTTGTCTTCAAACATAAGAACTATGAACCATTCGATATAAAAGTAAATATAAAAGTACCGAAATGGTTAAACTTAACAGTGTTTGATAAGATATATAAATTTCGAAAACTTGGAAACGAAAAATGAACATAAAATTTGATTCCGAAATTTCCTTTAAATGTCTAATAAAATCAAAAGAGAAACGGAAAATGTCTTCTAGTTACACTGAAAAAAATGAAGATGTTATCTTGGGACAGTTTATAGACATAGTTAATATCACAAACAGAAACAACAGCGAGGAAAATGCACTTAACATTTCTGTTGGAAACGCCGAAAACGAATGAAAAAACATTACTTAAGATAAAAACTTAAGTTATAGCTTTGTATTTCAGTATTCCAATACGTTTTCTTCTATAATATTGAGTAGCTTTCTGAACACATTAATCTTTTACATACTAAAGGTTATGAACATGTGACAATTAATATGCCAGCAAATGTAACCACAATTAAACATCGCTTTTATCAAACTCTTCGAATATATTTGCTTTTTCACCGTCTGTGGTAATTGCTGGTCGCATAGCCGGTGCAACCAGAAATTACATAAATTATAAAAATAATAATTCTTGCCAAAACAATCAGGATACACTTATTAGTTCTTTTTGTACAAACGTAGTACTGGCATGAAAATTGCGGATTCCGGTTAGATAATTAAATAAAAAACGATTTAATAAAACGATAACATTACATTTTTATTGAATTATTTACGCATTGACCGTTATTGACGGGTCTGTTCACGGTTAACCGTATTATTTGAATAGTTTATCGAACTTCACTCAAAATGACACTTTTTATGCCTCTTTCAAATATTCAATGTATAAATGGTCAAGCAGTTCTAACATGAATCTTGTCGAGTGGGGAAACGAATTCCCAACGTCAGGAAACATTCGACAACTTCTTCATTCAATCACCCACTTCCCAAAAAAGCTTATTAATGCGATTAGGACGCTGAATGGAATTTGTTTTTGCTTCGAAAATTCTTATTTAATTTTACCTATTCAATCACTTGAAAAACAAGATACAATTCGATCTATTAAAAACTTCATTGATAATGGAGGTGAAGCACCTGATTCAATATTATATAACCAAGATCAACCCAAAATAATTGATTTAATATCATTCCCATCACCTGGGCTTTATAACTTATTCTTAATTTTTAGAGAAAATTTCACATTTGATTCTGTTAGAGTTACTAACGAAGGACAAATATTTCATCAAAGTAATACACTTACGATTAATGAAGGCATTTTAAGAAGAGTCTTTATTCAAAATGGAATAATATCTCTCCTAACACAAAATGGCAAAAAATATAATATTTATTCAGCCAAATTTTCATCTTTAGCCCCAATTACAAAATGGGGAATTCAATGTGAAGTTGATTCACTTTGTGATATTTATACTTTACCACCTATTTTGTACATTATAAAGCAAGATGGTGTTTATGGCTGTGCACTTGATGATGCTGGAAATCGACGTTTTCCAAGACCACTAAATGAAATTTTCATTCAAGAAAATCTTAAATTTGTTCATAGCCTTAAAGATTTCTACGTATTTAAAACAAGTGAATCAGAGCTTTATCGAATCCAGGGGAAAACAATCAAGAAAGTCTGTAAACTGAACACTTCCAATTTACAAAATTTGGTTTGCATCCAAGGGCAAATTTTTACCCTTTCGAAAGATTCAATTAATTTGTATGATTTACTTTCGGGTGAATCTGTAAGTCATTGGGACACCCCGGAAACCGCCAAATGGATTGTAAGTATTGATGAAAGTTATGGGATTGTATTTATCGGAGAAAAATCATATACAATATCTAAGTATAACATTCCACCTTTGATTAATTTGTATGCAGATAAAAAAGAGTTGGTCAATACAATGAATAAAGTAATGAATCGAACTGGTACAGTCGCTGCGCCAATTTTACAGCTCGCCAATAGGTCGCCAGTTTTAGCTGTTTCATTGTTGGAAAAAGAAATTAGAGAAGAAGTAAAAACGCATCCAGCAGAAAATACATTGCAAAGTGCTGTAAGACCTTCATTGATAAAATTGGTGGAATTAATCAATGAAAAGCCAATCGAAAATGCATAAATGTAGTTAGTAATGAATAAATTATTTTATAAATATTATTCTGTGTTAAAAGAAAAATTTTCATAAAATAATCATAAAGTTTTTATGATTAAATTTAATCTTTTCCCACTTACTGATGAAATATATGTGTTTTCATTGGCATATTTATTGTGATGAAATTCAATTTGATAAATTTTCAAATAAATGATGAAATTAAAAATATAACTCTACAACTAACCAAAAAGTGATATCAAACAATATTTATTGCCAGAATAAGTGTAATAAATCATTCATGCAAACGCTGATATTATAACCGCCATAAAAAACCTTTCTGACATTTTTCAATTAATTTGGAGGTTGTTTTTTATGGTTCCTTCAAATGAACCCCAAAAACAACCTTAATCAAACAAATCAACTAAACAATATCAGGGAAACCAAAAAATGCGAAAAAATATATTCTGACATATTAAACATAATTTTCTTTCTACCAATTATATTTGGAATTTTCTACCAATTTTTGTCAGCTTCATTATATTGCAATATAGAGCTTATCCAAATATTTGTTTGTTCTTCAGACTTTAAAAATTTATCTATTATATACGATATTCCAAATATTTCTTCGTACATAAGTCATGAATCTTCGTCTTTTATGTCAAACACCTCCAGCTATGTTTATATTCGCAACACGCAACAACCTAATATTTCATTTTTTGAACGTGTTATTTTATCTGATTATCCTGATCGTGGCTATATTCCTCTTATAGCTGCCACCTATTCCTACATTCGACCGTTTTATATTCTTTATATTAATGGCACTACAATAACCCAATTTCCATCTGATACGTGGATCGAAAATGCACTTTATCAAATGAAAGCACATGATGCGCAAGTTGTTTTTGGTTGTCAAACCACTTTTCACAATGAAAAAGTTGGGTGTAGTCTCGCTATTATCGAGACAACTGTTGTTTCTGAACTTCTTTTTTATACTAACTCAAGTTCTCATTCCATTCCACCTCTTTTAGCCCTCTCATTATTTTCTAATGCAAATCCTGCTCAACTTAAATCAATGTATTTTCCATTTGATGGCGTTATTAATGATGTTAATTATGATTATATTGATTCATCATATCAATCAATTCATTCTCAACAATGTCCATTTCATAATGAAACTAACAATGGATCATTTGCAATATTACTACCACAATTTAAACGAGATTACATCTATAACTTTAGCAAAAAGTTTAATGAGCAAAGTATTCTTCCAGAGTTTTATTGTATAGTTCAATGCGAGAATCGAATCCAATATAATTTTTCGATTATCCGAAACATTCTTGGAACTGTATATCATATTTGGTGTTATAATTGGAGTCCATTATTTTATTTTAGTAATCATATTTCATCCATTTTCCCTGTTGATTTTGTCATTCGATATGATGATGATATGTATTCTAATAATACTAATTCACATTCAAAAGTATTACAACTTGCGAAAGGAAATGATTTAATTATCGGAAATGCATTTTTTAATTTAAATATAAATCAATGTAATTATAATGGAAATATTTATTGTAAAGATATTGATCATGTTTCTTCACCTTACATATTTAGACCTTTTCATGCGAAATTAAGTGGAAGAATTATTCATTTGACTTTCGTTTATGGTGAAGATATTGGGATTTGCGTTTCATCAAATATGTTATGTGGTACAAAGCCTTCATTATTTGGCTTTAAAGTCGTTGCGTTTCATGGCGATTCCAAAAGTCATACAACTGATGAAATTATCCAAAATGTATATAAGACTGAAAATATTACGGGGATTTTGTTGTTTAACATTTATTGTCATTATATGAAAGGTGGTTATATACCAAAATGTTTCGAGAATTACACTGCACCTTCTTCTAATGAAACTAAAAATTTATTGTATGAACACCATAAAATGGATTTTAATTAAGGTGAAATTCATGTAAAATATAAATAAATAGAGCGATGTAAATTCTTTTTTCACTAAAAATAATATATATATATGGTAATTCATGAAATATACTAAAAATTTGATATCAAATTTAAATATTCAAATAGGCTTTTCCAAAAAGATTATAACACACGTGAATTTACTTCCTATTCAAGAAAAACTAATTCTTTTTAAACAGAATTTCGATCAAAAGAAAAAAATAATTATGTTTCACTTAATAAGATCTTATATTAAAATGATTTAATGTTTGAAAAAAAAAGAAAAGAAAATTGAAAAACAAATTTTTACAACATTATTCATCTTTTAAGAGCAGGATGAAATGTAATCATAGTTCGTTATGTATATCCTCATGGTGTGGCTTTGATGGTACATATTCATCTAAGTAAAGACCTTCACTGGTTTTCCAAATTGAAGATGCAGATAATGGGGAGCAATAAACAGAAAATTTATTTGTTTCATCGGGAATTTGACTATCAAATGAAGTGCTAAGGTAACATTTATACTTTAAATTTTTAAGGAATATTGGTTGTGATTGTTCCCAATAATTTGTGTTATTGCGGCATGTTAAAATCCATTGACTTTTTGCGCTTTGCCCATTACGATCTGCAGTAGCCACAATTTTATTTCCATCACGTCTAGTAGAAAGATATTGACCGCTTATTTCGTTGAATAAAGTTAATGTAGATCCACAACTTACCGGCATTCTTGCTGCTTCTGTACCTTCTTCCGGGTTTTCAATTGTCCAAAGCCATCCATCATCATAAGGTGGCCTTGAACTATAAATTATTGGGTTTTTTCTTATTTTTTCATCTGTTGAGATAGCAAGACGATTTTCAGAATATACTCCTTTCAGCTGGATCACTGATGAATAAACAATTACTTTTGAATAAGAGGAAAAGAAAAGAATAAAGAACATATTACCGATGAATATTAGGGCATCCCATAATACGTTTATTCAGTTCACTAATATTGAAATGCAATAACAGCAATCGCAGAAACACTCTTAGATACACCATTAACAGGAATTTCCATTTCCATTTTGCCATTTTCCACATCCCAAATCCTGCAGATTCCGTCACTACTTCCTGTGCAAAGCTTAGTTGAATCAGGAGTAAATGCAACATCCCATACCCATGTACGAGTTTCGTTTGGAACCAAACTGTGCCTCATTTCACAGTTTCCAAAGCCGTAGATTTTAGCACAGTTATTTGCAGCAGATGTTGCAAAGTATTCTGAATTTGGTGAAATCGCACATCGGAGTTGTATATCATTAAATGATTGAATATCACATACTTCTGTAATTACCTCATTTTCGATTTTGTATTTTATTGTTTTGCCATCCATGTATGATGAAAGAAATTCAGATCCTTCAGGAGATATTGAAAGTGACCTTACCGGTGAATTTGACTGTTTCTTTTCGCAAGGAGCTCTAGGGTTTTTAAGGTCCCATAAAGAGATAGTTCCATCTTCACCTCCAGCAATCACTTCATATCCATTATTTAGAAGAACCATAGAATTTAGTGAATCATCTGTTGACACACAAATGGATGGGTGGTGGCTTCTTGAATCCCAAACTTTTATTGTTTTGTCTTCTCCGCAAGTGATTATATTAAATTCAGAAATACAAATATCTGTTACATTGCTTTCATGTGCGACAACACTCTGGATTGCACGATTAGATTTGGACTCGATATCATAGCAAAAGAAGTTTGAATATCCTGCAATATAAAATTGATTTTTTGATACAACAATGCGATTAGCCTGTGAATTTGGGATATCATACTCGTTGGTTTCATTTCCATTTGATAACTGAAACATATGTACTTTTAAATCATAAGAAGCAGCAAGAAGAATCCCTTTATCCATTGATATTCACTAGCTTAGGCCGGTTTTATCGGTATATGTAAACTTCTTTAAACTTTTTAATTAAAACGATAGGAAGTGGTGTATTGTATACTTTATTTATCGTTTCTCATCTAAGTAATTCTAATTATAAAATGTTTTATTCAATAAAAATAGAGTTTTACGCAAACTTCATGCAGTCTCATGGTTTTACTTTGGGAAATATGATTGTGAGAAAATTGTTCATTTTACTGTTGATTTTTTACTTTTCTATTCACACATCAAATTTGATTAATATTTATGAAAATATTTTATTTTTTTTTTTTAATTACATATCATATTACATGTTTAAAGGCCATAATTAAGATCAATGAATAAGATAATTTTACAGCACGTTGGGGACTTTTTAAAGTTCCATTTCGAAACACTAACAAGAAATTCATTTCAAAAATCAATTTTCCAGAAACTTTTTAGTAATTATTTACTTAATTTTGTTAAAGTATACCGCCTTTGACAACACCTTCAGTGCCTCTGATATCATTTCCTTTAGTGTCATTTCGTCCATTCTCTTAAACTCGTTAACTTCCACTTGTTCGACTTCTTTTTGTATTTTTTGGTTATCTATCAAAGCAGCTCCCAAAGTGGATAATCTTTCGATAGTATTTTTAGTTTTTTCGTTATTAATCAAATTCAAACATTTCTTATACAAATAGACTCTAAACTTTGCGAATTTGTTTAAGAAGTTATTTGCGCCATAAATTAACAAGTCCAAAATATCGTCGAATCTTTCTTTGCAATTACTTCCACCGAAGAATTGCGCGAGGTAATTAATTATCCAATCGATTTCTATTTCATTTCTTTTATCGAAATCTTTAAATATTAATTCAGCAGCGATTTCTTTATCAGTTTTACCTGAAACATTTTCATCATATAAATTATTATGTATCCAAGATAATATATCATTATTCCCAAATACTATTAAAGGTATTATAAAGAATACATTTGATTTCGATTTCTTTAATTTCATTGATATAAATTTAAATAAATCGATTGCATATTTACGTGTATCGATTTCAATGAATGTACAAGTTAAAGAAGTTGATAAAGATAATGAAAAATTATCAATGAAATTAATGGAATAAAAACTTTGATATTTTATTATCAATGAATTATTAATAACTTTGTTTAATTCTTTTATGATTTTCATGTCATTAAAATCATTATTCGGAAATGTATAATTTAAAATTGGTTGTAATAAGTTAATCGATGCAATTCGTAACATTTTAGTTGAATGATTACTACAAAATATTATTGGGAATAATAAACTTGTAGGAATCAATGATTTATTATCGAACTTAATTATAGTTTTATTTAATGATTCTAAACATAATGAAAGTTTTTGTGGCCCATAATCATCGAAATCAAATAAATTCGACATTTTAATAATAAATTGTAATGCATCTTCAATAGTACCTTCTTTATATAATAAAGAACCTGATTTCTTTATAAACCAAATCTCAGGATTATCATCAAGTTTCGTATCAATGAAAAATGATTGATATCTTTCTTGATAATTAGTATCAATAGTTTTAAGTATTGAATCAGTTAAAGTTATTAACTCAATTGGACGTAAAGTTTTCGGATGTAATATTAATGAATTAATTTTTTGTTGTGCAGTGTTTAATTGTATTTGTAAGTTTGGATTAATTTGGATAATACTTTCAAACATTCCTTCAAAACATGGACTAAGCATTTGTATTAATTCATCAGATGAATAAGCTAAGCCCATTACTAAGCCAAAGAAATATAATGGTAAATCAATTGTTACGAATTCTTTTGAGTTAAATGGTAATGTTGGAATTACTGAGAAGAATTTAATTGGTGAAATTAAATGTCCAAAAGTTCTACGACGAATAATACCATCGAATAATTTCTTTATTATAATTTCTCCTATCAGTTTATCATGATTCCACATAAATGATTGTAAACAACATTTCGATATATTAATATCAATATTACTTTGTAATATTATATATATTGATACTTCAATTGCAGTTTTATTATTAATTTCATTAAAGAAATAACGTTGTAATGCATAAAACATTTGTGGATCAATAACAGTTTGATATATACCACTAATAACTTTTGATAAAGAAGGAATATTATTTGATATGTTTGTAAATTGAACAAATAATGGTAATAATACAGATAAAGCTATTAAACTTTTCTTTTCATTCACATCGATATAATTAATTAATGATATTACTACATCTTCTAAATAACCACTTTTAATTACTTCTTCAAATAATATTCCCATATTAATATTACTTGAAGATATTGTAATGATTGGACAATTCTTAATTGATTCATTTGTAGATTTAATCGCTGCTTCAAATAATTGTAATACTTGATTAATTAAATAAGATGGATGTAATGCTATTAAATATAATGAAAATGATATCATTTGGATTTGGAATAATGGTTTCATTGTAGATAATAATGTTGAAATGTTTAATTGTGGTACTGTATTAACTCTTTCTTTTAATAACATTAATGCATTTAAGATACATTTACCTTTGTTAGTCTTTAAAGATATTGTTTGTAATCCTGTTTTAGTTTTATATTTAAAGATTATATCATTTGATTTGTTTTCAACAGATTGTATATTATATATTGGGATTTGACAATAAACATTAATCTTTTCATTTAATATCATTATAGATGATGATAATACTATTGATGTATTACATATTATAAATGATGCTGATATACTATTATATGTAACTGATATATAACCTCTTCGTTCTAATGTAATACCAAATGCATTTTCTGGTAAATATACTTTATCATTCGATGTTAAATATAATGAAATATTATCAGTAATTTTCATCTTCTCTGTTAATTTAGGATATTGTTTTAATAATGGAGTAAATTTATCATTTATTAATTTGGCTGATTCATATGATGGATTTATTAAATAAATTTTTTTGATTTTTTGTCGGAATTCTTTTGTAGAATTCTTTAATATATATACAAAATGTTGAATTGTAACTTCTGTTAAATTTTTAATATTTATAATTAAAACATAACCATTATTATTATTATTATTATTATTAAAATGTGAAAAGAATTGTATTGATATTGATTCTGATGATAATTCTGGTATTTTAGTAGGTAATATATAAATAGCATTTAAATCATTCGAAAATTTACCACAATCCATTAACCAATTATAACTATTAATGATTAATGCATCTTCTGGTTTTAATGATTTATTAGAATATGTACTTAATAATCGATCGATAGATGTAGGTCGATTACCTATAAATGATAATACTATTTCTCGATCAATAGTAAATGTATCGATTTTAATTACTGGATAAATTGGTTCTGCATTTATTATTGATTCTAATAATTCTTGATATTTAATTGATTTTGTTAATTTATTAATGAATTTAGTCTTATTTAAATCATTTAAATATGTACTAACATTATAATTAATTGGATTATTAATTAATGGTATTAAAAAACATTTCAAAAACATTTCTTTAGCGATTTCATTTGATTGAAGTTTAGCAAATTTAGATAAATAATATGAAAATTGTGGTGGCGGATTAAATGTATCGATGAATAATGAAATCTTTTCCATTTTTGCATTCTTTAATAATTTATTTAAGTCATAATTAGTAATCATTTGTTTAAACCAAGATATAAAGAATATTGAAATCGGATTTTCTTTATCGAATATTCCTTTTTCATAATATTTCGACATTTCTTCAATTAATTCATCATGTTTATTATATACTATTAAACAAGAAATTGCTGATTGTATAAATTTAATATTTAATTCTGGTGGATTCTTAAATAACTCGAAATTATTCTTTGTTAAATAATCATAAAGTTGATCTTTATATTTTAATTTAAATGATTCTGGTGGTTCTCGTGAACTACGTGCAGAAAATAATAATCGATTAATGATTTCATAATTTTCTTCTTGGGATGATTCAATTGTTGATTTTTTACGACTTGAAATACTATTACTTTGTTTAACTTCAAATAATTCATTTGAAGAAGAAATCGTCATACCTGATAATAATGTTAATGACTCTAATAAAAGTGATTGGAATAAAGGTTTTGCATTTTTAGCTACTTGTATATAAATAGGCCAAGCTAAAGTACTATTATTCTTTAATAAATTATTTAATGATGTTTGAATATGTATTATCATTTCTTTAGTTTGATTTGATTCTAATAATTCTGATAATGAATTAACTACAAATGAGATAATTTTTATCGATCGATTATCTGATGTAACTTCAGTAATATTTGGATTTGATTCTGATAAATCAAAACTTAAATTCTTTAATAATACTGGAAATGTTCGAGATATTAATAATGAAGTACGATAATTAAATGTATCTTTAGTTTTAATAGCATATCTTAAAGATAATTCAATTACTGTAACAAATGTAGAGATTCGATTATATTGATTAGTTACCAAATTAGTAGAATAAAAATTAGTTATAAACTTCATCATACTTTCAATGAATTTTTGTGTTTGATTTTCAAATACATTAAATTGTATAATATTAAAGAAAATTGGTATTGTAGTTTCAATCAATGAAATTGCTTCTTCATTTAATTGTTGTTTACAAAACGCTGTTAACATATCAATAGATATTATCCAATAATAAGGTCGATCATATTGGAAATTAGTAGCACGTGAAAACCATTGAGTTTTAGATATTTCAAAGAATGTCGGAAACACATTAATATCCAAATATTGAAAAGCATTTGATAATGAAGGCACATCTTCATTTAAATAATATATAAATAAAAAGAATGTCGAAAAGAAATATGAAGATAATGAAGTAATTTCAGTATTAGGAATTCCTACATTTTCAAGTCGATAACAAAAATGACATAAGAATTCAGTCATTGTTGAAATTCGTTTTATATCTGGAATAAATAATAATTGTAATCGACTAATTTGTATGAAATTAGTTACTGATACTTCTTCTGATTGTAATCTCTTTGTTAAATAATTTAACCATGCAGCCATTACATATTTAATTATTGTCATTAATCGTTCATCATTTTGTGGGATATCATACATAGGGAAATGATAACGATTTTGGAAATTATATAATGCGCAAATTTGATCAATTAATTCATCAATTGAATCCAATTTATTTAATCCAATAATCGAACGTAATAATAATGAAATAGTCATTAAATGATCGACATTTTCATTAGTAATTTCAGCCTTATTATTATCGATTGTAACTGATAAACAAACATAAGTCCAATGTAAAAACATATTAAATAATGTATAAAATGTATCTGCATTCGGTGCATTTAAATTAATTGCTAATTCTAATTCAGTCTTAAATGCACTTATAACTTCTGATACACTTTTCATTATTTCAGTATTTGGGATTTTCGATATATATTCTTCATTATATGTCCATGTACATTGTAATAATAATAAAAATGGTTCAATATCAAATGTATCAACACGTGATATATATGACAAAATATTTTTTATGATTCCTGTTTGTACTGATATTGCTGGATTTGAAACAAGAAACTTTTGGAATGGTATTGGATGTTGGATAATTGAAGTAGGCATTGATTGATGTGATAATATACTATATAAAGTAAATTCTTTTGTTGTTCGGCCGATTAAATTAACAATATCAACAATTAATTTAGCTTCTTGTTCTTTAGATGATTGTTCAATAGAACCTATACGTAAGAAGTTAAGAACATCATTTAAATGAATAGTCATTTGTTCAAAATGTCGTGTGGTAATATACTTTTGATTACCTTGAATTGGATAATCATTAAATACTAATGATAAAAAACTTACATAAACACTCCAACTTTGTGTTGATATTAAATTACCAATTAACACTGTCGATGATTGACATTGTGAGCCTGCTTTAGCATAATCTAATGCTGCATATCGTGGGAAAAACTCTGTTAACATTGGGCCTGATGATAAGATGTCATTTTTCTTATTAAATAAGAAATCAGTAAATTTGGGTGATTCTTTCGTAAGAAATTCGATGATTAATTGAAATGATTGTGCTGACTTTTGTCCAACAAATACAGCTTCTATTAATTCTAACATGGCAAATGAATAATATAAACGGTTGACAGGTTTCTTAGATTTATAATCTTCGACCGTTTTGAGAACGGTTTTAAACGGGTGCGATTTCTTTGAACTGCTGGCGACCGTTAACTGGGTATGACACATTGGTATTAATGCACAGATAATTGCTATTAATTGAGGTTCTAAGTCTTTCTTACTTTTCCATAAGGTATCTAGAACAAATTGAGCTGATTCTAAACCACTGTTAATAAGTTCAGAATGCTCTTTAGGATATTGCGTGAAAAATTTATATAAAAAAACATAAAACCCTTCAAAAAAGGGTATGCGTTTTTCAGGTGTAATTATTGGAATAATGGTTTGGATGGCTTGAAGTGCTGAATCAAATGAAGCTGTTGTAGCTGTACAAAGACTAACTTGACGAAGAATAAACATTGGATCAGTTTTGGATGATATGGATTTGGATAATGATTTAAGAGGATTTTGTCCTAATCTAACAAAAAACTTAAAAAGTCTTTCAAGACTCTGTTCAAGTTTTTGATAATTTGGTTGAAATGCTTCTGCAGGGATTTGTGCCATCGTTAAAATCTTCGAATTAAATTCTTCGTATGGTTTTTTGATTGGCAAAAGTTGTATAAGATCTGAAAGAGCTAATAATGACTTTACAACATTTGGTAATACAGGTTCTGGTGATTGAAACACTGTCATTTTTTGTGCAAGAGCATTCATTAAAGATGGGACGGTAGCTCCTTCATCAAAAATACATAACCCTGCTGCATCAGTTACATATGTACATCCTGGTTTACGGAAAAATGCCAAGGTATGAAAACTTAGGAATGATTCAACTGAAGTTCCTGATGAAATAAGTTCATTTTCTAGATCTTCTATTAATAGTTGTAGCGAAGTAATTTTTTTCATCCTCTTTAATTACAACTTTAACTTTTTCAGTGACGATAGGCTTTTTACCAAAACAGCATTGCCTCTGACACTCAAAACTGTCGGTTTGTTAAATTTGTGAGGTTTAAAATTTTATTTCAAACAACCGCAGACCGTTTTTTTGCACTTTTCTGAAATCGGAACTCCCTGTTTTTGAATTGCAAATGATCGTTTTATCAGGGATTGAATTGTAAAAGTTAACAGTCATTTATTTCAAAAGACAAAATATTTACTCATTTTTAATATAATATTGAAGGATTTTGTTTTTCCTTATTTTCTCTGCTAATCTATTTAACGTCAATCCCTTAATTTTTTGGACAGCTTCCAAATGGAAGAAATTTTTTATCAAAGAATCAGCAAGTAAAACTTGCGCTACAGGTGCTGTTGTTATCCAAACGAAGAAACACATTATGAAATCCTCTCTTTTATCCATCGATATTCTATAAGTTTCCAATAAATCATTGATTGTTATATTTTCTTCTCTAATAAAAGAAAAGAAAAACAATGGACAATGAAATGTATGCAACAAAAATTCTTTTAAGTTTATCATTTCTGGTAATGGCATTATGTTATCAAATTTGTTAAACATGTCGTCCTTAAAAGGAATTTTAATTTTTTTATTATTTAATTTTAATGGTGCAAAATTAACAATTTTTCTCCATAATTCTGTTAGCTTAATATAACATTGTAATACATATACATAATCATTAATTTGAGTTGAATTTCCATTTCTTTTGAAGTATTCGATTGATGACTCATTAAAATTATCAAAGTTAAATTTAGATTTAAATATTTTAATGGTATCAATGATTAAATCATCATTTGTTTCTTCATAATTAATCATTGTTTTGATTGTTACTACGGCTGTTTTTACATCATTAACTTCTTTAATAATTCCTTCAATATCTTCTTTATTTATATGTTTCCCCATTAAATAAAACCGAATTTTTTGGATTTTGTCTTCATCAACTTTGATTTTGTTTGTTTTTTCTATTTCTTTTTTGATTTCTTCATTTTTTATTTGCGTTTTATTATCTTTAACATCAATTATACCTATGTTTCCATTAGAATCAATAAATGAAATTCCGAATTTTTCATTTGATTCATAGAATTGTATTAATTTCCCTTTTTCATCAACATTTGAAAAAGCTGAAATAATATTTCCATTTAACATCGAATAAAGTAGAATCAATTTACGCGCTGAAACAAAAACCATTAAATATGAAGTATTCTTAGAGCGAATCCATCCAACTTGAGCATCACGAAGACCTTTAAAAACATAGAGAACATTGCCAAATATCGAATCAACAATGATGATTCGGATTTGTTGGCGATTGATGATCTTATCAACGATGGATAAATATCGACCTGTTGGATCACATGTTATGTCTAAACCTAAGTTTTCCTCCATTTGAAGTGCCCACTCAAAATTTAGACTCAGATACTTATTCTGAAATAATGAGAAAAATGAATATTGAGTCTTTTTTGATAATGATGATACTGTCAAAAAAGGATCTGAACTAACTGCAAATAGTGATGGGAAATTGTTGATTCCTGAAAAAATCTCTGGGGATAATTTGGAATTAATAATAACGCAACTGTTGAAATCTTCTTCAAATTCATAATCTTGGTGAACAATTTCTTTCCCTGTTTGAATGCTATTTAATATGTCTTTGCATGTAAATACTGCTAAAATCTTGCTTGTTTTCGCAAGAATAACTGTATATGAATCTGTGAAATGACTACTATTATAAATATTTAATTTAAGAAACTTTATTTCGTCACCTAGGCGGACAGAGGTAACATATTTTGTTTGGTCAAAAAAGAAAATATTTCCAAGATTTGTTCCAGCACATAAATTCCAAGGTTCAATTAATGCAGTTGAAATACATGTGAAAAATTCGTTTGCTTTAATGGGCACATCCAAAATGCGAATGCCGTTTTGGGAAATAAAACTAATTTTATTTGATTCAATCATACATATTTCTGAAAAATCTGGAGATATTGTTATATTTTGTTGACTTAAAGTATCTGTTTTGACTTCTTTTGGTAATTTCCATTGAGAATCTCTGATTTCCATTAAAACTTAATTTTTTTGATGGTGATTTTAGTTCAAAAATGGCAAAAAATTCAATGCATATATTTTGCCAGATAAATCAATTTGATCAAACACAGTGAATAAAAACAGACAATAAAAATTTACTTGTTTCTTAAATGTAAGATATTCTTTCATTCAACGTTCTTAAAAAGAAACTTTTTCCAACCCATATGCAAACAAAATCTGTATTTTAAAAAGATTTTTGTAAACTTTAGGTTAAAATATCTTCTAATTGAATATATACTTTAAAGAATTATAAACATAAAAATTTTGTATTATCTGTTGAATTATTCTATTTCTAAGTCTTACCATCATAATTTAAATTTTTGAGATATTTTATCTGATAATGTAGTTCAAAGATTTTATTTTTAAAAATGAAAAGTGAAAATAAGTTTTTATTTTCTATTTTATGTTTGATTTATCCTTCCTTTTTCTTCGAGCAGCTTTACAATTTCATTATGTCCTCTTAGACGAGAAATCATTAAAGCATTCCAAAACGTTATACATAAACGCCAAAAAATACTTTCAAATTCCAAAATTTCAAAATATACATTCTAAGAATAAAACAAATATTTTCGGCTTCAAAATCAATTCCTTCAGTTTCAATGAGGCGTTTTACTATATCAATGTGACCATTTTCACATGCTCTCATAAGTGCTGTTCCATATTATTTAAATAATTTCCAAATTTGTTAAGAATACATAAAATATTCTAAAAAATCATTGAATGCATTGAATTCACATCTTTTGCATTAATTTCAATTTCATCACTTCTAAGAAGTAGCTCAACTATTTCTGTATTACCATTTTGTGATGCTAAGATCAATGCTGAAAAAAGAAATTAAAATGAATTCCAATAATAACAATAAAACTTCAAATATTAAATATATACATCAAAATCAACAAAAAAATATTTTTTGAATTCGGATTTATTTCTTTTTGTTCAAGAAGAGCTTTAGCAATACTCGAATGACCATTTTCAGCTACAATTGTAAGTGCTGTATCAAAAACATTAAATAAAATCCAAAAATTAAAATGAAGTATAAAATAAATTAAACATTCATCAAATAAAAACTATAAATATTTTTAGCATTGGTATCAATTCCTTTTTGTTCAAGTAATAATTTAACAATATCAATTTTACCATCTGAACAAGCATTTAAAAGAGTTGTCCAATTTCATATTAACAAACGCCAAATAATATTAATAAATATTAAATAAATGGGAAAAATTTCAAATGAAACAAAAAAATATCTTTTGCATTTATGTCAACTCCTTCTTGTTCAAGTACATATTTAATAAGTTCAGTATTTCCAGACAATGTTGCATAAACCAAAATATCATTAGGAATTTGTTTTCCTTTGAGGAAGTATTTTACCAGAAAAATATTTCCATAAGTTGCTGCTTCATTAATTAAAGAATCATTTATATCTAAAATATTTTCTTTAATTAAAAACGAAAGAATTTCATAATTATAATATTTAATACATGTTTTTCCTAATTCATTATAATCTTCAATTTTAACAGTTTTATTATCATAAAGATATCTGAAAATTTTGTTTCTATGGAATTCAATTGCTGCTTCATATGCCTCTTCAAATGAAGAATGATTTTGTTCACATAAATGAATGATTTCAAGATTTCCACCTGCAACAGCATATTTTCCTGTGTTTAATGCATTAGCGCCATTCATAAGTAAGAATTTGAAACAATTTATTGCTCCAAAGAATGCTGCGTAACTAATAATTGTTACATTTTCTTGATTAATATAAGAACATTTTTCATATAATGAGGGATCAATTTTTTGATTATAATCAAAGTTACTTTGAGATGATAAATCTTGAAGATTTTTAACATCATCATTTCGAATGACTTCAATAATATTTAAAGGATTTAAACCATCATAAACATATTTTTTATGAAGTGTCCAATCATCCTTTTGAAGCTCTTTCATATTTAAATAAAATTGATAACGAAATGGAGCATTAGATATTAAACTTGCAATTTCATCTTCTAACATATAATGAGCAAAATATAATGAATATCTTTCTTTTATAGAACTTGTTTCAATTAATTTTTGATTGATCATTTTTTCGAGAAGGAAATTTGATTCTTGCGTTTCTAAAAGTAATAGAAATTGCATAAAAACTTCGGTTATCGTTGGTTTAATTTCTTCTTCTTTTGCTTCAATTCCTTTTATGAAATCAAAATAAATTTTATAATCGCTTTTTTGAGATGCAAAAGATGAATAAATTAATTGACAAATAATAAGGTTAAAAGAATATGGAAATTTATCATTAAATAAATTCATTGTTAATTGAATAGCTGTCTCAATATTTTTTAAAGAAAATATGACTTCCTCAAGTGCCTGTAAAGTTATTAGGTCTTGATTTTCATTAGACGAAGATTGTGCCATATGACTTCCAAGCAAAAGAATTCTATTCACTGAAAAAGTGGGATTGCACGACTTCACTTTTTTCTTTTCAAGGATTAAAATGATTGGTAATACATTATTATTCGAACTAAAGTTTGGTAAATATTATTACTTAAAAGTTTTTAAAGAATGAATTAGAAACTGAATAATTACTCAAACATTGGAAATCACTCAGATATGAAATATTAAATATAACGTTATATTTTTATGAAAATTACACATGAATTAACTTTTCTGTAACAATCATTTATAAAATTAAATTTTAATATGTAAAAGATTTTTTCATTTTGTTTTATGATAAAATTAAGCTTCTACTATATTTCATCAAAAATCATAACATTTCAAAAAAAAAAAAAAAAAAATGAGCAGCAGAATTCCATAAAGACCGTTAACGAAAAGCCGCCCCAACCCAATCCACCCGAAACATTTTTTAGGCTTTCACTTGTCGTACTCTGTTTCATAAGAACAAATCATCAAATTAAACCTAGGGAAGCCATCGATTTCTTAAATGAACATTTTTTTTGCATATCAAAATTTAACATATATTCCACATGTGGAATTATATATGAATCAAATGCAGTACATTTTAACACACTTAGAATTTCAGGGCATCATATCTTATTTCATAGACAAAAGTAATTTTTTTACTTATCATGATTGATGAGAGTGCATTTCCTTTCTTTGTCGCAAGCACATTCAAAAGATTCTTCTCGTACATATGAAACAACATTGTGACCCTTGTGGCAATTTTTAGAGCAATTTTCGCAGATCTTCTTATTGCAAGTCTTGCATTCATATAAGTTTTGAGTCCATTGTCCGGGATGAACCTCGTGAGTGCAGAGTGGGATACCATTAGCAGATACTCCAAGTCCCATTCCACCCATATCAACAGCAAGTGTGGGAGCAGAACGAGTTCCTCCAATCTTTGCATCAGCGCCCATAGAAATTCCACCAACGTTCATCCCAGAAGACATTCCATTTGGTCCACCGCTCATTCCAAATCCAAACATGATTGAAAGTGAAGTGATATCATATCATATGGGTAAATTAATTGAAATTTTGTTGGAAAAACCGGTGAAATAATGGCTTTTGTTGTTTGTAAACTATTAAAATATCAGCTATTTCTCTCAAATTTGAAAGATTTAAAAGCTTGATTGATCAACGTCACTTTTTTGACTGTAAAATTTTTCTTCCCTTTGGCCAAATAGAATATGCTTAATTAATCATTGAACGACTCTCATTTATAATGTGAAACCTATTTATTTTATGAATGCCAATAAGAATATTCAAAAAAATGCAGATGTATTATAGTATACATATAAACTGTTTAAGCGCTTGCGGATGCCATCCAATTTTAATAAATTATTCCTACCCAGAGCGAACCGAATGTTTTTGAGTTTCAGGATTTTTTTTTAATCAAAAAATAGGATCTATTTTTATTGAAATAAGATGACAGAAATAATTTGATTGAAACAAAACGGTTTTAATATTTTTTTTTTTTTGAGTTCAAATATCTTTATTAATTATCATTAAATCAATGATTTTTTATAAAACATGATGTAAATTTTAGATATTGAATATTTTAAAATCATTCATTATTTCCAAGATAACCTATTTTTCAAGATACAATCAATTGAGTGAATTTTAATCGTTTTTCTCATTTCGAATAGTTTTTTATTGTGAGCTTACTGGTTATGAACGATCGGCATAACTAACCGTCGTTTTCCGCTGTTCCATAACACTGTAATGACAAATCACATATCTAATGATGATATTACTACCATAAACACAGGAGAGCAAAATCTGAATCATTTGTCGACAGGATTGAAATCTCTAATTGAGCTTGAGAAAACTATATTCAGTTTAACTGAAGAAAGCCTTCAGCCTTCCATTAAAAAAGTATTTGGATTTTTTGATCTAAATTATCCCGATACATTTAATATCATTATAAGTAACATTGTTTATAATTCATTTTCATCACGAAAGCATATATTTGATATTTACTTAAATTTTTTAAAAGCATTTGAAATGAAAGAAGAAGAAATTAATCAAAGTGTCGTTAAACTAATACCAATATTTATCAAACGTATATCTACAAAGAACACACAAGAATCATATTATTTAATAGAGAAAATGATTGAACAAAATTTTATTGATGAAAATATCACTAAAAATATTAATTCAAAATATTTTTCTCATTATAAAACAAAAGAAGAAAACCAAAAACAAAAGGCATCTGGGTTTAATAGAAATGATCCAATAGAAAGATACTTTTTTGATAATTATGAAGAACTTTCAAAGAATGATTGGGAGTTTCATAAGAAATATATTAAAGAAGGAAATAATCCAAATGAAATTGCAAAAATAATTCGAAATGATGAAATAGAAAAACTTCAAGAAATATCATCACAACCAAATTTTGATTTTAATCAAACAATAGAACCATCACTTTATGAAAGATATTCATTTGTTAATAAAAAGAATGTTACATTAATTGATTATGCAGCATTTTTTTCATCAGTTAAATGTTTTAAATTTTTACTAATGAATGGTTCAAATGTATTAAACACAGGTAAATATGCAGTTGCAGGTGGAAATGAAGAAATCATTCATTTATGTGAACAAAATCATTCATCATTTAAAGGTGCATATAAAGCAGCAATTATGTTTCATCGAGATGATATCTTTAAATATATTTTTGAGAATAAAATAGAAAAAATACAATCAATAGCGAAAACGTCTGAAGATAAAACGAATGATTTGGTAAGTTTTTGTATTAAAAAAGATAATTATGAAATTTTAGCATTTTTGGAAGAAAAAGGAATTAATATTGATGATGGTAATATAAATGAATCAGCAAGAAATGGAAATTTATATCTCGTTAAATATTTCCTTCAAATTAGTCGAATTCCAAAAAATATTTTGCCATTTGCTTCAGAATCAGGAAATGTTGAACTTGTGAAATATGTTTTAGAGCAAAAAGGAATTGATGTTAATGCAAAAAAATTTCATTTGAATAATTTTATATATGTTTTAATAATTTGAAATATGTTTTAATAATTTTATATATGTTTTAATAATTTGGAATATGTTTTAATAATTTGAAACAGCACTTCATATAGCAGTTAGAAATAATAATATAGAAATAGTAAAATTACTTTTAGATAAGGAAGGAATTGATGTTAATGCAAAATATATTCATTTGAATAATTTTGGATATGTTTTAATACTTTTATATATGTTTCAATAATTCGAAACACCATTTCATATAGCAGTTAGAAATAATAATATAGAAATTGTAAAATTAATTTTAGATAAAGAAGGAATTGATGTTAATGCAAAAAATAATCATTTGAATAATTTTGGATATGTTTTAATACTTTTATATATGTTTTAATAATTTGGAATATGTTTTAGTAATTTGAAACAGCACTTCATATAGCAGTTAGAAATAATAATATAGAAATAATAAAATTACTTTTAGATAAAGGAATTGATGTTAATGCAAAATATATTCATTTGAATAATTTAAAATATGTTTTGAAAATATTTTACTGCAATTCAAATTGCAGAACAAAAAGGATACACGGAAATAGTAAATTTACTTCGTGAAAAAAGTACGAACGAAAATTGATCATATCCAGACATCAAAACTCAGCAATCGAACTTACAAAAAATGTATATATAAACTCAATACCAGAAGCTGTTTATATGTTATGAATTTCAACAAAAAACAATCGAGGAATTTAAAGTTGAATCCCCCTTTTTTATAAATATAAAAATTAAAATTTTCAATGCTATGATTAAAATTTAGCTTGGTCAAAAAATCTCTTAATTAGAAGTAGTACTTTTACAATATATATATGTTAGCCTATATTAAATATACTTATTTTATTTTTATATTGAAACTTTATGTTTTTTCTTTTACTATTGAGTTGATCAAATTAATCTGCTAGCCGATGCCCAACCACGAAAATATCTAATAACCACCCAGTGCGAACTGAATATTATTAAGAAAAAAAAAAATTTTTATATTTATTTTTTGATGTTTATTTGATTTTTACTTAGTTTTCAATTAGTATTTGGACATCGTAAACATATTGTAAGGAAATGTAAAATATAAAGTAGTCATGAATTCAAATAAACTATAGAAATAAAACTGTAATTTTTTCACTAAAAGTGAAAATCGACTTTTTCATTCAAACTTTTTGATAATAAATGCGTAATTGTAAAACAATTTTTCTTTACTTATCCTTATATTAAAATAAGATACAGATAACAACATAATAAATTATAAGGATATTAAATATATATGGGCAAATATAGTCAAATATGGAAATAATTGCTTGTACTGAATCAAAAACAGTTTTTTTATTTGAGTCAAATATAATCAAATATGGAAATAATCGCTTGTACTGAATCAAAAACATTTTTTTTATTTGAGTCAAATATAATCTGTTAAATCGATTCAATAAGATTTGAATTGTTGTTTTATGTTTAAAGAAGCAAAACACAATCAAACAAAACATTTTATTTCTTTTTTATTTATTACATAAAGATAATTAATATTAAAAAAGCAAAACACAATCAAAAAACATTTTATTTCTTTTTTATTTATTACATAAAGATAATTAATATTGAAGAAGCAAAACACAATCAAAAAACATTTTATTTCTTTTTTATTTATTACATAAAGATAATTAATATTGAAGAAGCAAAACACAATCAAAAAACATTTTATTTCTTTTTTATTTATTACATAAAGATAATTAATATTAAAAAAGCAAAACACAATCAAAAAACATTTTATTTCTTTTTTATTTATTACATAAAGGTAATTAATATTAAAAAAGCAAAACACAATCAAAAAACATTTTATTTCTTTTTTATTTATTACATAAAGATAATTAATATTAAAAAAGCAAAACACAATCAAAAAACATTTTATTTCTTTTTTATTTATTACATAAAGATAATTAATATTGAAGAAGCAAAACACAATCAAAAAACATTTTATTTCTTTTTTATTTATTACATAAAGATAATTAATATTAAAAAAGCAAAACACAATCAAAAAACATTTTATTTCTTTTTTATTTATTACATAAAGGTAATTAATATTGAAGAAGCAAAACACAATCAAAAAACATTTTATTTCTTTTTTATTTATTACATAAAGATAATTAATATTAAAAAAGCAAAACACAATCAAAAAACATTTTATTTCTTTTTTATTTATTACATAAAGATAATTAATATTGAAGAAGCAAAACACAATCAAAAAACATTTTATTTCTTTTTTATTTATTACATAAAGATAATTAATATTGAAGAAGCAAAACACAATCAAAAAACATTTTATTTCTTTTTTATTTATTACATAAAGATAATTAATATTAAAAAAAAGCAAAACACAATCAAAAAACATTTTATTTCTTTTTTATTTATTACATAAAGATAATTAATATTAAAAAAGCAAAACACAATCAAAAAACATTTTATTTCTTTTTTATTTATTACATAAAGATAATTAATATTGAAGAAGCAAAAAACAATCAAAAAACATTTTATTTCTATTTTATTTATTACATAAAGATAATTAATATTAAAAAAGCAAAACACAATCAAAAAACATTTTATTTCTTTTTTATTTATTACATAAAGATAATTAATATTAAAAAAGCAAAAAAAAAAAAAAAAACATTTTATTTCTTTTTTATTTATTACATAAAGATAATTAATATTAAAAAAAGCAAAACACAATCAAAAAAACATTTTATTTCTTTTTTATTTATTACATAAAGATAATTAATATTGAAGAAGCAAAAACACAATCAAAAAAACATTTTATTTCTTTTTTATTTATTACATAAAGATAATTAATATTGAAGAAGCAAAACACAATCAAAAAACATTTTATTTCTTTTTATTTATTACATAAAGATAATTAATATAAAAAAAGAAAAACACAATCAAAAAACATTTTATTTCTTTTTTATTTATTACATAAAGATAATTAATATTAAAAAAGCAAAACACAATCAAAAAACATTTTATTTCTTTTTTATTTATTACATAAAGATAATTAATATTGAAGAAGCAAAACACAATCAAAAAACATTTTATTTCTTTTTTATTTATTACATAAAGATAATTAATATTAAAAAAGCAAAACACAATCAAAAAACATTTTATTTCTTTTTTATTTATTACATAAAGATAATTGTAAACATTTACAACCACTTCGACGCACTTCTTCGACAATTTCAAATTTGAAATCATTTTACACATTTATCAAAGTACATAAATTGAATTAATTTTCTTTTTACTTATTTGAAGCAAATGTCCAAAATTCTTTGGATTGAGTTTGTAATTTGCGGCGATGTTCCCTTCACTTCTATCATTACTCTTTGTGTCTGCGGGTCAGCGTAGAACCTTGCCAATATTCCCTGTGCGTTACCTTCTATCAGCACGATTCCAGTTCCTACGATATTATACTGAGGCAATTGCAAAGGCAACGTTGGTATTCTTAGCATTTGCTGCATGACTTGTCTCATTTGGTTTGTTGGGTCTTGTCCTGCAGGCACTGGGAATGAAGCAGTTGCTGTTTGGTTTGGCGCAGAGAATTGGTTCCATCTTCCGAAGAAAGTGTTTTGATCCATTGGGAATGGCTGCATGAACTTTGTTATTGGCAAAGGTAACTTCAATGTTTCATTCACGTCATTATAGCTGAAGTGATAAGGTGCAGGATCAGTATATGGCGCAGTGACTGTTACCATAAACTTATACATACCTGAGCTTTGTGGCGATAATGAAGAAGGACCCATTTGATTATTAGTACGGAAGAATGGAACTGGAGGGAAACGTAATTTAATTCCATTAATTTGTTGTTGTGATTTGTTAATTAAGTTGAAACTTAACATAGCATTAGGACCTTGCGCTTGAATGTTTAAGCTGAGTTGGACAAATTGATCTTCATATGCTATACCTGTATCATTGATAGCAAAATGTTTAAGTGTCATTTCTTGTGATGACATATTATTACCAGTGTTCATTTGGACATTAGATAACGCGGATAATAAATCATTGTTTTGGTTCATGTTCATTTGTTGTTGTGGACGTTGTTGCATTGGTTGTTGTTGTTGTGGCATTCCTAAGTCACCTAAAAGATCATCAACTGGTGCTTGTTGTTGTTGTTGTTGCATTGGCTGTTGTTGTTGTTGAGGTTGTGGTGCTGAATGTTGTTGTGTTGGTTTATGTACTGGTAATGATGTAGCAAGTTGTTCTTCATCAATTTGTTCTTCTTCTTCATTATCTTCATCTTGTGTTATTGTTGTACCTTTATCTTCTTCAAGTACCTTACGGACAAGTGATGATTCACGTGGTTTAAATGGTGGTATTTGTTTAAATACTATTGGTATTGCGTTTTGTTTCAATGTTAATATTGTTGTGTATTCAATAGCACGTTGTTGAATATCAGTGTTTTCATTACCACAATAACCTTTGATGAACTCAATGATACCTGCACGTGCTGGTTGATAACGAGCACCAATTTTAGCTAACGCTGATAATATGATAGCTTGTGTTTGTTCTTGACAATGTTTCATCTTCTTCTTAAGTTCATTTACTACTTCTTCTGGTGGTGTTGGTATTAATTGTGCATAATCACCAACTAATTGAGCTGCTAATTGGATTAAACGATCATGTGCATTCGATGAAGTCATTGCATTATATGATGTTAATGTGGCATAACGTTGATATTGTGGATTCATAGATACAACTTGAACTACACGATGCCAAACTCCATCATGACATTCATCACCTGCTAATGTCATTAATGTTAAGATTACATCAATATACCATGCTAAATCAGTCATGAAACTTTCAGCTAAGACTGCAATCTTTAAACATAATGGTTCTCGCATTGATATATCTGCAAACTTTAAATAGTTTAATAATTCTTGTACAATTTCTTCAGCTGATTCTTGTGTACATAAAACATATAATAATGATAATGCTCTTCGACGAATAGAATTATCTGGATCACGTAACGCAATAAATAATGTTTGATGATGTTGGCCTAATGATGGAATAACATCTGGTGCTGCACCAACTAAACGTGTAAGTGTTTCTAATGATAAATATCGAACATTGGGTTGCTTGGCTGATAAGAAACCTCCTAAGATGGTGGCCGATTTAACTAATAACGCTTGTGATAAATGGGTGGCAATGATTAAGTTAATGGCTTCGAATAATAACATCATGTTAGTGTTGACTTCTTTGATATTTAATAAGAGATTAGTCTTTTGTAAACAGATCTCAATGGTCTTAGTAATGGATGATAACTCTTGTTCGGTCCATTCTTGTTTGAACTGTAAAATGCGTAAATACTTCATAACAAGCCATGGAACTGGGTTACGACCATATGTATATTCTAATGGAATGTTAAATTCAAAGAAAAGTTTGTTCAGCATTTGGATGGCTATCGGAAATACATTTTGTAAGTCATTGGTATGCTTTTGTAATAAGACTAAGACTAATGATGCACCAGATAATTGAACACCAAAGTTGGAATCTTGTAAAAGCCGTAAAACAGTGGTGCCAAATTCTGGTGTATAAACAAAAGTAGATGGATTTTCTCGATATAATCGGACTAATGCTAATGCTGCCTTCTTCTTGACAAAATCAGTGCTCCTGGTGGACATTAATACTTGAAGAATAGATGGTGCTAATGTTTCGGCAATTTCTGTTCCACCAATATTGGCTGCACAACATAAGGCTAAACATTGAGCAGGTTCATTTTCTACGTTGTTCATCTCTTTACGGATATGCTCGATAATTAATGTAACAAAGTCATACTTTCCATTAAGATAAACACCTAATGTGATATAACCAATTTGCTTTTCACTAAAAACATTTGAGGTCAAAAGTTCCATCATTTGTGGAAAACCAAAGTCAAATTGATAACCAAGAAGATGAATATAAAGAAGTTTTGCAACATATTTCTTTCGATTGTAACCATTCATTCTTGATGCTCCAAAGTTCTTCCTAATGTTGGCAAGCTCTTTTGTAACACGGCCCTTTTCTTCTTCTTTGCTGCGGCAGTTAAGACATTCAGTTATGAAGTTCCTAAGTCCTCTCATTTCGAGTGTTTCCTCTTTTTATCAAAATTGACTATGCACCGGTTATTCATCAGAAATATCTACGATAGATGTCCAACCGTTGAATAGATGATAGAAATTTGATTGTGTAATGTGATATGAAATGGAAGGTATTGATCGGTTTATGAAATAGATTGTTCATAAGGCTAGAAAAGCTTGCTATACAACTGATTTTTAATTTTTTATTTCATTGTTAACCTAAATTTTAAAAACATGTACCAATATCGAAAAGTTAACAATTTATCATTTTATAAGAAAAAAGTAAAAATGATAACAACACTTCAAGGATACCCAAAGATATTACAAGTTTTCAAAATTATTAAAAAAAAATATTCAAACATAGTTATAGTTGAAAACATTAATACAATTATTGTGAACAATTAGTACTACATTTTATTTGATTCTATTATTATATGGTTTTTATTTATTTATTCTCTATTGTTGGGAAAACTTTATGTAATAACTTTATGTTGCTCAAAGGTTATCTATTATTTGATATCTGTAGAAAAATTGTCATATAAAAACATATCTTTTCCCCTTATTTTTCTTTCTTTCAACTCAAAGGTACTTCATGAACTATCATTAGAATCACTACTAAGATCACTATCATCATCATTTTGTTGGTATCCAGAATGAGTATATTTTCCCCAAACATTTGTTGAGGTATTCCAAGGATTACTTGGTGAACCAAAGTCATTATTTTGATTTGAACCATTATTTGTATTTGATCCAAACTGAGTATATTTTCCCCAAACATTTGTTGATGTATTCCAAGGATTACTTGGTGAACTAAAGACACTATTTTGATTTGAACCATTATTTGTATTTGATCTAAAATGATTTGTAAGTTTTCCCCAACCATTTGTTGAGGTATTCCAAGGATTACTTGGTGAACCAAAGTTATTAGTTTTACGTGTTCCAAAAGAAACTTGTTTTTCTAACCAATGATTATTTCCACTATTTAAAACCCAAGGATTTGATTGGTAATCGCTAAATTCTATTTTTTGTTTGTTTAAAGTTTGATTTAATACATCTTCATCATATTCAATTCCTTTTTGCTGTTTTAGTAAATCAACAATTTTTACATTTTTTATATCTGCCGCAATTAAAATCGCTGTTAAACCAGAATTATTTTTTGCATTTATATCAATCCCTTCTTGTTCAAGTAGTAACTTAACAATTTCAAAATTACTTGATGCAGCTGCATTCATTAAAGCTGTATTAAATCATATGAATTAATTCCAAATAAAACATTGAAACGTCCAATTATAATAATATACATTAATTCAAATTAATAAACATCTTTAGCATTTATGTCAATTTCTTTAAATCCGAGAAGCAATTTAATAATTTCCACATTTCTATTATCACATGCAAAAATAAGTGGTGTTAAAAATAAAATTATTAAATTCCTAATTAGATATTGAAATATTAAATTTATAGAAAAAACTCTTAATAAGTTTAATAAACACCTCTATAATTTACATCTCCTTTTCCTTGATCAAGAATTAATTTAGCGATTTCTGTGTTATATGTTTTTAATGATAACATAAATCCTGTATTATAAAATTAAAAAAAATTCCATATATTTTGATGAAATAAAAAATTAATATTTTAAACAATAATTGATATTTAAAAATATCATTATCATTTACATCAATTCCTGCATTAATTAGTAATTTTGCAACTTCTTTCTGATTTTGTGGTAATGTTAAAATAAGTGCGTTTTGAAATGATTCAAATAATTTCCAAATATTATTTTGAAACAACGAATTAGTGATATGAACATTAAATAAAAAGAAAATACAGTTTTGATGTTGATATTCGTATCTTTACGCGAAATAAGTAATTTAACTATTTTTTCATAACCATTTTCAGAAGCAATTAATAGTGGTGCTTTAAATTGTTTATATAAATATGAAATATTGTTTTCAAATATCAAATCATGAAAAAAAATTTTCTATAAAATTAATAAGCGCCTGGAGCATTCACATCAATTCCTTCTTGTTGAAGAAGTAATTCAAAAACATCAAAATGTCTATTAACTAATGATGATAAAAGAGCTGTATTATACAAAACAAATAAATACCAAATTTTATTTTAAGACATCTAATTACTGAAAAAAATATTAAATTATAAAAATATATTGATTTAGCATTTATATCTATTCCCCCATGATTAAGTAATGCTTGGACAACATCAATGTATCCTTTTAGAGACGCAATAATAAGTGGCGTTCTAAATTCTTCATATAATTCCCATGTTTAATTTTGTAATTATATAATTTTATTACAAATACGAAATGAATTGATTAAACATCTATACAATTAACATCAATTCCTTCATATTCTAGAAGTAATTTTACTGTCTCAATATGATCGAATGTTGTTGCCAAAACAAGTGGCGTATTAAATATTTTGAATAGTTTCCAAATTTGATGTTGAAATCCAAAATTATCGAAATAAATAAAAAACTATATAAATAAAAGTCTTTAGCTTCCAAATCTGCCCTTTTATTATCAATTAGCATTTTAATAATTTTATGATAACCTTTTTCAGCTGCCCAAAATAATGCTGTTGAAAATCATTTATTAAAATTTCTTATATATTAAGAGAACAAGAAATTTTAAAATATCACATTAAACAATCCAAATTAATATCTTTAAGAATTATATCAATTCCTTCATATTCAACAAGTAATTCAATAATTTGAGAGAAATTCTTTTCGAATGCATATGAAAGAGCATTTTTATATAATTTTAATAAATATCAAATATAAACATGATACATAAAGTTATTGAAATAATGTTTAAAAATTATAAATCAATATCTTTAGCATTAACATCAATTCCTTTATGTTCGAGAAGTAATTTAACAATTCCAACATTATTTCTTTCGGTTACACTTATAAGTAAAGTTTTAAAATTTTTTAACAAAATCCATATACTTTATAAAAACATTATAATATTATAATAAACAAATTATAAACAAAATTAATATCTTGTGTATTGACATCAATACCTTCTTGCTGAAGAAGTACACCAACAGTTTCTGTGTTTCCATTTTCAGACGCTGATAAAAGTGCTGTAGAAAATAATTTGAATAATTTCCAAATATTATTTAAAAATTTCAAATTATTTAAGTAAACATAATAAAGAACAAACAAAAGTTTTTAGCATTTATATTAATTTCTTTATGCTTAAGGATTTCTTTAACAATTTCAGTTTGACCTCTACGTGCAGCCAAAATAAGTGGCGTATTATTTAAATCGAAAAAACACCAAAAATTACAATGAAATATTAAATCATTAGAAGTAACAGTAATTAATAGTAAAAAACATCACGAGAATTCAGATCTGTTGAATCCAAAAGTTTTAGTATTATTTTGTTTAATCCTTTATCCATTGCAATTATGAGTGCTGTTTGAAATAATTTGAATTAATTCCATATATTATGATGAAATATTTTAATTATCAAACAAATATTATAAAATACAAAGTAATATCTTTGGCACTTAAATCAATTCCCTCTTTTTCAAGTAATAAATCAATAATTTCGTTCTTGCTATCTCTTAAAGAAATGATTAAAAGTGATCTGAATAATTTAAATATATTCCAAATCTTTGTATAAAACATAAAGTTAACGAAATAATTCTTAAAAATATGAAATAATCATCTTTTGCATTGATATCAAATTCTTTTCGGTCTAGAAATAGTTTAAAGATTTCTGTTTGATCATTTTTCAATGCAATGACATATGCAGTTTCAAATAATTTGAGAAAATTCCAAATAAAAATATGAAACATCAAATCATATAGTTAAATATAAAACAAATTATTTAAATATTTTTAGCATTTATATCAATTTCTTTTTGTTCAAGAAGTAATTTGACTATTTCAATGCTACGTTGACCAACTGCTAATATGAGAGCCGTACATAATAATTTGAACAAGAACCAAATTTTTATTATAAACATCAATTTTATAAGATAAATTGCATATTATGGATATAAATATCGATAGCATTTATATCAATTCCTTTATGATTAAGAAGTAATTTTGCTATTTCTATGTTATTGTTTTGAGCTGCACACATGAGTGCTGTTCTAAATAATGATAATAATTTCCAAATATTTTGTTGAAACATTAAATATTTGAGCAAAACTTTAATAAATTTAAATATACACCTTTAAAATTAATATCAACGCTTTCTTTTTCAAGAAATAGCTCAACAATATCAATTTTTCCTTTTAAAGATGCCCAAATAAGTGGAGTTTGAAATCATTTGTATAAAATCCAAATATAATTTAGAAATTTCAAATATTTTAATTATACATTATATTAAACAAATAAAAATTAGTTATATTAAGATCAATTCCTTTATTTTCAATAAGTAATTTAACAAAATCTATTTTATTATCATATAATGCAATCATAAGAGGTGAATCAAATGTTTTTATTGAACTCCAAACATTACTTATAAATATTTAAATCAAAAAATGAAACCTATTTAAATAAAATGAATTATTTTAGCATTAAGATTAATATCTTTGTGCTCAAGAAGTAATTTAACAAAATCGATATTATTATTCTTTATTGCAATCGTAAGTGGTGAATCAAATATGATTTTAAAATATTAAATTATTATAATAAACGCAAATCAAAAAAATTATACATTTATTCCATTTACATTAATATATTTTTGTTGAAGAAGTAATTTAACTATTTCTGTTAGATTATTTTTCACTGCAATTGTAAGTGCATTTTCAAAAAAATTGATTAAATTCCAAAAATTTTGTGCATAAACCAAATTAAATAAACAAACATTAAATCAATCAACTAAAAATTATCATTATTTAGATCAATTTCATTAAATTGAACAAGTAATTTAAAAATTTCTATTTGATTATTTCTTACTGCAATTGTAAGCGGAGTATCAAATTATATAAATAATTTCCATATATTAGAAAACATTCAACTAAAAAAATAAACATTAAATAAATAAAATAAAGTGATTTAGTATTTATATTAATTCCTTCTTGTTGAAGAAGAAGTTTAGCAATTATAGTATTTTTATTTCTCATAGCAATCATAAGAGCGCCCTCAAAAAATTTAATTAAACTTCAAAATTTACATATAAACATGAAATTAAAGTAATGAACATTTGAATTTAGTTTGATACGACCTGTTTCAAGTAAACATTGAACTAGTTCATGATTTTCTGATTCAACAGAATATGTTAAAATATTTACTGGAACTTGGTTATTTTCTATATAATATTTAACAAGATAAAAGTTACCAAATTTTGCTGCTTCATTAATATGCGAAATATCAGGTTTAAATCCTTCGTCCAGCATATAAGATAAAATTTCAAAATTATAATATTTTTGACAATATGAACATAAAAACTCAAATTCTTTAGGTGAAGAATCATTATTATTATCATTAGAATTTGGAGTAAAGTTAAAATTCATAATATTCGTAAAAGGATTAAATAATTTATTGTTAGGTCGACCATTATTGTAATAGTTAAATTGGTTTCTGTTTTTATTTTTTGCATTATCGATTTTATTTTCGAAAGAATAATGAAATATATCATTCCGATGAAACCTAATTGCAGTTTCATATGCCCCATCAAATGATGAATGTTGCTGTTCACATATGTTAATTATTTCCAAATTTCCTCCTGCAACTGCATATCTTCCTGTATTACTTAAATTCGATCCATTTAACATTAAGAATTTAAAACATTTAATTGATCCGAAAAATGCCGCATAATCAATAAGTGAAACATCATTATTAATATATGAATATCTTTCATAAAGTGATGGCTTAATAGTTCGATTAAAATTAAAATTCGCTTGTGTTGACATTTCTTGAAGTTTTTCTATTTCATCATTTCGAATTATGATTGCAACTTCATCCGGATTAACTCCATCATTAACATATTTCTTATGAAGTTCCCAATCATTTTCTCGAAGTTTTGAAATATTTCTTGTAACCCCAAAATTATTCATATTATTAGAAGGACCACAACGATAATATCCAACTTTTTCTGGTGTTATATAACGTAACATATTTTCAGGAACCCCATCATGATGAGTTTGATAATGCGCAAAATATCTTGAATGAAGACATTTAACAATACTTGAATCAATTAAATTTTGTTGAATCATTTTATTAAGAAGATAATATGATTCTTGATTGTTTGATTTTATTAAGTAATTACTAAACATTTCTATAATATTAGAATTTATATTTCGTTTTTTCTCCACTGCTTGTAATGTTGTTAAAAATTTTATATATAAATTATCATCTCCTCTAAGTGAAGAAAAGGCATTCTTAACTAACATACATATAATATTATTAAAAGAATAAGGAAACTGTGTATCAAACATATTCATTATTTGTTCAATTGATTTGTTAACACTATTTTGTTGTATATCGAAAATTATATTTTCAAGATCTAAAAGAATTTGTAGATTTGTTGTTTTGTCAACATTTCCAGAATTCTCCATTTGTTTTAAATCAAGACCGTTAAAAAACAACCGTATTAACCAAGTCTAACTTACTGCCAATAACCGTTTCGACGAGTGGTTGTTGTGAAATTTTGATATAATCTTATAACAGATACATACAGAAATATGGCTGATAAATGGTAGAATTCTACCAAAAAGTTGTTAACCGGTCACAAAGATTCAGAGAAATTAACGGCTTAGCGGTTTGGTCTGCCTTTAGGAAGAATGCGTGGAAAGTGGTTGAAGAAACGTATGCGGAGACTCAAAAGAAAGAGGAGGCAAATGAGGGCTAAGGCTCGTTAAGCCTCTCAATATGCCATATGCATTCGGCTATTGAATAAAACATATCTTCAAAATATCAATAATTTTTATTTATCAAAACATTCTCAGAAAAGCTTTCTTAAGGGAAGCTTTTTTCTTTTGAGATTTTCTGTACATTTCTGTAAATTTACTATCAAAGATCATCCCTTAAGCAACTTTTTCTCCTACAAAAATTTTAAGATACACATCATGACAGGGAAGTCATTTTCACTTTTTTTTTACGTTAAATGAAATTTTATTGCCATAAGATTGATCACATGATAAGATGAATATTCTTTCTCTATGCAAATTACATTAAAGTTATTACATTATTTTGTAGAACAAATTTTGAGTTTAGGGAAAGCTTTGTTATATTTGAGTAAAAGTGTTTTAATATTAAAGTTAGCATCCATTAAAATTAAAAATTTTTTATTCTGAAATTTCTTCCTCCTCTTCTGTAAACTCAATATCTGGAACTAATGAACCGACCAGCTTAACACTTCCTTTTCCTTCAGTTGAAAACATTACTTCTGATTCATTTACACAATGAAACTCAATGCTTTTTTCTTTAAAATCCTTTTCATCAATTTCAACTAACGTATATGTTGTTACAGGAACATCTGTACTCTCATTTGCACTAGTGTTGGACTCACAGTTTTTATAACTTACTTTAACAGCAATTTTTCCAGAGGATTCTGGTGTTTCAATTCTTTGTATACTGTAAAGGGAGCAGATGAAGTTTGTTTGGTCTCCAAAATCAATCTTTTTTTGTTCACCAGACTTAACGATGATTTCAATTGGATATTTTGGACTTAGCTCTTTAGACATATCAATTCGAATGATTACTTTTTTGCAGAAATTACTTTGGAGACAAAAAGTTCTCAAAAGTTTCAATCGCTTGATATTTTTCTGGTATTAATATGAAGAAAAAAGGATTATAAAAATGTATAAAATTACTTAATACAAAAAACTTAAAAACCTATTTTTTTCATAAATCTTTTCACTTTTTTCAATGTATTGTGAAAATATTTCGAGCTTGCGTTTTATGAAAACAAAAAGTAAGAATTTTTGTTCTGATAAATGGTTTTCTATTTCATCAATCAGATATTGATTGAAATATGTCATCATCACTTATATATCTAATAATCCTCGAGATTTTATTAGTATTTTGTTCCTTTGGAATTGTAATAAACAATAAAGAAAAGAATAAAAAGATGAAAATAAAATCAAATATAAATTTAGTAAAAGAAGATCAAAAAAAAATTGAGCAACCAACTAAAAAACCACTATCATTTTACAGCACCAAAATCATTTCCATTTTTCAAGATCCTTTTAAAAAAGTTGAGCTTGAGATGAAAAAACTGAAAGAAGAAAGAGAAATATTGGAATATGAAAGATCTGAATTTGAATATCAGAAGATTCTCATACTTGAAAAAGCGTTTTTTCCATGTGATAATTAAATATTAAAAAAATCAAATTAGTGTTATTTTGACTTATAACTTTAGATTGCATTTTATACTGAAAACACAAATTTTCGGATTATTAAAAAATGTTTGATTTAGTTTTTATTTATGGATCACTTAACGACATTTGCTTTAAAATGATTAACAATGTCATTTATAAACAGTCGATGCTCATTTTAGCTTTGACTTTTTTTGTCAAATATAAATTTAATTTCTTTAAATTGGAAAAAAAAAATATTTCTTGAAAAACATATTGTGTTCGTAATAATTTATCAATCGAAAAATGATTGTATCCCAAAGATGAAACTCTTTTAAAGATTTTATGTTTTATGAAAGATTTGGGAGGTCGAAAACAGTTTTCTATTTTTCAAGAAAACATTGTCTCCAAGTTACGGTTTATATCAATTTACAATTAAACCGTCACCACTGGGACATTTCCAGATGATTATTCTCGAATTCGAGTCTGCAATTCTCAGAAACCTTCTCGAAAGAAGCCTTATGCCACATGAGAAGTTATCAGGAGAGTACTTGTTTTGTGATTTTGATGGAGTAAAATTCCGTCTTCATGTTGATAAAAAGACAAATGACATCGAAGTCGACATGTACATTGCCTGTGCTCAAGAGCTTGATGAGTACGGAGCTCAAGAAGCCTATGAAAAGTACTATGGCAAGTATAAGATCGAACCAAAAGCAAGAGGATCCATCAAATATACCCATGCAATTCAATTTAACCTCACTCAAATGAACGAAAAGGAGCAAAAAGAAATGATCACACTTGCTTCTAGGATGAAGGCTTATGTATTAGGCGCTCCAATCATTTTCGTTGCCGAACAAGTCACAGCAAAGGCAAACTTCGCACCATTCGAAATTCCTTTCCGTAGGTCAACAATGGAAAGCTACTTTATAACCCCAACATCCCAAGGAGCTGCAGCAACATTTTCAATTCGTTTCAGCGATCCAGGAGATAAAATTATTGCAGGAGTTTTCTTCCAAGAACTTGCAGCAGCTCGAACACGTGTTAAGAATGCCCCCATTGTTACATATTCCAATGATCCACCAGCTGATTTAGGTGCATTTGATCTTCCAACTAAGGACAAGAACATGTACGCCTATGTAACAATCAGCCTTCAAGCAGCCCAACTTTCAGAACGTAAGAGAGAAGACATTTCATTCTATCTTCCAATGTTCCGTGATTATCTTCACTATCACATCAAGTGCGCTAAGGCTTTCATGCACCAAAAAATGCGTGCAAGGACTGCTAGCATGCTTAAGATACTTGATGCTGCAAAGCCAGAGCCAAAGCAGAAGGTTCGTCGTACAATCACTGGCAGGATTATGAAGTAAAGGTCTCTTCATTTGAAATTTTATTTTTTAGGGTTTAAAAGACGTGAATTTATAGGAAAAAAGTGTTCGACTGAACTAGATGACAGAAAGATTTTTTTCAAATGATTTCTTACATTGAATACATAATTTTACAACATCTGTCAAAAATCATTTCTTTGAAATTTTTTCGAACGATCATTTTCACCACAAAATCCCTATCGTCTTCTATAGAAAGTAATTTTTCATGAAAAATGTTTTGAAGAAAATCATAAAGATGTTCAACGAAAGCACAACACAGGAAAAAACTTTTTTCATGAAACAAGAAATTTTGAACACGCGTCAAAGTAAATTAAAAAATTGATTATCGATTTCATTGTTATGTAATATTTCGAAATGCTGTCAATTCCCATTCCAAACATTATTACCAACAATGCTTGATATCAAAAAGAAATATATCGGAATTAATTAAAATTTGCAAAACATTTTGAATGTCTTCATTCTCCCTTGAAATTAGATGAAGTCGTTAATGCTTTCGCGAATGTCCTTTATGAAATTAATCGATTTTTTGGCAGTAAATGTAAATTTTGTACCAATGGAATTCCATGGTCAGAGAGGCATTGCTTCCTTATATGAAAGGAAATAATGAAGTTGCACAAGAAATAGCAAAACATCAAAATGTTTTATCTTTATTTTATTAATGTTTCTGTAAAATATTAATAAATTATTTATGTTCATTACACTTTTTTCGCTTTCATATTATCTATTAATAATATTAATAATATTTTGTAATATTAATAATATTTTTTAATATTATTATTTATTTATTTTGTGAATTTTTCATTTTCATCATCATGATGATAAAATTAATGTTGAAATTCTTACTTTCATTACATCGATTGATGTGTATTTGTATCTTTTAATGTAGATTTCCTGCAGAAATAAATAATGAAAGCCACAATTACTATAAGAATTATCGCAAGCACAGGAACAACAATTATATGTGTTTTTTTTGAACCAGATTTTTCTTCTTTTTCAGGGTCTTCTGGATTATCTTCATAGTAATTCTCAGAGTATTCATCAGAGTTCAGCTCTTCAAATGTAAATCCCGTCGTATAAACTGGTGTACTCTCTTTTGGTGTTGTTTTGGTAGGAGATTGTGTATGAGGTTCTTCATAAATAATCGGACCATAGTCTTCATCAACTTCTTCTAATTCAACAAATGTTACTTTAAATGGTTTATACTCCGGTTCAATATAATCACGGCATATTGTTTTGTATATATCGAACCCGTCAAGAATTACGCACATCAAATCATATGGATCTTTGGTTACTACAAAGCGAGTTGCTGGAGGGAACATCATTGTGTTTGAATCTCTCTTATTTAGATCCTTGATTAATTTCAAATTCCTTTTTGTAGTAATGTTAAATATTAAAGGTACATCACGATTACAAACTGATTCAAGAAAATAGTGAACTAATGTAAATGATCTTGTTGAAACATGAGTATTCTTCTTATATTGTGTTGAGGTAAGATCTTTAGAAGGTTTATAAACTGTTGTAATTCCTGCTTTTGCTAATCTATCATATCCTCTTTTAAATTCATAAAATGTGCACTTGAAATTATCAGTGATATTCCCATTGAAAAGTTCATTATCGAAGCGTGAAGTAAGTATTGGATAAAATAAGTAATCATGAATTATTTTAGCTTCATCATAATTTATAGGATCTGAAGGATTTTTTGACAATGATTTTAGTTTTTCCCAATATTTAAATACTTGTATAAACCAATTGTTTTCATTAATATCTAATGTAACAAATCTTGATATTTCATCAAGTACACATTGTTTTAGAACACGAGGATCTTGTGAATTTGGTAAAATGGCATGTAAACTATATGCTTTATTCTGATTTTCTGGAAAGAAACCTTGTAATTCTAGAGTACAAATTTCTAAAATATTAAAGAATAAATACATTAAAAATAAGTGATTTATAAATATAACATAAAATTGATTGTATAAGAGTTCAAATACATCAAACCAAATAGTATAAAAACAAATTGAATAATCATCATTTTGTGTGGGTTTTTTAATATATGTTTCAAATATTTGAAAACTTAAAATAATAATTTCAAGATATTGAAACATTGAATGGACTTCGTGTAGCAAATTAAATCAGAAAAAAGAGACAATGAAAAATCTCACCCTTTTTTGTTGTTTCAGAAAAAAAAGAAGAATGTGTATAATTTATTTTTTTAATAATTACTGATGCGAATTGTTTCACCATCTTGTGATTTTTTGTGAATAAATACCAAAAGTTGAATAAACAATTTAACATCCGATTAAAGGTTCAGCAGCTTCTGCGGATGCACATACAATTTAAGGCATTGACTGCAAAATCAAATATTAAATTAAAATTAATACATACATATACAATATTGATCTTCGAAAAAAGTGATCACTTTTTTTCGATAATTATCTTGATGCAAAATGTTCTTGTTGCATATTTCTTCATCAAATATGATTCCGCTTGACTTTTTACAACCGCTACCCCTACCTTCAAATTTTTTATCGTCAATTATACGAACAGCGGGTCCCAGGCTCACCATCAGTTTAATAAATTTCGAATTAATAATAATTCAAATTATATTCTTAAAAAATGTTATCGAAGAGCTTCTGTAGCCCAGTGGTTAGAGCGTTCGCCTAGTAAGCGGAAGATCGCGAGTTCGACTCTCGCCAGAAGCAATTTTTTTTAATTTAATCTGAATGCTTCCTTTCCTAAAATAATATTAATAAATTCTATAATACAGGCTCTTTTATGTATCAAGTGAGATTACTCCAAGAAATAATTTTCTTTATCTACTTAAAAAAAAATTAATTATCAAATTCATATCATATTAGATTCAAAATAATTGGAATTTGAAAAAAAATTCAAACCAATTAAGAAATCGCAGATGTTATGTTTTTTATTATTTATTTTATCATAAGTGAGTAAAAAATTTTGGCTTAATCAGATTGGTCTTGTTCTTTGTTCATGAAAAATTGACACCATACTTTAAGAACTTTACTAACTTTACACATCACAAACGGTCGCAATATAAGTGGGCGGCCATTTAGTTCACTTTAATGAGTGTTTGGAACCCAGGAAAGTATCATTGGGAAGAACACAACTGCAATGAGTGGGCTGATAAAAGACTAAAAGAACTTGTAGCAGAAATTAAAATTCCTGATTGGGAAATCAAAGATACAAACTTTAAATCCATTACAACTGCTCGTTCAATTAGGAAAGGTCGAGAAATTCGTTCCTTTGAGGTGGTATTTGATCTTAACTTCAAACATAATGAAATGGAAGGAAAGATTTCTTTCCCAGATATATCAAATGATGCAGCAGATTCACCAGAAGAATGGGAGTATATTCTTGAGTTCACAGGTAGCAGCAAAGATAAATCTCCCAATGAAAAAAAGGCTGTTCGAAATGCTGCAGATAAAGAAGTTGTACCAGTTTTTCGACAAATGTTTGCTCAATGGGTCGAAGAATTCAAATCGTTGGCTGCATAAATTCAATAAATTAATTTTTTTGAATTTGCTCCAATTTCGATTTCCAAATTTGTTCATATGAATTTGTTCTCAACGTTTTCATTAAATAAGTAAATCAAAAATGTATTTTTAGGATGTAATATTTATTCTGGTTTCTTTATGATCATAACATTAATTGTTTTCTTTCCAGTAACTCTCTTTTCTTTGAAAGTAAGGCCGAATTCTTCCGGTGTGACGATTCCACCCAAAGGAATTTGGAATTGGATGTATGCTTCTTCATCAATGTATTGACCATCTTTCAGCTTTCTTTCAAGCACATGGAAAGTTTCTTCAACGCTTAATGTGATTGTTGGGATTCTGACATTTGAACCAGGTACCCTAACATTGAAAGCAACTTCGTTACTTGAAACAGATTTCCGAGGCGAACTTTGGGGTGCCCCTTGGGGTGCCTCATTTCGCAATGAACGCGCTGCGGCTTGTCTTGCGTTTTCCTCGATCCTTTGCTCCTTGATTTTTTGGGTGACAAGCTTTTTCTCAAGTATCTTCTGAGTTTCTTGTGATAGTTTATGTTGCCCATATGATGATGAAAGAGATTGTCTTAGTGAATTTGAGCTTGGCGAAGATGGTGGTGGACTAACAGGCTTTTGGATTGGTGGTTGTGATTGTGGTGATACTGGTGGTGGTGATGGTTGAGGCTTAATTGTTGCTCCTGATTTTTGAAGTTGTTCATAATAATTAAGAACATCAGTCTCATCTGCTGTCCCTGATTCAAGAAGGGCCCTGCGCATCAAATCGGGATCCAGGAAATCTGAAAATTGTTCAAAGATTTTCTCTTGTTCTGGTGTTAACTCTTGTTGTTTCGGAGGTGACGGTTGCGGAGGTTCTGACGACGGTTGTGCTGTTGGCACTTTTCCTTCTCTGAGGTCACTGATGAACTGCTCTGACTGTTCGAAAGATACACAGCCGTGCTCAATGGCTTTGTCAATTTCTTCATCAGTATAACCCAGCATTGATAACTCTTGGATCAATGTTTCCTTTTCTTCATCTGAGATCTGAGGACGAGGAATTTGAACTGGCACTGGTATTGAGGCTTGAGTGTCTTCAGTGTTTTTGTTGCCATCCTCATTCTCTTCTTGGAGTTTTTGGATGTAATCTGTGATTTCGTCTTCATCTGTTAATCCAATTTCAAATGCTTTGATAATATCTTCTTCATCTAAGAAATCAGAAAGATTGTTCAAGATTTCTTTCTGAGCTTCAGTGAGGTTATATTGTGTTAAAGCTTTTTCTTGCTTTATGACTTCCTTTGGAATGTATTGTGTGGGTTTAACTCGCTTTGTATTGAAATATTCCATAGCATCAATAGAACTGCACGGACCGATAGTATGAGATGAACCAGCAAAAAGGTCTTTTGGTTTATTTTGAAGTAAATAATCTTTTGCTTCGCCAAAAGCAGATCCATCAAAACGTTTAACTTCTTTGCCTTTATAATAATAAACAAATTCAACATTGTGTTGAACTTCATATTTTGCAATCATATCTTTGTTTTGGTCAATATAACAAACGCAAGCAGCTGTAGTTCTTTCGTTTTCCTTAATTAGTGGAACGAAAATTTGATGGAAGATATTTAACAAGGGATGTTTAGATTCAGTGAAAATAACCAAAACTAATTTGGATTTGTTTTGATCAAGAAAAGTGGTTAGTTTCAGTCCAGATAGCTCAGGTAGCTTTTGGTCATCTGGAATGTCTTTATTGCGGCTCTTTAAAAAATTCATGAGATCTTCTTTGTCGAAGCCTTCCATTTCGTTTGTGATTGGCAAAATTTCTTTTTTTGGCAACAGTTACTACTTGAACATTCGCATTTGAATGTAATATGATCGTTCTATAATGCTTGTTCTATATAGAAAATATACAAGATGGAATTTTATAAAAAATTAAATAACAAAATGTATTTACTGTTCATCAGTTCCCTTAAACGCATCGAATGAAAAACCTCGAACAAGACCTAAATTTGATACACTCGTTTTCTTAAGTTGTCGTAAGAATTCCATTCTTTCATGATCCTTTTCAAAGAGCATTGAACTTTTGTGCGTTGCAACGTAATTAAAAATAGTTGAACATATTGTGAATGAAATGTTTGCAGCATTTACCAAACACTTTCTCAAGACAGGAGACCAAAACACAGGGTCCTTACATCTGCAAGAAATCTGATAAAAGTTCATATCTAATGGTGTTATTATGAACAACAAATCTGATTTCGGAATTGATTTATGCTTCATATTTAATGTCAATGAAGACTCATCGAAGAAGATTCCTATAAACTCGTTATTCTCGAAGCCATGAGAGAATTGTAAGTTCAGGAGCCCAAGTTCAACCTCTGGTATTCCATCGTCATTTGGTGCACCCAACAACGATGAAAACCTTTTCAAAAGTGGAGTTTCTTCAACTTTATTTTCAGAGTGAAATATTGGAATTTTTATAACGGCCGAATCGGTTATCTTGTCAAATTTCTGTAAAACCGTTTCCGCGTCATCTTCTATTTTATATAAATTCACATTAATTCCAACGTTAGCGAAGAAATCAATTGCCTTATTTCTAGATTTTTTAGGCTCTTCAATAATATTTCTGAGGTATTCTTTATTTTTATGATTTGAAGGCGATGTATAATTTGTTGCCACGTCATTCGAATTTGAAATTTTTTGTTTCACTTCATTAAAATTATCGAAATTTGATTCGAATGAATTTTCGATATATTTGTAATTAATTTTAGGAATTTCATCCAAAGAAGACGGCTCATTATAATAATTCATTTTATTCTTTATCACTTCTTCATTTAATTGCCATATATAAAATCCTAAAGGATTTCGTATATGGACAACAAATGAGTTCACATTTTCTTCATCATTATAAATTGTACATAATGAATCTTCGCCAATCATAAAAGTAATCAAAGAATTCTTTGTTTCAACTTTTTGGAATGTTCTATTTAAAGGGTATTGTATTAAATGTGCAACATAATCTTCGATATTATTCATATTATTTTCTTTTAATTCAACTAAATAATCAAATAAATCAGAAACAAATTTATGTTTAAATGTAATATAATTCCATTTACAAAGTGAAATAATTAAAATCAAAAACGAATTCGTAAATTTAATGTTATTACAATTCCGTACACATTTTAATAAATTTTCGATATAATTATCAATGTTATTTAACTCTATAAAATAAGGAGAAGAAGAAAGTAATAAACATAATGAAGTTAATAAATCAATATTTAATGATTGATCAATTGAGTGTTGATTTATTTGATTAATTATTTCATTTGTTAAATTCGTAAAATATGAAAAATCTTGTTTTAACGTTATGAACATTAAATCAAGTTTCGAAAATAAGTCATTAAACTTATCAAAAAACATTGATATTATACTAACATCTATTTTTTGGTTTTCGGATATGTTATTTAATAAAAGAGTACATGAATTATTAAATGTTTGTAATGTCTTTAAACTTAAATTAAAATCTTTAATAAACTTCAAAAATGCTTCCGTTAATTCATTAGATATATAACGATTCATTAAATGATGCGCATTTTCAATAATACTTTGTTTAACTTCAATAATTAAATTGTCTTCAGTCGTTAATCGCATAATTAATGATATAATAATATTAATCCATTCATTATTAATGTTCCAATAATCACTAATTAACATTAACGTTTTAACGATTTTGGAATGTCCATGTAAAAGAGGACGTCGAAATTCAAAACACCATTGGCCAAAGAGTTCAAAGAATATCGAAGCTGGAAATTTAGGCTTATAAAGATCATTACTTTGTGATGCAAAATCATGACTAATTTGATATAACTTCTCAATTAATGTTGAGATATGTGAAAACAAGGTTTCATCATTCTGAATAACACTGGAATTAATACAATGAATAAATTGATTAAGTTGAAAACCAATCAAATTGAGATCGGTTTTGGGGGTTTTGTCATCAAAAAGTGACACAAGGAGAGTTGAATAAATTTCCGAAAGTTTGGACTTCCATGATTCGAGAAAATCACTATAGATGCTCCATTTCTTGGTGAAGTTAATAAAGGTGGACCAAATTGGTTCTGAAATTAAACGACTGTTATTGATTACAGTAAAGAGAAGGGAAAAACATTTGCAACACAGTGATTTACGATGAGGTACATCTGGCTTGAGTTTGGTCTCGAGGAAATCGGCTGCTCCAATTAATATTCGAATTAATACATTCCATGTATCATCTTCAAATTTCTCTTGTAAGTTTTTTTGGATCATATCATAATCATCTAGCAGGTTGTTGATAAGTGATGTCCTTTCTTGAATAAATGCGACATCATGTGAAAAATCAAAAATTAAAGATAAGTAAATGAATATTCGTCTAGCGTACTTGTTCCATGAAATTTTGTCTTCAAGGAAATTGGGATCTATTAACCATTGTCGAAAAATTAACATTGAATTAATTAAAGAACTATTATACATTGTTGGCAATGATAAAGAATATGCTATAACTTGAACCACCCAATCTTTTGAAAACTGCGTGACTAATTTTGGAAAATCGTCTTTTGTTGAAAAAGATGAGACAATAGAAATAGCAACTGTTGAAGCAACATCTTTTGAAAACATTGGAAGAACTTCATCATCATTTGTTGGCTTTAAAAGATTATTATCAAGTAAATGTTGTAAAATTAAAATTGGTTTTTGTGCTTCCATTTGCAATTTATTTACCCTTTCTTAGGGCAAACTTATGGGGCACCCCTCAATAATAAAAAAATGTAAGCAAACTCATTCTTTAGCTCGAAGTGTTTTGGACAAAAGTTTTAAAACTTTGTTCTTTACAGACACAAATTAATGTTTGAATTTCAAAGTCAGAAAACGATTTTGTTACGAAGTTATATCTTTTTAAAAAAAAAAACCATTTTTCACATTTTTAAAAGAAGGCGGATAATTGCTACAAAATAGTACTATGATGATGGATATTTAGTAAAATTGCGAGTAAGCTGGTGCTGGTTGTTGAGGTGGTAATTGGAATGATGGCTTTTCTGCATAGTATTGATCCTTTTCATTTGCAATTGGTTGAGATGAAACATCAGCTTGGTTAGAAAATCCATAATCTTTCATAATTATTTGTATTAACACTAGTAAATGTGTCAGGATATAAAATGGAAGAATGCTTGTATTCAGTACATTGGCTCCAAAGCATCCATCAGCTACATCTGGCTTCTTATACTCAAATGTGTGATTATAAATGTGATAACATTTTTGAGGGGAGGTTTGAGGGATAGCAGCAGCATGAGTAATTATTGGAGCCAAACTGAAGACAGCTGCCAACCATACAAATACTTTGAAAGCTATTTTGTTAGGGCAGCACTTATAAATGATTAATGCCAAAATTGCGAAGAAAAGTTCTATTGGAGCGAAAGATATTAACATGATTGGAAAAACAGCAAAGCCTACATAATCCGACATAAATTCTTCTCCAAAATAAAGAGAATAAGAAGGATTACTACATATCCAATATATTCCAATGACAATTGACCATATAACGCTCCCAAAGTAAAGGAGTATCAGAAATATATTTACTAAAATAGGACGAGATAATTTGAAGGATATGGAATCTGTCATCAAATTTATGTGTTGGTGATTGGACGGTTTATTTCAGAAAAAAACAACCATTTCGACCCAAATATTACTCTACATTACATGACTTTTTCAACGAGGCCTTGGAACACATGCCGATCACATTCAACAGAAGTTTTACTAAAAAGTTTTCCAAGAAATTCTCCTTGCATTGAGTTCTATTGGAAAATATTGATCATTAATTAAATTCATATCTCAATTATTTCTTAAATATTCCCTTTTTGAGTGAAACCAGCTTTCTGGTGGGTGGTGAGGGTAAGTATTATTGCATATTAACTCGACTGTTGTGAGAAATTAAAGAACTGTGATTGCAAATAGGAACAAACATAGTGAATATCGGCTGATTGTATTGCGTACATACAAAAATTTAATCATGAATAAAAATAAGGTTCATCATATTTTATTGAGTGTCTTTAAGTTCTTGAAGGAATTGAGTAAGTTTTATAATGTGGTCGTGCGACTCTTTCATTCGTTTTTCATTGGTTTCATTCGTTTCAGGATAAAGCCCTCTCTGACTTAGATTGTCAATAATTTTGCTGATTTGCTCCTCAACCTCCATTAGTGTTAAAAGAGAAACTGAGATTTCATCATTATCAACAGCATCTTTTGAAATGCTTGAAAATGTTTTGATAACATTTAATAGAACGCTTTTCAAAATTTTTTCTGGGAGGTCTTTGGTTTGAGGCTTCTCATTTGAAAGTAACTCAAGGAGAATTTCTTGATTAAATTGAAGTTTTTTGTTAATGTCAGATATTTCATTATCTAACTGTGAAATAGACTTTTGAGTTTCATCAAAGTCTGAAACAGAAATTGATAAATCGTCAATGATTACGTTTTGCGCCTGAACTATTTGATCTAATCTCTTATTCTCTTCTGCAGCACTTTGGTATTGATCACGTGCCGCTCTTGGAAGAAGCATTAATTTTTCGGCAACATCTCTTTGTTCTTGATTTAGTTTAGTTGTTTCTTGTTGTGTCATTTGGCTGACTTGTCACTTTTGTCATAAGCCGTTTATTTTTTGAAGCTTCATCAGTTAAACAAACACAAGCAATTTTCTATCCTCTTAAGACTATGTTGTTAAGAATTCATCAAATGGCTTCATTAAAACGATTTATTTAGAAAGGGATAGATTGAATTATTTTCAAATTATAATTTGTTCAAAAAAAAAATTAAATCAAGAAATGAAATCAAAATATGAATTATACAGCATTACATGCTATGATGTATTAATATTATATATTCTTATTTTGAAATTATGAAATTGCACTAAAAAATCGATTTGATTTTTTAGAATTTTTTAAGTATGTTGTTAATATTTCATGACTTTACATTGTCAATAAATTCTATATGATAATTTAGAAATTTTTTTGCAGTATTTGCACGACAAGTCATGCATTCACACATTTTAATTTTCTTGGAATTTTTATCTACTTTTCTATCGTCATACAAAAAAACAATCTGACTAATAACAATTCAGTGTAAGAACCACAAACCGTTTTCCTAATTCAAAATTGAAACTATCTTTTCAATTTAGATAGTAAAATGAACTTTTCCACCTTTCTTCATTATTTTACATTAAAATTCTCCTAACACAACTACCTCCTATCTCTCTCCAAAGTAATATTGTGAAAAATTTGACTTGATTTAAGTTATTTTAAGGGAAAGATGAGAAATTAATTAATTGGTTAACCAACATAAAAGTGCCCAAGATCAAAAACGATTATTTTTCTGTCAATTTTTGAATATTTTGGCCGCTACTTTTCTGGCTGTTGCCGTTTGAACTTTATTAAGGGATGAGTGGTATCTTGACAAGAATGAGAAGAAAATTTGCAAAGCCAAAACAGAAGGCAAACGTCAACCTTGATAACATTGCGAAGTCTCTTTCACTACGTAAAGCTGTTGGTCACGTTTACGATCCAACTTTTGTTGATCAACATGCACATCTTGTACAATATTTCTTCATACTTGGTCCTCGTGAGCCAGAATCCGAAGAATCCTCTCTTTTGTTTGCTTATCCTTCCCATAAGTTCTCTTATACTCCCTCAGATTTTTCTGGTATTTCTCATCTATGTTTCCCAACTGGAATACCAAAAGTCCCTAGCAAAGGTAACATTGTCCATCAGTTTGTATTTGGTCTAAATGATGGTGGTACTTTAGTATTTGGTATATGTTCCCATGTTAAACTTCCACCTGATGTTGCTAAACATCTTAATGGTGTTGAAGAGACAGCTGTTTTTTGTTTCTGCTCTGTTACGACTATGCCAATGCTTGCAACTCATTTTAATTTCCATGAATTTTTCATTGGACTTTTTCTCGGAACTCTTACTGAGAACTGCAAGTCCAGTATCCTTATTCCAGAGAATGTCCTTATTGATGAATTTCGTCAATGCGAAGAACTAACACGAAGTAGATATTCCCAATTTGATCCTCAACTTAAACTCAATGACGAAAATCCTCTTTTCGCCTCTGTTATGCCTGTTGATCTTCATAGTGATTTCTCGAAAGCTCTTAGTTTTTATTTCCGAATTCATGTTGATGCCAAAAACCCAGGTCTCTACACTATCTATGGTGATCACCAGCTTTATGTTTCTAAGCAAAATGAGACTATTATTGAAATAGCCCGACATTGTTTTGATGTATTATTTTCATGTCTCAGTGAAGAGAACGTTATACGATTTTATCGAGCCATTTTACTTGAACAGAAGATCCTCATTATCTCCGAAGATCTTAATAAGCTTACATTTTGTGCCTTAGCAGCATTACCATTAATTTTACCTATGACATACAAATGTCCATTTCAACCCTTAATGCCCGACGATGACTCATTTCTTGACTATCTAGATTCCCCAGTACCGTTCATCTTCGGCGCATTACGCACAAAGAAACTTATAAACGCATTCAAGCAGCTATCGGCTGACATAACCGTTGTCAAACTTGATGAGAACAAAATCGAATATCCATTAGATATCCCACGTCTACCTAATCCACGTGAATTAAAAGAAGGACTTAAAAACAAAATCCATGACATGAAAGCAACACCACCAAAAGAAAGTGATCCCAAAGCAAATGAATTTTGGCAAGAAAGAATTAACAATTTAATGGCAGTCGAACTTAAGAGGCAAATTAAATTGAAGTATTCGTTTACACCTATGGACTGTGAATGTATCCTCGAGAAGTTCCAAGACTATACAAGTCAATTCGTAAATAAGAGACGACTTGAGAAGTGCAGAGTCAGAGATACCACAAATGAAGATAGCCCAGTAATTGGGTTCTTTAAAGAACTTTATATGATCGATGTCGATGAGAGTGATGAAGAATTCTATAGCACACTCGCTGATACGCAAACATTTAGTTATTATTGTCAAGAATTATTTAAAACTTAAATAAACCTCTTTTTATCTAAATACAAAAAGTTCCTTCTGTTTAACCTCTTTAATGAGTTCTTTGTTGTTGATTTGGTGTAATTTCTTTTTCGTGAATCTTAAGATTGGATTTATTAAATTATGGAAATGTGAGTTAATTTTTGATATCTTCTACCTCCTATTAAAAAGAGTAATTGGCTTAAACCTTATTTTTTTCAGATTATTGCTTCGAAAGATATGTTGATTACAAAATTTTAAAAAAGATATCTGTTCAAAATAAAATTTGGATTGAGACTATTTGATATCATTTGGCGTTGGGAAAAACTTCAAGTTTGAGGGGCAAATATTTGATTACAAAAAAGATTGTTGTACAATAGATTCACCTAATTCATAATCCACAAGCTAAAACGAATGATGATATAAGAATGAAGTTTATTAACAAAAAGGTTTATTAAATTGGTAAAATTGGAAAGAAATATTTTAACTCTGTGTGTTAGTTTTAATGCAAACAGCTCAGACAGCCGACTCTCTACATTATTTCAGTCCGCCCGTCGGCAAATCATCACTGGAAGAACATACTTCTACCTCGACATAAATGATTATGGCCATACAGTATTCAAAAAGTTGTTTGATAGGAAACTACTTTTTGTGCATTTATTTGGTCAGGACGATATTAACGCTAATTTCACTCATTTAATTTTTAGACTTATATGTGCACTTAAGTTTTCATGAAATCATGAGTCATACATTTTAAACATGTGGATTTCTTCATTGTGTTATCATTGAAAAATCTTATACTCGATTTAAAGCCAATGATTTTCATATAAGTTTTGTTCCACTGGAAACTACATTGATTATTAGATCTATTGTTACATCATTATTTGATAATGATATTTTGAATATTCCACAAAGTTATTTCTATAGTTGTGCAATTTTAAAATTGGTAAATATTCAACAAATTTCAATAAATTACACAAAAAATTAAAACATAAAGTACTTTTTGATGCGCTTGGGAAATGCAAAATGTATTATGGCATCTTTTTTTGCACAAAGAAGTTGCTTCCCACCAAACGACCGTTTATTACACTGACACTTCACCGCAACAAAATGTCATATGCCACTTTTATCGAAACATAACCGTAATTTTTCAAGCGCACAAAAGGGAATGAAAGCAAAACTAGATCACCTTCGCAAAACAAAAGGGTTTGTAGTTATACTTACGGTCGGAATTATATTAGGTCTTGTTGGTCCAATTGGGTGTATTGTATATTCAGGAATTTGGCATTCTCGAATTAGTCCATGGTTTGGCTATGTAGAGGGAAACACAAGTAAAATACAATCAATCCTCCCACAAAACTTGATTTATCCAATAATTGCTATAATTTTTATTGTTATTTTGGAATTCAGGAAAAAGAAAAATCCACATTATTACGAGATTTATGGCTGTAGTCTTTTAGCAATGACTTTCTTGGTTTTTGGTCTTTTATCAACATTAATAACAATTCTCAGGTCGACAGATGAAAAGTGTAGTAATGCGTTTGCTGAATTTTGGGCAGCTATTCCTGGTTTGCCAGAGAAGGAAGCAAACGAATTCAATAACTACTGGAACAAACTTACAGATGGCAAGGCTGAATATGAAGTTGAAGATTACAAAAATGATTGGTTCAAAGATCGTTGCCAAAGGCCGCACAGTACTATAGAGGGATACTTTATTGCATATATTATATGTCTTGTCATTATAATTTTTGTTTATGTGATTCAATATATTTCAAACTCAAATTACCAATCGCTCGATATTCAATACGTTTCCTCTGACGAACGTCATCTTCTTGGTGATATAGAAGATGAGTAAAAAGTGTTTTTGTAGTGAAAATCTCTTAAACGGTTTATTTGACTTCATTTTTGATGGTTATCTGAGTAAACTATTGAAATGAGAACGATGAAAATTGTCAATCGTTTAGATGACTACCCTTGACCACGTTGGAAGTTGCACGGGTGGAAATACCATCCCACTTGATGATGAAGGTCGTACCTACCACTTTGGTTGCAAGGAAGGTGAAGTTGCTAACCATATTCTTATTGTTAGTAGCTATCAACTTGCAGAAGAAATCTCTAAACTCTTTGATAAAACAGAGCCTGTATTTAGAAGAGAATCTAACCGTGGATACCTTACTTACACTGGTCTTTTCAAAGGAAAAAGAATCTCAGTAGTTGCTTTCGGAATTGGTTTCGCAATGATTGATTTCTTGCTTCGTGAACTTAGAAGAATCACCAAAGGACCACTTGAATTCATTGAACTTGGCGAAGCTACAAATATTGATGCTGAACTTGGTGAAGTCATTGTTATCAAAGATGCTGTTGCTGCTGAAATTGATTATGAAAACTTCAGCGAGAGCGACTTACCATTCCACATATTCAAGAATCCAGTTCCAGCCAATGCTGAACTTATTTCCGATATTAATGCTAAATTAAAGGAAGCTAACATCAAGAGCAAAGAAGGAAGAGCCTTATCATGCCCATCTTTCTGTCATGGAGTTTCAGCTCCAACACTTGAAAGTGGTGGTGTTGGATGTTTCGATTTCAAGAACAAGAATCTCCTTTCTCGTGTCCAAGAAGATGCAGGCCCCATTAATTCACTAGAAATGGATGTTTATCCTTTGCTTTGGACCAGTTTACGCTCAACCGAAGGAAACATCAGAAGTGCGGCCGTTAGCGTAACAGCAGCTACAATGGACGGAAAGTTCTTGGAAGATGAAGCTATCATCAAGCGCATGCTCGAACTTGCTCCTATTTTGATGGGAATACTCAGTGAGAAAGCAAATTAAAATTGGTTTTGATCCATTTTTCTTTTTTACTTTTCTTGGTTATAATTTTATCAAAAATTATTTGTTACGAAAAATTCAACAGTATCGAACGTATATACATATGAACCACTTTATTTTTATGAAGAAGCATTTTATAATGAAAATATTCAAGAATATGAATGAAATCTCTTTCACAAACGATGGATCCATCCATACTTTTAAAAGTAAATCTCATTAGTGAGATATTTTTGTTATTCGAATTGCCTATTAGAATTTGAAGAAATATATGTTTCGCTATTTAAAAAAATATTATCATAATATGAACATATCATTTATGATACGTTATCTAATATAGATAATATTGGGATATTTGTTTGTGAAAATCACTAAGTATATTAATTGTTTGTTTTTAATAAAGATAATGTAATAATGTATACCCAAAATCAATTAAAATTAAATTTAAATCATTATGTAATGATTGAGACAAATCAGAAAGCAAACACGACATTGATAATAAGTCGAAGAAGTTAAGAAAATTAAAATGCATTAAATATATGAATTAAAGTAACATAGACAAATGGTTTCTAAAACAGTCGGCAATCAACAGAAGAAGTCACAGAGCCAACACTATCATTCTTTGATCATCTTATAAGGCTTAATAAACTATTATATACGATTTTTAATAAAAATAACACATATTTGTTTTTATTTAATTCGAGTTCTCCTGTTCCTTTAAACACAAAAATTGATAAATATAAAATTTATTCCTTAGAAATATTATCAAACCAACAATAATAGTACGGTATAGTATACCATTCTGGAAATGATTCGTATAATGTTGCTTCACCATTTTCATGAATTATTAAAAATGAATCAAATATGCATACGCAATATTTAATTTTTGCCTTCTGAAAACCAGGCAAAGGATATGTTTCTAATCCTTGTGATGATGCTTGCTGTATCCTTATTAAGTAAATAGCTCCATTTTGGCATATACCTAAATAAATTTGAGGAATTTGACCATATGGAAAGTCGATCAATGGAACTAAAGATTCTATTTTTATATCATTTTGAATAACAGCCGTCGTTTTTTGGAAAGTTTCATCAGTGATTGTATAATGATTTAAAACAGAATCAAAGGAAACAATAAAAGCACTTTTCGATAGAACGTTTAAATTAACCGTTTTTTCACATGGAATGTCTTCTAAGTTTTGGATGGAAGAAATGGTGAAATCTTGATGAAAAGAAATTAGATTTATATGAGATCCTTGGATAACACAAATTTGTTTTTCATTAATACAAATCCCCTTGGAAATATCTGAAATATTTGAAATTTCATATTTTTTTGAATCTTCAGTAAGAGTTATAAAAATCAACATTGGTTGAATAAGAACAAGAGTCGGAACTAATGAGTTTGGAAGTATAAAACATTGATCTGGAGAATCAACTTTGTATGGAATTGAAAATATGTTTTGTGAACCATCTTGTTTAACAAATGTTATGCTACTAGATATGTTTGAAAATACAAGATAGCTAGATGATAAGACTTTTGATTTTTCTTGAGTGAAAACAAGAAAGAAATTTGGATCGTCATAAATAACTTTTTCAGAAACAAAGCTACTGGAAAGTTTAGTAACTGTTGTGTATGACTTTTTGTCTTCTGTAATGATAGCAATTTTGGAAGGAGTTATTTTTGTGATTGATTTGATTGGATCAATGTTTAAATCAAGTGAAAATTCGATCTGTGTTGTAATATAGTTAAGTGAGTATACAGTGCCTCCTGCTGTAACAGCTACGAATGAAGTTGATTGTTGATCATCATCATTATTTGAAGATAAAATGTTGAAAAAAATGGGATCTGAAAAAGGGAGAGAAACTGCTTTCATTGTAGTAATGAGGTTGGCCATATTTCTTGACCAATTTATTTTTTTATGAATCTCAGAAAATTTGGGTGCAACTGTTTTCATTTTGTTATTTCAAGTAAACCATTGAATTTTATGTTAACTTTTTTCTGGCTGCCAGGAAAACAGCCAAGAATCATAAGGCTTGTAGACTGAACTTTGAGGTGAAGAAATTTTTCAGTATAAATCATAAAGTTCAATTAATGTTTGTTTTGGGATGATGTGATATCAAATTTCTACTTCCGATTTTATCTTAAAAAAAAGAGTCCACTCTTGGCTTTGGATAAAACAATAAAATGTTTGGTAATTTCTATTTTATTATTTAATTATTAAAAAAAAAAAAAAACGTTTGTTCACCTTTAAAATAAGCAAATAAAATACTTCAAAAACTTACATACAAGAATCAAAAATTCAATTTTTGCAAAGTGTGATTGCACAATGCTTGAAGAATTCTTTTCTGAAAAAAAGTGCAAGCATGAAAAAACATAGCATTAGGAATAACATATAGTACATTGTTGTCGCTTTTAATTCTTTCTTGAGCTTTTGTTTGTATTCCTTATCTTTTGAGAAATTAATTCTATTTGCATTTAACTCACCAAATTCTTTAATACTAGATTCTAATGTTCGTGCATTTTCAAGAACATTACCCTTTCTCTTCATGATTGTTCTGAATGGCTGGGGTTTCCCCATTTTTCGTAATTTTTTAACCGACGCCCCATGAAAAGTGACCAACAAAATTAAAACGGAAAAAATGAAAAAATTGAAAAAATATTTTATTCATCAAGCCAAAAGAAAAAGAAAATGATAAAGACATAGGATCATCTTTAATGAATTTAAATGATTGTTCAAATGAAAAATCGAAACATCATCAAGTTCTAAGTCAACATCAACATCTAAAAAAGACAAAACGTCTTCTGAAAGCAGCGAATGAAATTTGGATTCGTTACAATGTATAACATATGTTAAGTAAACATTTCAGCTTGTCTTCACGCAAATGTTAAATCGAAAAAGTTTGAACATTATTTACTTAAAACGTCTGAAGTCGCCGTAATTTTGCAGATGCGGCTGATGGAATCGCGTACGCACACTTGCTGCCTCTTGTGGCCGAGGTAACTGTTGGCGCTTTCGCTGTTCAACGCGGTGATGATCTTTGATCCGATTTTCACAACTTTTACGACAACTTTGATAACTTTGCCAAACTTCTTGAATATCTTCTTAAAACTGAACTTGTTGGCTCCATATTCTGGTGCTTCTTCAACAACATAATAAACTTCAACTTCTGGATCATCGAGTTCAACTTCTTCTTCGTCTCCATTAACAACTTGATCAATTGCGTCAAGAACTTTCTTGGCTTTTTTGATGACCTTTTTAATATTTAACTTGTTTTCACTGAGAAGTTCTGACTCTTCTTCTTCGTTTCGTAGTAAAACTGGCTTAATTGGAATGTCAATTGGTTTTGTTGGTGTTGTAATAACAATAGGTTTCGTTGGTATTTTAATCGAACTTAAAGCGATGAGAGGAAAAATCATTTGGCAAATGACAAAAATTGTGTTGATAAAATACGATTAAATATATCACAATATCATATTTTTTGATAATAAAATAATCGTCATAAAAATCAAAAAAATATCATTAACGTCCTCATAAAAGTGCATATGACCTTCAGTCACTTTTTAGATTCTTTTTATGGAAGAACCTGTTTCATGTTCAATTTCACTTGATGATAATTCAGCGAATAGTGGCACATTTGTTTTCGAAGGTGAACGACATACGATGGGGAATGCAATTCGTCAAACAATTCTTCCAGACCCACGAGTTGAATTTTGTGCTTATTCTGTTCCACATCCAGCACAAAATCGTATGCGTATTCGTATTCAATCACATGAAGGAGAGAATATAGTTGAAATATTAAGTGATGCTTTAGATAACTTTTCACGTTGGTGTCAGAATGTTGAAGATCAATTTTCGACAGTTGCATCAGAATTTATTGAAGAATAGAAACATATATATATATGTATAAATGTAGATAAAAATGATTATGATTTAATAAATAATTTTAACTTTTCTCAAATAAAATTTTGAAGTGAAAATGCCGTTTATTTATTTTTTTTTTATTTTTCAAATTTAAAAAAAAAAAAAAATATGAGCACAGATCTAAGATATTTATGTCAAACACTTAAAGAAAATGAACGAAATTTAATGAAATTTAATAATATTATTGAACAATATCTTTCAACAGTAAAAGTTGATTCAAAATATATAAATATAATAACGAATGATTCTTCATTTCCTATATTAATTCAACATTTATTTTATTCATTAAGTCAAATTCATATTCCATCTATTTCGAAAGAAAAACTTCCAAAACATATTTTTTTAATTGTTCAATATTTTACAGAAATATCAACAAACAATCCACAATTATCACGTATTATTTCAAGGAATATTTCATTTGATATACTTTTTGAAATTTTTTTTCAAAGTTCATCTTTAGATTCGAAAAACATCAAAGAAGAACCACGACGATATCTTCCATATTTAAAATTAATCTCAATGTTATCACTTGAATCAGATTTTTTATTTAAATCTACGATATCAATGAAATATTATTATGAAATCATCAAAGAAATATTTACTTTTCCTGAAGTTTCTAAATGGACATTTTTATCATTTATTGGATTAATTAAAAACACGCCAACATTTTTAAACTTTTTACGAACAAATCCAACATTTTTACAACTTAAAACGAAAATCAGTCAATTTCTTACATCGAATGATATTATATTAATCAATTCAACACTTTTAATTCTTTTAATTTTATTTCCATCAAGTATCAAAGTGAACATTGTTATTAAAACAGTTTTCGAATCATTCGAATATATTCAAATATTTCCACCACTTTTATATATATTAATCTTTCTTCTTGAAGAAATTAAATATTTATATCAAATGAAAGAAGATGAATATTTAAAACTTATTAAAATTTCATTTTCAAATGAAAATAATTTTTTTATTATTTATAAATATTTTTAATCAACAACAACAAGATTACGAAATTCTTCGAAATCTTTTATTAAAAGATAATTTACTTTTTACTATTTTTAAAATATTCACTTAAATCGAATAATAATTTTGTATTAATTTGTATTTGTGAATTTTTATATAATATTTTTATGTATAATCCAATTAAACTTAACTTTCATGTAAATAATATTCTAGAAGATATTAATAAAATAACAAGTAAAATAATTCAAAAAACTTTTAACAAAACAAAATTCTCAACAAAATCTTATTTCTAAGGAATCATTCATTCTTTTACTTCGTTTTCTTATCAGATCAAAAGATTTTCTTCATTTAACGATTCAACAATTTATCGAAAATGAAGAAAATCTTTTTATTGAATTTCAACGTCAAATTGAACATCAAAATTCATTTTTTAACGAATTCTATTTTTTTTATTTTTTATATCAACTTTCGAAATATTTAAAACATTTTAAAGAAAAGCTTATTCAAATTATCATTGAAAGTGAATTTTTATATTTAATCATTTATAATTTAAAGAATTCATTTAATCGTCAAACGATTGAAGATAATATTTTTACGTTAATTATTATATTAAATAATTTTCAAGATATTTCTCACGAAACGCCATTTTATGATATAATTATTTCATCATATTTAAGATTTAATAATGATTATAATGAAAAAGAAAAATTTATATATCAACAAAATCATGAAATTCAAACCAAATTAAAAGAACAACTTCAAGAAAAAGAAATATTTAAACGAAAGAAAGAAGAAGAACTTGAAGAACGAAATCAAATTATTCTGAAACTTAAAGAAATTAATGAAAATAATAAACAACGAAATGAAAATCTAGAAGAAGAAAATCGACAACTTAAACAAATAAATGATAAATTGAAACGAAAATATAATGAAATCAAACAAAAAGAAGAAAAACTTGAAGAAATGAATCAAATTTTGAATCAGAAGAACAACGAATTCAAACAAAGAATAATTCAATCGACGATTCGTGCAACAGAAGCGAATAATAAAATCAATCGATATGAAAATATTCGAAATCATATTCAAGAACGAGAAGAAAGAATAGATAAACTTCAAACACATTTAAGTCGACAACAAAAGAATCAAGAAAGAGACAAAAAACGAATTAAAACACTTCAAACACGACTTCAACAAATCAAGACAACGAAAGATAAAATCACGAAAGAGAATGACGAAATGAAAGAAACCATTCAAAACATTGATGAAGAACATATCGAAATTCAAGAACAAATGAAATTATTCGAAGACGAAATCAAAGAACTTCAACACCGCAAAAATGAAATCGAAAGTAACAATCGAATATTAAATATTGAATTGAATCAATTACGAAAACGACAAGAAATTCAAGAAAGAGAAAAAGAAACATATTTCAATATTAATGAAGAAAAATTAAAGAATTATGAAATATTGAAGAACAAAGTTGCAAAACTTGAAGAAAGTAATCACAAATATCGAATGTTAATTAAATTAATTCATCGAACGACAAATTCATCGACGACATTACCAACATCAGTTGAAAAGTTTCTTAATTCCACATAATAAATTTTTTTTTTTTTTTTTTTTTTTTTGGTCATGTATTTATATATATGCTTTGATACAAATTTTAAGCTTATGTTTGAAATTAAAATCTAAATAATCATTTTCGTTTTGTTAAATCAATAATGTTTAATGAAATGTTATCATAAACATGTAGAATATTTTAAAAAAATAACATTAATTATTACGAAATAATATAAATTTTTTTCTTAATTGATTCATTAATTAATCATCAAGTTGATTAAGATGGAAACATTTGACTAAAGTCTCCTGATTTTTGTAAGGTATATGATTCGACATTGTCACTTTTTAAAATCGAGAAGTTGAACATTTTTTTATTAAATCTTTGAGCTTTCACTTACGTATTATCGAATAAAACTGGTTGAGGTGAGCTTCGTATCGTTACTAAAAACGAGACATAATAACTTGAATTTCCTGTAAAGATTGAACAAATGCAATAGTTGAATTTTTATATTTTTGACCAACAGATCGTATACAGCTCTTTTACAATGGACTAATAATACTGCATGTGATACATCGGAAAGTCAAACAAAAAACTTTTATTATTTCACTTTACGAAGCAAGAGTATTCTCATTTTTGCTTGAAAAATTCAACTTTTTCACTTGTTTATACTCTCAAATTTTAATTATATCCGTTATTAATATTTTCCACATGAGGCCAAAGGAACATTGCAACTGGGAAACAATTCTATCAATAAATCAAGCAATTTTTAGTTTGAATGAAGAAAATTTCTCTATGTCTTTTGGTTTAATAATCAACAAATTTGATGAAATCCATCCTTTATCTTATGATTTAATTATTATTCAAATGATATATTATTCATTTGTAATCAAAAATAATAAAGTAAATTTATTTTTGAATATTATAAAAGAAATAAGAAAATTTGAAGAGTGTAATAAAATCAAATCGAATATATTTGATATATTTGGGCGATTTCTTTATAATATGGATACATATGAATCAAATTGTCTTCTTGAAGCCATGATTGAACATAATTTTCTTGAACCAAATATCGTAAAAAACAATCAGAGTGTTTATTTTGCATATTATATGTCTAAAGAAGATTTAGCAATCCTTTTAAGGGAAAATGATTTTGTAAATTATGAAGAACTTTCAAAGAATAATTGGGAGCTTCATAAGAAATTAATTAGAGAAGGGCATAATCCAAATGAAATAGCAAAAATAATTCGAAATGATGAAATCGAAAGACTTCAAGAAATATCATCACAAACGAATTTTGATTTTAATAAAACAATTGAACGATCACTTTATGAAAGATGTTCATTTATCAATAAATATAATGTTACATTAATTGATTATGCAGCATTTTTTTCTTCTGTTAAATGTTTTAAATATTTACTTATGAATGGTGCAAAAGTAAAATATACTGGAACATATGCAATTGCAGGTGGAAATGAAGAAATTATTCATTTATGTGAACAAAATCATTCATCGTTTGAAGATGCATATGAAGCAGCAATTGCATTTCATCAAAATGAAATTTTTCATTATATTTATGAGAATAAATTAAAAGAAATTAATAATTTAGAAGAAATAGGAAAGTTTTGTGTTTTGTATCATAATTATGAAATATTTTCATTTTTAGTTAAAGAAGGAATGAAAATAAATGATGATATTATTAATGAATCAGCAATTATTGGAAATATTCTTTTAGTTGAAGATTTTCTTAAAGAGCATTCAATTCCTCATGATATATTAATATTTTCATCTAGATCAGGAAATATTGAACTTGTTGAATACGTTTTAAAACAAGAAGGAATTGATATTAATGCTAAAGATATTTATTTGTTTTATTTAAAATTTATTTTGATAATTTTATATTTCAAAATAATGTTTGGAAATTATTTAAATTATTTGAAACAGCACTTATCAAAGCATCTTATTATGGTCGAACAGATATAGTTAAATTACTTCTTGAACAAGAAGGAATTGATATTAATATCAAAAATATTTATTTGTTTTATTTGATATTTGTTTTTATAATTTCGTATTTCAAAATAATATTTGGAAATTATTTAAATTATTTAGAACAGCACTTTTTGAAGCATCATCAAAAGGTCATACAGAAATAGTTAAATTACTTCTTGAACAAAAAGGAATTGATATTAATGCTAAAGATAATTTTTGCTTTCATAATTTGGTATTTCAAAATAATAATTGGAAATTATTTAAATTATTTGATACAGCACTTATGATAGCATCTTATGAAGGTCATACAGAAATAGTTAAATTACTTCTTGAACAAAAAGGAATTGATATTAATGCTAAAGATAAAATAAATTTAAATAATTTGAAATTTCAAAATAATATTTGGAAATAATTTAAATTATTCAGAACAGCACTTATGTTTGCATCTAGAAATGGTTATACAGAAATAGTTAAATTACTTCTTGAACAAGAAGGAATTGATATTAATGCTAAAGATATTTATTTGTTTTATTTGAAATTTATTTTAATAATTTGATATTTCAAAATAATATTTGGAAATTATTTAATACAGCACTTATGAATGCATCTAGAGATGGACATATAGAAATAGTTAAATTACTTCTTGAACAAGAAGGAATTGATATTAATGCTAAAGATAATTTTTGCTTTCATAATTTGGTATTTCAAAATAATATTTGAAAATTATTTAAATTATTTGATACAGCACTTATGATAGCATCTTATGAAGGTCATACAGAAATAGTTAAATTACTTCTTGAACAAAAAGGAATTGATCTTAATGCTAAAGATAATTTTTGCTTTCATAATTTCTTATTTCAAAATAATATTTGGAAATTATTTAAATTATTTAGAACAGCACTTTTTGAAGCATCTTATTATGGTTACACAGAAATAGTTAAATTACTTCTTGAACAAGAAGGAATTGATATTAATGCTAAAGATAATTTTTGCTTTCATAATTTGGTATTTCAAAATAATATTTGAAAATTATTTAAATTATTTGATACAGCACTTATGATAGCATCTTATGAAGGTCATACAGAAATAGTTAAATTACTTCTTGAACAAAAAGGAATTGATCTTAATGCTAAAGATAATTTTTGCTTTCATAATTTCTTATTTCAAAATAATATTTGGAAATTATTTAAATTATTTAGAACAGCACTTTTTGAAGCATCTTATTATGGTTACACAGAAATAGTTAAATTACTTCTTGAACAAGAAGGAATTGATATTAATAATAAAGATATTTATTTGTTTTATTTGAAATTTATTTTAATAATTTAATATTTCAAAATAATATTTGGAAATTATTTAAATTATTTAATACACCACTTATGAATGCATCTGAAAATGGTAACACAGAAATAGTTAAATTACTTCTTGAAAAAAGATGGAATTGATATTAATGCTATAAATATTTATTTTTCGTGTTAATTATTAAATGAAAAGATCCTTTCAAATATTGCATTAAAAAAAATTTAGTTAAATAAAAACATTCTCCACCACATTATAAATAAATTACATTAACTGATCTGCTCGGATTAACCTGTTTTTGGACGAGCTGGGTTGTAATGAGTGAATTGAATGGTTGTAAAATAACATTTTGGTTTGAATTGTCAGATTTATACAACCATGTTACAACAGTGAACTGACAGACAACAATAGCTCTCAATTTGTTATTGACTTATTTTATGGTCATTATTTCATATGAAATGTCATGGATAGCGGTTAGTTTACATATCGTGTTATTCAAAAAGTTTTATCGTAAAATTTATAAAAATTAAAATATATTAATTTGTACATTATTTAATAATGCATTTAGTAGTTATGAACTATCTTATGCATATGATGATACTGGTAAATTAATATTATCGTGTGCATATATAAAAACATTAAGTAGTCCTGATGAAATTACAGGTGATGTTATTTATAGTGAAAGCTGGACTAAAGACAATGCAAATATTACATATAGTATTTCAAGAGATGAAACAAAAGATGTTAATTTTGTTATGACTTCTACTTCTTATAATAATGATGCAACTACATATAGTATTTATGCTTATTATAACGCCTTTTATAGTATAAATGATATTAAACCAAGTGTTAATACTAATCTTATTGAATTCTTAAAGTTTTTAAATCAAAGTACTATAACTAATGATATAAAAATATTAACTGAACATACTAAAAATAAAACATTCTATAATGTTTGGAATAGAGAATATTTAGAATTCCATGCTTCATTCAGTGATAGTAAAAGAAGATTTATTGGTGTTAAAGGTGATTTTTATGAAAAACCAACTGTTATATATAATGCTCCTTCTGATGGTTCTACTTTTAATATTTAGTTTACTTCTGATGGAAAGAATCCTATATATCCTATTCATTGTAGATTTATTATTCAATTAGTATTTATATATAATTACAAAATTTATATATATTTCTTTAAATATATGTTCAATCTTAAATTGTTCTAATTTATTTCCAATATATCCTAACTCATATAATTTGTTATAATCTTCTTCAGATATTAATAAAGAATCAACTTTAGAATAATATACTTTGAAGATTAAACTTTTAATATGATTCATTTTATCATTTAAATTGTTTAATACTGATCTTGCTAATTGTGGATAAGTAAAGTGTTCTCTATAAGGTTTTACTGTATAAACATAATTATCTTTGTCATATTTAATAACATATGGTGCAAATTCTTCAATATATTTATCAACATTAGTCTTTAATTTCTTATTAAAATTAAATGGTTTTCTAATAGATATTCCCCAACAACTATTCATCATAAATTCTAATGTAGTAGCCAGCTTACTGTCACCAGATTTCTTAGCTTTCATCCTTAAATTATATAATAAATTTATAAGTTCTTTTATCTTAGTATTTTCACCTTTGAAATTGCCATTTTCATCAGGTTTACCTGCGGGTATTGATATTACAGATGACATATATACGCCATTAAGATCTATATAATAATACTTGCCTGTTAAATGTATTTGTTGCCATATAGTTTTAGGAAATATACATTCATTTCGTATTTTATTAGCAATATCACCTGATAATTCATATACACCATCAAAACACCCATATTCATAATCTTTAACATTAAGTCACTATATCTATAATATTTGACAACATCTATTCTATGGGTGGTTTTAGCTATATTTCTATCTATTAAGTTTTGTAATATATTTAATCTAAATATTATATCTTTTTCACAATCAATATCATAACCAAATAACTTCTTGCTGTGTTTCATTCTTTTAACAAATTTAGGTATATTCTTTTTATCTGGTATATGTATTAATCTATAGCTGTTATAAGGTTTATTTACGGTTTTATAACTCCAACACAACTTATTATAAGTATTAATACCATAGGTTTTAATATATTATATTTTTTCATAGTATTAATTAAATGATATATAGAGGTTGGTTTGGCAGCATATTCTATAGTTCTGTTTTTATCATAGTTTTTAATACTTTCAATTGATAAATTAACAGTATCATTAAACATATAATGATTATCTATAATGATTAACTTTATAAGTTTTTCATATTGTTTACCGTAATCTCTGTGAGTAAAACCTTCATTAGTCATATATCTAATATTAATATGTGCCTTTAATAAATCTGATATCTTGTTTAATTGTTCAGAAGGAACTGTTCTAATATTAATAAAAGATCTTAACATATTAATCTCATTATCTGTAAATAAATTACTAGCAATAAATGATTGTATCAAACAAGACTCATTAATATGCTCATTGTTGATGTTGTTAAAGATACCGTATTTAGTAAGATCTAGATCAGTAATATTAATATATGGAAAGAATCCTGGATTAACTCTCTTACCATTCTTTAAATCTTTGAATTCAAATTTAATGGATTTAATATTTTTATAAGTATCTAATGCTAAAGTTTTACTGTCACTAATATTATCTTTTTCATTTATAATATCATATAATAAGTTAACTGTGTTCATATTTCCGTGATAGTAAGATATATTATTGTTATCATCTATTATTGTCATTCTAATATCTTTATTTATCTTAGAACCTATTGCCTTTATAGCATACATTAATGCATATAATATATCCTTTTTGTTGTTGTTGTTATAAGTAAAGTCTTGCTGAGTCATCAACTTCTTAATTAATTCTTTAGTTATATTATTAACAGTTTTATTATGTTTTATAGGTTTCTCTGCAGGTTCTTTATCTGATAATGAGATATCAAATATACTATTTTTGATTCTAGGTCCATCTTCAGATAATGCTATATTATAATAATCATCAAATGCATCATATTCTGATAAACCTTTCTTTATTTTATATTGTAATTGATTATAAGATAATTTGGTATACTTATTATTTCTTTCATCAAATACTTTATATTGAGTAGTAGTATTTATATGTTCAAAATTATCTGGTAAAGTATAACCATATTTATTATATAGATTTTTAACTGTTTTGGAATCTAATTTCCTTGGCATGTATTTATTAAAATAAAAAAAAAAAAAAAAAGATTTTATAAAATTTAATTTTAAAAAATTAAAATCATAATTTTTATAAGGTTAAAATAGCCAAACATATATATATATATAAATGTTTAATAAAATTATAGATTATACAATTGGTTCATATGATAGTAATAGTTATAATAAAATTAATATAAATGTACCAGGTCCATTTACACGAAGATGTAGTTTAATAGTAAATTCATTAACAACAAATTGTAATATTGTAGTTATTGATGAAAATGATTATATTGAAATTAATAATGAAATATATTATTCTAAAAAATCATATTCAGATTTAAATTCACAATCTTTTGCTACGATATTAAATGAATTAATAATTGATAGTGGGATACAGGTTGAAGTTGATGAAACTAATAGATTATATTTTTTGCAATGAAAATTCTTTTTATATAAATGGTAGTTATAATATATTGCAATTAACAGTTATTAACTTATATGATGAAAAATATGTCTTCTCATTTAACTTAATTCTTAGTCAGATAATATATTCATACTTTGTTTCATCTCCCAATGTTTGTGATATATATTTTGCATTTATGAAAAACATTGAAGCCAATGAAGAAATGCATCAAAATAAAATAAAAATATTAAATGCATTTCAAAATTTTATCATCAGTAAAAACGCAAGAAGCAACATATCTCAAAGATAGAATGATAGAACATAACTTACTTAATCCAATTCTAATTCAAGATGAAAACAATCCATATTTTGCACATTATATGAAATTAGAGCAAATTGAAAGTATTTATCATAATAAATTTATTGATCAAATCATAAAAAATCATGACGAATTATCAAAGAATGATTGGGATCTTCATAAGAAATTCAGTAAAGAAGGACATAATCTGAATAAAATTGCGAAAATAAATCGAAATGACGAAATAGAAAAACTTCAAGAAATTTCATCACAAACTGATTTCGACTATAATCAAATAATTGAATTATCACTTTATGAAAGATATTCATTAGTTAATGGGGAAAATGTTTCATTAATTGATTATGGAGCTTTTTTTGGATCAATTAAATGTTTTAAATATTTATTTATGAATGATGCAAATATAGAAAAAAACATTTAAATATGCAATTGCAGGTGGAAATTTTGAAATCATTCATTTATGTGAGCAAAATCATTCATCATTTGAAGGAGCATATGAAGTTTCAATTATATATCAGCGGAATGATATTTTTAAATATCTTTATGATAAAAAAATACAAGATTTAACAGAATTAGGAAAAACGTGTATATTATGTCACAATTATGAAATTTTATCATTTGTAATTGATAAAGGAATGAAAATTAATGATTTTCTAATTATTGATATAGTGAAAAACTGGAATATATTTCTTCTTAAGCATTTTTTAAAAGAAAAAGAAAATTCAGTTCCAAAAGATATATTATTATAAACTTCAATATATAAAAATTTTGAACTTGTTGAATATCTTCTTGAACAAGAAGGAATTGATGTTAATGCCAGAGATCAAAGTAACTTTTTTACAACATATTTAAAAAATCTTTGTAATATTTAATACATTACTTATCATTTTATCAGAAAAATGTTATCTTGAAATTGTTCAATTACTTCTTAAAAAAAGAAGGAATTAATGTTAATATTAAACATGATTAAATAATTTAATCAAAATTTGCTTTTTATATTTAATATTTTTATATAATAAATGGAATATATTTTAAATATTTTTCACAGCGCTTATGATTGCATCACAGTTATGTAAAACTGAAGTTGTTTATATGCTTCTTAAATATCCAGGAATAGAACTTAATAGTTGTGATAAATTCCAAATTTGTTTTTTACAATTAATATTAAATATTTAATATTTTTATATAAAATACGGAGTTTTTTTCAATGTAAACGAACAGCACTTATTTGGGCATCAGAAAATGGTTATACATCAATCGTTAAATTACTTATTGAACAAAAAGGAATTAATTTTAATGCACATGATTATATTTATTTCAATAACATAACGTGTAATAATATATTTTTGAGTTTCTAAAAAATATAAGGAATTTTTCTTTAATATTTGAGACAGCATATTGATATTGTTCAATTATTACTTCAATCAAAACCAATCGATATTAATTGTAAAAATATTTTAATATTTTATTATGGATTTCATTTAAATGTGTGATGTTTATATATAAAAAATGGGGATTTTTTTTAAGTTATTTACACATCACTTATGTTAGGAAGTAAAACACATCCACAAGTTGTTCAATTTCTTAGCGAACAAAAAGGAATCAAAATTAATGCAGTAAATATTTAAACCATTTTTTTTTCCTCATAACATAATATTTAAGATTTTATCAAACTCAATGAAATAGCGCTTTTATTATCTAATATGATTATACGAATGAAATTAAAATACTTATTGAAGCATAAGGAATTGATATCCAAAAGAAAGGATCAAGAAATCATAACATTACTTCAAGAACATTAAGAGATTTAAAAATAAATATACTATAGACAATAAAAAATTTTGTCTAAATTAGATTGGATTAATAAATGGATTTAAATCAACATGTATAAAATATCATATTGAACTGATTTTTTGTTTGATGTTTTTTTAATTCAAATACATTATATTATTATCACACTAATGTATACTTCAGTTCAGCAAAAAATAATTGAAATTTTCTACATAACGACCTTTATACAAACAAATTCAAAGGTTTTCAAAGGGGCTGAGGCATTGGAGAAATGTCTCATCTTCGAAGAGGAAGAACTAAATTAGCGCCACCTCCAAAGCTTGAAGACCTTGAGCTTCCCACAAAAAGGAATTCATTAACTTTGCAACTTTCTTCACCTACAAAATCTTCCGAAAATTTTAGTAATGATGTTGGTTTTGATGAGCAAGAAAAGAAAAAAATCGAGACATTGGCAGAACCATACAAAGACAAACCGATTTCTCAGCTTCCACAAATTTTAGAGACTACTATTAATAATCATTATAACAATAATGCAACAAGCTTAATTGTGCATTCAAACCTATTAACAAAATCAATCAATGAACTAAGTGATGTTTTAGAAGTCATTAATGAAGCCAAAAGCACTGCCTTAAAGAATAGTGCTGAAGAACATATCGTTTATGAATCACTCAAATCTCTTGACGTAACAAATGCAAAAGACACCGAAGATTATGTCACCCAAAACAAGAAAAAAGCTCTTGAAAAGCTTACCAAGATATATGAAGCTGCTGCAATTCCACAAGAATGGATTCTCACTCTAACTAAACCAAAATTCAAAGACATTGCACAACTTGATGACCTCTACAAAAAGATAAATGATATCGATTCTGATTATCGATCAACTGATATTCCCAAAATCCTACAAAAGATGCCCAAATGCGTCATCCAAAGGAAGGAATCGCTTTCTAAATATTTGTATAGTTTCTCTGTTAGTTTTACTGAATTTATGCAAAGTTTTTTATCAAATATTGATCGCGTCATATTATTTTCTTCTAACAAAGACCCCGTAAAATGTATACCGAATGAGTTACCTAGTAAAAAAGAAAAGTGTTTTAGTGAAGATGTCTCAGAACACACCATCCTAAAAGCGATTTTTCCATATTGGAAATTTATATATTATGTTCGCGATAATTTTACCGAATGTTATAATGACATATCGACGAAGTATTACATTGGCTGCTTCCAAAACTATTTAGAAAAGATCTTAATACCAAAGATCAATGCAACATTAGAAGAAATTAAATCCAAGAAAAAAGAAGACCCGAATAAAAAATACGCGTTTTATACCAACGAACAAATCAAATCAGAAGATCGTGATTTTATATGCGATAGATTAGAGACATTAATCCAAACAATAACGAAAATGTTTTGTACTGAAAGTTCAGTTTTAAGTGATTTTTGGGAAATTAAAGACAACGAATTAATGAAATTAATTATTACTCCAAAAATTACACAAGCATTTGATAATTTCGTTAAGGCGATTTTCGGAATTGATCCATTTTTCGTTCTGAAAACTTATAGTTTATGTTCATATTATCTTGATTATTGTAAAATTGATGTTTCAAGTCTATATTTAATACCGAAGAATCTTTGGAATCAATTTATATCATCGCAAATAAACTCATTAAATACATCGAAGCCAAAGCGGAAGAAGTCATACATTTTGGACGTATTTATATTGTTTCCGAAGTTTGCAATTAATTATGAATCGTTTTGTACCAAAAAAGATAAACCAATTTTGGAGAAGACTTTCGGAATGATATCGAACGGCGTTGTCAGTTGGCTTGTGAACATTATTGCGCCGAAATATACAAAAAGAAAAAGAACTGTTTTAATAATGTCGAACATATTTTGTTTGATTAATAACTTAAATAATAACGAAAAAGATAACGAATTAAACGAAACTTTTTCGACTATTAAAAATTATTTAAACGAAGAAATTAATAAGTTTATGAAATATTTAATAAATAAATCATTTACAAAACCTTCCGAATTCTTCGATACAATCGTTGAATGGAAAAAAAGAAATGGATTCTTCTTGGAAATGGTTCAGTTTCAGCCAACACACACTTCGGATAAGTTTAATGATTTAAACGAAAAGCTAAAAAATACATTAAACGTCGGTATAAAGGAAAGTTTCTCAATACTAAAAAGGAAAATTAGTTACGAGGAACTGAGAAATGAATTAATTAACGAAATGATTATATACATAAAAAATAAAATCGAAGAATGGAATAAATTGGCTTTGGAGTGTTATCAAAAGGAATTAACTATAAGTGTAAATGACGTAGAAGAAGAGGTAAATATGAGGAAGTCTAAAGAAATGCATGAAAAATAATTTATTATTAATAAATTATATGTTTTAGAAAAACTAACTGTACTTTGTTTGTTCATTGTACGTACGTTCTGTTTACTTATGTAAATTTAAAATTAGATTTAATTTTTGGTTTTTTATATTGATTTAAATCATTTCATTGATATTGCCAAAGTGAAACTTATTTCAAAGTTATATCCATATAGACTGAGATGAAAAACCTGTAGACCGACAACAAAAATTTAAATAAATCATACATTTTTATATAGTTTGCTGGTAAATAGAAATATCATCCGTCCTAAAAAATTTAATAATTTAATTCATATTTGCAAAAATTTTTATTGTTAACGTTCTCCTAAGTGAAGTGGATGAAAAAGTTCCAACTAAAAGGTATCAGTATTGAGGAACCGACAAATTTAATTCGCAAAAATTATATTATATATATATAATTAAATATATTCTATATGATTAAATTATAATTTCAAATTTTTCTCTTCTTTGAGATAATAAAAACTATGTAATTCAAACAGACGGATATTTACAATAGGAGAAAAAGATATATATGTTATACATTTTACATAATAAACAATTACTTTCTAAAGTTTTCTCCTCTGAATATCGACTGTAATTTTCTATCAATTTCCGCATCCGCTTTTTCTTTTTTCTTTAGTTCCAAAATTTTCTTCACTTTATCTCTTTCCTTTATCAATTCTTTTTGATCGCTTTCTATTTCCATCAATTGTTCTTTCAGACTTTGATGGTTTTCCAGTGCTTCTCTTAGCTCGATTTCGACCTTTTCTCCGTTCTTTAACATCTCCAACTTGTTATGGTATTCTTCAATTTTTTTCATTTTTTTATATTGTGAAATTCGTATTTCCATTGCGTAACTTCTAATTTTATCTCTTTTCTCACGTATTTGTCTCTGAAGTGTTAAATGATCTCCACATATAACTTGGAAAGAATGCAAAAGACCTCGTGTGGTTGCATTTGCGTATGATTCAAGGCGCCGTTCAACTGAATGTTGGATTTCTTCAATGGTCATTTTCTCAAGGAGCCGCAATTTCTGTTCTTCACGATCTAAAAACTGTGTTGGATCATCGGAATTAATTATTTCACGAAGTTGATTTAGCTCAGAATTGAATTTACTGTGAATCGTGTTTCGAAGTGTTAGAAGTGAATTACGAATTCGATTTAATGCTTCATGTTTCCAACGCTCATAGAAAAGATGTTGTAATAATGTATAATCGTCAACATTTGGATTATTAAGCGAAGGAATTTGGAGATGTAGATTAGAAACATAGTTATCAATTTTGTGTTCTATTGAATTTTCATCTGTTGATATTTGTGATGAAGTATTAACAGAAGATTGGGAATAATACTCAACATATTGTGATTGATAACCACCATTACTATTACTTCTATTGCGCTTTTTATAGCGCTTGCCGTTGGGTGTGTGCGAGTGTTGGTAATTGTTACCGTCATCGGAAGAGTATTGACGGTTATAATCGTCACTGTATTGTGTGTCACTTTTCGATAATGCGCTTGATTTGGAACTGTTCTGTTTTTTATGTTTAGTTGGACTTTTAGGTGAACTATCTATATGCACCGAAGTGGTGAAATCACTGCCGCTCTTATCTTTTGACACTTTGATATTGGGTTTCTTAGATGATAGTAATTGGAGGATAGTAGATTCTGTTTTTAGTTGCGGGTCAAAGTGTAGAACAAAAATTGTTTTTGATAAGATGTAAGGTGACGGATTTCTGATGAATTTCCAACCATCTGTTTTTAGCTTGGATACTTTTTGACTGCGAAATGGTTCAAACGGAGGGAGTGAAAAAAGATTAATTTGATATTTCTGTACTTTCATTTTAATCCCTATAAAATCTGTATTATCAATTTCATCACATTTTTTTAAAATGTAATTTATGTCTGAATTTGAATTCACTGAGAAGTACTTTCCTTCTCCAAAAGGAATTCGGGTGAAAGAATTAAAAATGAATATTTGAATTTCACATTCTGCATCAATAAAAGATCTCATTAATGATTGTAAAATTGCTTGTTGCCCAATTATGTAAGAATGTGATGTTACTGTACTTGGACCGAATGAAATGAATGAAATTTCTGTTGTATTTGTTAATTCCTTAACTATCATTTTTGAAGCATCTTCTGCATTATCTGTTATAGATCCATCAAATGATCCAAGTGACATATCTGTAGCTGAAATTGCATAGAAACTAGAAAATTCATCCATATAATGTTTAACGGACGCAAAAATTGAATGAAAATATCAAATGACAAAACTTGAATGATTTATGATGAAATTTTGTGATAAAATAAAAATGTCAAAAGGTGTACAAAGATTTTAACTTAATCACAAAGGATCGACAGCACATTCGAGTTAAAAATATAACCGCGTTAAATGATCATGCACAAGAACCAGAACTTTTAAATCCAGAAGACTTATGTTTTTTTCAAGATATTATATTTCAAATAATTGCATCAATAAATAATAAAGAATTTGATGTGTTGATCGAACAAGCTCAACTCCTGATTCAACAGCTACAAAACAAAGAACTTTTTTTATTGCCAATTTTTTTGGATAATCATTTTCGGAAGCATGCTAAATTCTTGCTTATGAACTGTGAATCCTTTGAAACTATTTCTATATTTTATGAATTTTTAGCAACATTGTTTAGTTGTGATCACTTTCTTCATCAGTATTTTTCAAAAGATTCATTTGTTTTGTTACTATTCACAACTTTAAATACTTTTGGAGTTTCAATAATTCAATCTTTTGGTGAAGTTTTATCTTTTTTACTAATGCAATTCAATGAATCTTTATTCCGCAAATACAATGATTTTGTTCATTCAAATGATTTTCATCCTTCTTTTGGTTTTATTTATTATATCTTTTCTCGAGTTATTCAATTTACTGATTTGCAAAACATTTGGCCAATTATTTCATATCTATTTAAGAATAATGAACTTCATTACTCTCTTCTAATAGTTCATAACATTATTCAGCTCGGAAAAACAAATGAAGAAAAAAATCACATTATTAATTTTTTATTAGATAAATCATTATCTCTTTTTGATTTTGTAGTATTATCTCTTTCAGTAAATCCAAATGATGCTTTGTACTCTTTGAAAATCATCAATTTTTGTTTGAGTTCAAATGCCGAAATTTCATTTAATAATTTGAAAATATTTTCCGATATATTGGAAACCGATGAAATTGATGTTAAAAGCGAATGTTGTCAAACATTTTATTATTTACTAATGTCAAATCAAAATGCAGAAATATTAATGAATTCAATTCATATACAACAATTTTTTGATTTTATCCATAACTATCCATTTAGAATGAAACAGAAATCAATGTTAGTACTGTGCATTGGTACTTCGCATATGGATACAGATGTAATCAATTATTTAAATGAAAATGGATTCATCGATGACTTGTTAGATCTCGCTGATCCAGATGACAATGAAACAGGAAAACTGATTTTACAATGTTTGTTAACCCAATTACAAAAATCAGATGAAGCAAAAAATTATATTGGTCAATATATAAATGAGTTCATAAAAATTTATCAAGAAAGTGATCGAACAATCAGTATCTATCTTTATCACATAATGTCTTATTTTGAAAATGATGAATAAATTAATTTGTTAATTTAAAATATGATTTAAACTGAAAATAAGATATCTTTATTAAAAAATTGTCTATTTATTCTGTGGCTTCCCTTTCTTACGATTTCGCTTTGGGATAATATGAAGAAGTTTTCCTTTAAATTCGAGTGTTTTACCTTTCCTTCCTGATGCTTGTGTAACTGCTGCTTTGGATTCTGCTCCAGTTTGAAATTGAACACAGATATGTCCATCTTCCATTTTTGCAATTTCGATTATATTCCCAAATTGTTCAAGTAGCTCAGCGAGTTCAGACATTTTATATTCATCTGGTAGCTCTTTTACAAAAACAGTTTTTGGAAACAAATCATCTGACATTTGAAGTTTTTAGAGAACCAAAGATATAAACGGCCACTAATATCATATCGTTCGGTTAAAAAAGTGAATATGACGATACATATATGGAATGTTCCACAATAAATGGAGTTCCACCACCACAAGTAATTTATACGATGCCAAACTCCACAAATATGGAATTCCTTTCTGAAGTGCAAGTTACAAAAGATTATGGTATTTCATTAACTTCAAAAGGAGTTGTAAATATTCATCATATGCCAGATTTTTCATTAGTTTCTTCCAAACAAATATCTGCTGTTGTTACTGTTTTTATAAAGGATGAAAATCATTTTATTGTTTTACATACAACTCGACCCATGATTTTTGATACCAATTATGGGATAACAATAGGGAATATTAAACGCCCAAGTTTTCAAAGTACAGAGCGGTATCAATTTGTTTCATCGTCCTATTATGATAATTTATTAATTGCTGGTACCAGCAATTCTGGTTTATGTTTATGGGACTTTCGATCACCAACATCACCACCTCAGCTTCTTACATTTAAGCGTAGTTTTAATATTCAGAGTGTTTCACTAACCTCTGATCTGATAATTCTTGGATGCCAAAATGGAACAATTTCAATTTTAGATCCACGAAATATGACTCGGAAACTTTGTACCTTTGATATCTTTTCACAGATCTCTGATAAAATCACCAAGCCGCATTACTCTCTCATCCAAAACAATTTGCAGCCATGGAATGTTGCGTTTCAGTTTTCTTGCGGAATATCGGGAATAATCGACATAATGGCCAAACGCATAACGCACGTCATCCAAGCGCCAACTAATATTGCAAATGAACAACGTTACATTAAGCCGAAGCCATTGTTTTATAACAACACATTATGCATTGGATATCCATTTACAAATATTTTGCAATTTTTTAACATGGAAAAAAACGAAATGATAGAAGTTGAATTGCCAACGCCACCAACATCATTAGACTGCTGTCCAGAAATTGACGGAATTTATGTTGCTTCATCAAGTGGAGATATATATCATGTGTTTTAACTAAATATAAATGTTTAAAACTGTTTTGTAATAAAAAAAATTAATGTAAAAAATTCTATTTAGAGTTTTATGTTAATAACAACGCATATCATTTTTCCTAATGTAAACTTTTTTTTAAGTTTTACATAGGGATAGATCTAGATGTTTATGATAACATTTCATTAAACATTATTGATTTAACAAAACGAAAATGATTATTTAGATTTTAATTTCAAACATAAGCTTAAAATTTGTATCAAAGCATATATATAAATACATGACCAAATTTATTATGTGGAATTAAGAAACTTTTCAACTGATGTTGGTAATGTCGTCGATGAATTTGTCGTTCGATGAATTAATTTAATTAACATTCGATATTTGTGATTACTTTCTTCAAGTTTTGCAACTTTGTTCTTCAATATTTCATAATTCTTTAATTTTTCTTCATTAATATTGAAATATGTTTCTTTTTCTCTTTCTTGAATTTCTTGTCGTTTTTCGTAATTGATTCAATTCAATATTTAATATTCGATTGTTACTTTCGATTTCATTTTTTGCGGTGTTGAAGTTCTTTGATTTCGTCTTCGAATAATTTCATTTGTTCTTGAATTTCGATATGTTCTTCATCAATGTTTTGAATGGTTTCTTTCATTTCGTCATTCTCTTTCGTGATTTTATCTTTCGTTGTCTTGATTTGTTGAAGTCGTGTTTGAAGTGTTTTAATTCGTTTTTTGTCTCTTTCTTGATTCTTTTGTTGTCGACTTAAATGTGTTTGAAGTTTATCTATTCTTTCTTCTCGTTCTTGAATATGATTTCGAATATTTTCATATCGATTGATTTTATTATTCGCTTCTGTTGCACGAATCGTCGATTGAATTATTCTTTGTTTGAATTCGTTGTTCTTCTGATTCAAAATTTGATTCATTTCTTCAAGTTTTTTCTTCTTTTGTTTGATTTCATTATATTTTCGTTTCAATTTATCATTTATTTGTTTAAGTTGTCGATTTTCTTCTTCTAGATTTTCATTTCGTTGTTTATTATTTTCATTAATTTCTTTAAGTTTCAGAATAATTTGATTTCGTTCTTCAAGTTCTTCTTCTTTCTTTCGTTTAAATATTTCTTTTTCTTGAAGTTGTTCTTTTAATTTGGTTTGAATTTCATGATTTTGTTGATATATAAATTTTTCTTTTTCATTATAATCATTATTAAATCTTAAATATGATGAAATAATTATATCATAAAATGGCGTTTCGTGAGAAATATCTTGAAAATTATTTAATATAATAATTAACGTAAAAATATTATCTTCAATCGTTTGACGATTAAATGAATTCTTTAAATTATAAATGATTAAATATAAAAATTCACTTTCAATGATAATTTGAATAAGCTTTTCTTTAAAATGTTTTAAATATTTCGAAAGTTGATATAAAAATAAAAAAATAGAATTCGTTAAAAATGAATTTTGATGTTCAATTTGACGTTGAAATTCAATAAAAAGATTTTCTTCATTTTCGATAAATTGTTGAATCGTTAAATGAAGAAAATCTTTTGATCTGATAAGAAAACGAAGTAAAAGAATGAATGATTCCTTAGAAATAAGATTTTGTTGAGAATTTTGTTTTGTTAAAAGTTTTTGAATTATTTTATTTGTTATTTTATTAATATCTTCTTGAATATTATTTTCATGAAAGTTAAGTTTAATTTGATTATTCCTAAAAATATTATATAAAAATTCACAAATACAAATTAATACAAAATTATTATTCGATTTAAGTGAATATTTTAAAATAGTAAAAAGTAAATTATCTTTTAATAAAAGATTTCGAAGAATTTCGTAATCTTGTTGTTGTTGATTAAAATATTTATAAATAATAAAAAAATTATTTTCATTTGAAAATGAAATTTTAATAAGTTTTAAATATTCATCTTCTTTTATTTGATATAAATATTTAATTTCTTCAAGAAGAAAGATTAATATATATAAAAGTGGTGGAAATATTTGAATATATTCGAATGATTCGAAAACTGTTTTAATAACAATGTTCACTTTGATACTTGATGGAAATAAAATTAAAAGAATTAAAAGTGTTGAATTGATTAATATAATATCATTCTGATGTAAGAAATTGACTGATTTTCGTTTTAAGTTGTAAAAATGTTGGATTTGTTCGTAAAAAGTTTAAAAAATGTTGGCGTGTTTTTTAATTAATCCAATAAATGATAAAAATGTCCATTTAGAAACTTCAGGAAAAGTAAATATTTCTTTGATGATTTCATAATAATATTTCATTGATATCGTAGATTTAAATAAAAAATCTGATTCAAGTGATAACATTGAGATTAATTTTAAATATGGAAGATATCGTCGTGGTTCTTCTTTGATGTTTTTCGAATCTAAAGATGAACTTTGAAAAAAAATTTCAAAAAGTATATCAAATGAAATATTCCTTGAAATAATACGTGATAATTGTGGATTGTTTGTTGATATTTCTGTAAAATATTGAACAATTAAAAAAATATGTTTTGGAAGTTTTTCTTTCGAAATAGATGGAATATGAATTTGACTTAATGAATAAAATAAATGTTGAATTAATATAGGAAATGAAGAATCATTCGTTAAAAAATTTAAATACTCGGAATCAACTTCAACTGATGAAAGATATTGTTCAATAATATTATTAAATTTCATTAAATTTCGTTCATTTTCTTTAAGTGTTTGACATAAATATCTTAGATCTGTGCTCATATTTTTTGATGAAATAAATTTGAAAAATAAAAAAAAAATAAATAAACGGCATTTTCACTTCAAAATTTTATTTGAGAAAAGTTAAAATTATTTATTAAATCATAATCATTTTTATCTACATTTATACATATATATATATGTTTCTATTCTTCAATAAATTCTGATGCAACTGTCGAAAAATTGATCTTCAACATTCTGACACCAACGTGAAAAGTTATCTAAAGCATCACTTAATATTTCAACTATATTCTCTCCTTCATGTGATTGAATACGAATACGCATACGATTTTGTGCTGGATGTGGAACAGAATAAGCACAAAATTCAACTCGTGGGTCTGGAAGAATTGTTTGACGAATTGCATTCCCCATCGTATGTCGTTCACCTTCGAAAACAAATGTGCCACTATTCGCTGAATTATCATCAAGTGAAATTGAACATGAAACAGGTTCTTCCATAAAAAGAATCTAAAAAGTGACTGAAGGTCATATGCACTTTTATGAGGACGTTAATGATATTTTTTGATTTTTATGACGATTATTTTATTATCAAAAAATATGATATTGTGATATATTTAATCGTATTTTATCAACACAATTTTTGTCATTTGCCAAATGATTTTTCCTCTCATCGCTTTAAGTTCGATTAAAATACCAACGAAACCTATTGTTATTACAACACCAACAAAACCAATTGACATTCCAATTAAGCCAGTTTTACTACGAAACGAAGAAGAAGAGTCAGAACTTCTCAGTGAAAACAAGTTAAATATTAAAAAGGTCATCAAAAAAGCCAAGAAAGTTCTTGACGCAATTGATCAAGTTGTTAATGGAGACGAAGAAGAAGTTGAACTCGATGATCCAGAAGTTGAAGTTTATTATGTTGTTGAAGAAGCACCAGAATATGGAGCCAACAAGTTCAGTTTTAAGAAGATATTCAAGAAGTTTGGCAAAGTTATCAAAGTTGTCGTAAAAGTTGTGAAAAACGGATCAAAGATCATCACCGCGTTGAACAGCGAAAGCGCCAACAGTTACCTCGGCCACAAGAGGCAGCAAGTGTGCGTACGCGATTCCATCAGCCGCATCTGCAAAATTACGGCGACTTCAGACGTTTTAAGTAAATAATGTTCAAACTTTTTCGATTTAACATTTGCGTGAAGACAAGCTGAAATGTTTACTTAACATATGTTATACATTGTAACGAATCCAAATTTCATTCGCTGCTTTCAGAAGACGTTTTGTCTTTTTTAGATGTTGATGTTGACTTAGAACTTGATGATGTTTCGCTTTTTCCATTATTTTCTTCTTCGCTTTTATCACTTTTATCACTTTCATCATCATTTTCCTTTTTATCGCTTTTGCTTTCACTTGATTCAGATGAAGATGATTCGCTATCTTCGGATGAACTTTTGGCACTTTCCTTTTCTTCCTTTTCTTTTCCATCTTCTTCTTCATTTTGCTTCATCAACTTCTCTTTCTCAGCCTGTTCTCGAGCTTTAGCTTCGGCTTCAGCCTTCTCCTTTTCTGCCTTCTCTCTTTCGGCTTTAGCTCTGGCAGCATCTTTTTGCACTGCTTGGACAGCTGTAGGAGGTCTTCTCTTCGGAAGCGCAGTTCTTCTAATGACGGGCGATGAGGTATTAGGTACATCATCTGTTGCGACAATTTCTTCGACTTTGTTCTTATCGACTTGTAATGGCGTACTTTCGGGCGGCTGTATCGATACAGTTTGAGGCTTGGATGGATTGCCATATTGATCGCGTGAAGGTGGCGCTGCTGCTGCTGCGATTCGTGTATTTTGAAAATCTTTGATCTTTTGCTTGACATTGGCATTGGTTTTAATTGGAACTTCACGTCGTGGTGGTGGCTTTTGTTCTGGTTGAGGATTGTTAAACATAGCAACTCTATCAGTAAGTTTCTTAGGAGGTGGTTGCTGTGGTTGTTTGGGTTGTTCTTTATTTCCTTGTTGGAAGAATGCAAGGCGCGACTTAATCGAGTTCCCGGATTTCTTTGGCTTCCGGTGGCGATGGTGACGCCTGCGGTGCCTTCGGTGGACGCGATGATGCTTGCGAGGACCGCCAGGATATGCAGGCTTGTATTGGTCTTCGTCATCGTCCTTCTTCTGGCCGAAGGCGGCAGCTTTGCTCATAATGCTACTGTTCGCTGCAGGCTTTGGCGGATTTGATGCTGCCGCTGGAGGCGGTTTTGACGGGGCACCCTGCGGTTGATTGAATGCTGCCATGCGCTCGCTGAGCTTGGAGCCGCCTTGCGGCTTTGGTGGAGGAGCGGCAGGTGGCGGCGTGGGCGCGCTTGGCTGGGCAAACGCAGCCGCACGAGCTGTGATTGCTTTAGATTTAGGTTCGGATTGCGGCTTCGGTGGTGGCGTTGGCGATGGAGCTGGTGCTTGCTTCGATCGATCGAATGCTGCAATGCGATCAGACATAGCACTGGACCTGCGCTCTTCCTTTGGAGGAGTTGATGATGAAGATGAGCTCGAAGATTCTTCTTTTTGAGGTGGAATCGTTTCTTCAGGAGCTTCGGATGGCTTTGGTTCTTTTAGTTCATTTGAGGATTTATCATCAGATGAAGATGAGCTCGAAGATTCTTCTTTTTGAGGTGGAATCGTTTCGATGGGTTCTTCAGGTGGCTTTGTTTCTTTTGGCTCATTTGAAGATTTATTATCAGATGAGGATGAACTTGACTTTTCTTCTTGGGGTGTCGGGGCTGGTTCGTTTAGGGTTTCTTTTGGTTTTTCGTCTTCTGATTTAGAATCAGAAGATGAAGAATCTGATTGTTTTTCGGATGTTTCTTGAGTAACTTCTTCAGTAGTTTCTTGAGTAACTTCTTCGGTTGTTTCTTGAGTAACTTCTTGGGTGGTTTCTTGAGTGACATCATCAGTTGTTTGCTTATCGGAGTCAGATTTTGGCGTTAAATTTGCAGCTTTCTTCTTAGCTGGTGCTTTCTTGACGCCTTTCTTTGCAGTGACTGCTTGTGTTTTAACCTTTCTTACATTTTTGATTTTCTTGCCTTTAATAGGTTTCTTCTTGGGAGCCTTTTTGGGCTTTTTAGGTGATTCTTCAACTGGTTTATCATTTGAATCAGATGATACGCTTGGTTCTTCATTTTGTGGTGCTGATTTGGAAGACTTAGCCGAAGATGAAGATGATTCTGATGAAGATTGTTTAGATTCTTTCACGCCCTTTTGTGAAGAGCTCTTTTCGTTTGCCACTTTCTTAGCTTTCTTTATAGGGTTTTTACCCACTTTTCCTTTTGTCTGATTTTTTTCTTTTGATGGTTTATCCTTTGGAATTGGTTTCTTGTTATCACCTGAAGATGATGTTTCCGCTTCAGAGGAATTGTCAATTGTTGAGCTCTTGGAATGCTGTTCTTTGTTCTCCTCTTGATCCATCTGCTTTTCTGAGGAACCGGCGGCTACGCTCTCAACTTTGGAATTATTGGACACGTTTATTTCAATGTCATAACGGGGCAATTCGGGTCTGAAAAATATCAGTCTACGGTTATCTCGTCAAGCCTGAATTTTGAGTATTTTATTGGAAATTGAAAAGTTGTTGAGTCAATGGTCATTCAATCAATGTTAAAAAATCTGACAGCTTTTGGCCTTAAGCTTTTGAAGTCAAACGTGAAAAGTGATGTGTTTTTTTTTTGAAATCAATATTACATTAAGTCTCCTTTAGGTTTGTGTTTTTGAGTTTATTATAGAAATTATGATGAAAGTTAATGAATAAAACAAGCTTTAGGATTTAAAAAGAATTCTTGAAGTTTCAATTTTGAAATCGGAATCCGAATGTTAAGACATTATATCGATGATAATACTTAAAATGATTAAGTTTGTTCATATAAAAGTTTTAGTTAACATAATATTACATATTTCCATAAATTTGGTTCAATCGATTCTGCGCATTTTTCAACCTCAAATCTTTGATTTTCTTTTCTAATGTGCTCTCGTCGTCTTCATTTTTCTTTCCTTCTTTCTTTGTTTCATTGTTTCCTTTTGCCATCATTCTTTCTATTGTTTGTTTTTTCTGTGCAATGAGTTTCATTTTCTTTGTGTTCTCATTTGCAAGCTGAGAAAGCTCTAGTCTTGGCGCTTGTACCTTTTCCCATAGTGTATCTATGTTTCCTTTTGGCGTGCCACTTTTGCACTTTTTGCTCCACTTTTTGATAATGAATAGAAATTTCTCCCTTTCATCAGCGTTAAGTTGACCACTTTTTGCTGAGCCAACAGACTTCCTTTTCTCAAGGTGTTGTAATTGGTTCCTTAAAGACCTTAATTCTGCTTTAGCATCAATGTATGCTTTTGTTAACATTTCCTTTTCTTGTTTCCATGCAAGAGATTCTTCATTTGCATCAATTATTTCTTGCGATTTTTTTGTTTGTTCTTGTGAATATTGGCGTAATTCATCCATACGTTTTTGAGCTGCTTGAATACCTGCTTCGAGTTGCATCAATTCCCCTTCTTTAGACTTTATTATTCCAGCAATTTCACTGCGTTGTCCATTTTTGGAGCTAATAATACCTTCACGCTCTGCAAGAACTTGAAGTGCGCGATTTGCTTCATCTTTAAGATTATGAAGTTGGATGACAGAATATTTCTTGTCTTGGAGTTGCACGGAAAGGAATTCGAGAATTCTTGAGTTTTGAAGTGAAAGAATTTGTTGTTGTAAATATTCATTTTCAAGATTTAGTTGTTGCAATAAAAGGTCAGGTTCTTCATTATTTAGGAGATTTAGACGTTGCTCTAAAAGTGAAATTGGTTTATCAAGGTTTTGTACTTGAGATTTAAGACTATTAAGATCTTTTGCTTTACATTCGAGTTTACGAAGATGTTGTGGAAGAATTTTTGAGTTTGGTGATGAAGTAGGTGAAAATTGAGATGTAACAGGTAATGAACTGATGGTATCATTTGTTGAAAAAAGAATTTCATTTTTACTCTTGAGTTTTTGAATTTTAATAAGAGAGCTACTAATCCTTGTTTGTGCTAGCATTATTTCATTTGTTATCTCTTCAATTTTTTCTTTATATGAAGAAGACTCAGAATTTGAATCCGATTTTTCTGAGTTTGTTTTTTCTTCATTTTCTTCTACTTCTTTTGAAGCCTCATTAGAAGGAGATGATTCATTTGCTGCCGTTTTCATTTTTTCTTTATTTACCCTTCAACCGCATTATTTACCCTTATGGATTATGAATACTTTACACAATTTCCACTTAGCAAACAAAATAGTGATTAGAACAAATAATTACACTCTCTGCATTAAAGTTATTTTAAATTTATAGTTAGAAATAGAAATTTTACGTAAGGGCTGAAATTGCCAAAATCCGAAAAATCTACAAATTGTTACAGTCAAAATAAAAAGCCATACTTTGTGTTGATAATTAAAAACAGTCTATTTTCACCAAAATTAAAACATGGCAAGGAACTAATGATTTGTTCCGCCTTTTGGAAAACAATTGTTTCTGAATAAAAAAGTGTCAACAGTCAGTGCCACTTTTGATTTAGAAATTCACAGGCGCAAAGTGATGAAGAAAAACGATTTTTTTGACTGTATTTTAGTAATTATTTTTTGGTTGATTCTATTGTTAACTTTAAGTTGTTAATGATTTCGTCCAGTGCCTTAATTTGTGCTCCATAATTTTCGAAGTTTGCTTTGTCTGCTGCTTTCACCTTTTCGGGCACCTTTGAGTACGAAGGCGACTGCATCTTCTTTTCGAACTTTTGGTATAGCGCCAAAATCTTTTCCTTCTTTGCCAGCGAGTTCTTCAGTTCCTTTTCGAAGTCTATCAGACCGGTCAAGTTCAGCCTCACCTCCAATGACTCGTTTACTACTTCTGCTGAGTAGCCAGGCTCAGCCGGTGTGCCGAGTTCTACTTTAGATACATCGCCAACGAGAGCGAGTGCTTTAACTGTTTCGAATGTATTTTCTATGTTTGGAATGTTTGTTGCCACGTGCAAATCCATTTTGTTGCTTTTGATGTTATAAGTAGTCTTAATATGACGTGCTGCGTTTGCAATAGCTATGGCTGTTTCCATTTCTTGTGTTTCGAATGAATCCCATTCAGCGTTAACTTCTGGATAAGGCGCGATCATTATTGATGGGACGTCAAATCTCTTTGGTAATCTTTGCCATAAATCTTCTGTAACGAATGGCATGAATGGATGTAATAACCTTAATGATGTTTCAATACATTCATAAAGTATTGATACAATTGTTTGCTTATATTCCTCGTCATTACCTAATAAAATTGGCTTAACGTTCTCCAAGTAAACCGAACAAAATTCGTCATGGAAAAAGTGGATCAAACCCGGAACCGTTTCGCCCATTGTAAAGTATTCAAATCCGTTATAAGCCAATTTGATGGCGTTTGTCAATTTCTTCAAAATCCATTTGTCAGCTATACCCAACTTACCTATCTTAGGTTCTTTAAAGTCCTTAAAGTTCGGCATAGCGTAACGAATTGCGTTCCAAATCTTATTACAGAAGTTACGATAAGAAACGATAACGTTCACATTCAAATTCGCTGTTCTCGTAGCGCCAGCAAATGAACACAACGCCATCCTCATAGCATCAGCACCGCATTGAGGTATTCCTTGTGGGAATGATGCCTTCATACCCTCTGACGCAGTCTTCATTTCTTTCGGATCTAAATGTGCTTCCTCCAAATTCTTGATCAAACTTTCCAAGTCAATTCCGTCGATAACGTGTAATGGGTTCACGACGTTTCCGAGCGACTTCGACATCTTTCTTCCTTGTGCATCTCGAACTAATGGGTGTAACAAGACGGTCTTAAATGGAACAACACCATTAAGTTCCAAACTCATCATTACCATTCTCGAAACCCAAAATGTTAATATGTCCCAACCTGTCTCCAATATCGAGCCAGGATAATACCTCTTTAAGTCTTCTGTTTGTTCTGGCCAGCCGAATCCTGAGAATGGTAACAACGCAGAAGAGAACCACGTATCTAATACATCTTCATCTTGTATAACTTCGATATGTTCTTTTGTCACGTTAAATTTCTTCTCTGCGTTTTGGATTGCATCTTCATCATTATACCCAACGACCCAATCTTCATTCTTATCCTGTAAAACGCCATCGATCTTCACTTGGTACGCTGGAATACGATGTCCCCACCATAGCTGTCGTGAGATACACCACGGGCGAATGTTTTCATGCCAACGCTTCCAATCGATGACGAATTCATTTGGTACGATTTTAAGTTCTCCTGTTTCGACTGCTTCAAGCGCTTTCTCTGCCATCGATTTCGTGTCGACGAACCATTGCTTCTTGATGATTTGTTCCACAATGTCGCCACTACGTTGTGTGATTCCAAGGCGCATTTCATGATCTTGTTCATGATCATAAAGTCCTAATTCCTTGAGACGTTTTGCGATTTCAACACGTGCATCAAAACGTGGTAATCCTGCAAACTCTGGACAAATGTCATTAATTTTTCCATCTTCAGTAAATATGTTTGTGAATTTAAGATTATGACGTAAGCCGCATTCGAAATCGTTTGGATCATGTGCTGGTGTAACTTTAACTACGCCAGTACCAAAGTCCATTTCAACTAATGTGTCATCACAGATAATTGGTATTGTGATCTTACGGAATGGATGATAGACTGATTTGCCATGTAAATGCGTATAACGTGGATCTTTGCTGTTGATGGCAACTGCTTCATCGCCTAACATGGTCTCGAGTCGGGTGGTGGCGATAAGAACGGTTTCGGAGGTTGGTTGACCGTTATCGTCGGCAATTTGGTATTTGAAGTATGTGAAGACGCCGAATGGATATTTCTCGTATTTGTGATTGGGGACTGGTAATAGTGTACGTTTGGAGATTGTTTTGTATTCTACTTCGGCATCGGAAATTGCTGTTTGTAATGCACAGTCCCAATTAACTAAGCGCTCTGCACGATATATCTTGCCTTTGTTGAAGAGACGAATGAAGGTCTCTTTGACGGATTTGGATCGGGTTTCATCAAGTGTAAAGAAATATCGATCCCAATCAAGAGATGATCCTAACATCTTAAGTTGGTTGTTAATGTTACCGCCATATTTCTTAGTCCAAGCATGTGCATGTTCAAGGAATTCTTCACGTGAAATGTCATGGCGGGTAATGCCACGCTCTATTTGAAGCATTTTCTCAACACGTACTTGTGTTGCTATACCTGCATGATCCGTACCTGGAAGCCAAACAACATCTTCACCTTTCATACGATGAAAACGGATAATTGCATCTTCAATTGAAGCTGTAAGTGCATGGCCAAGGTGAAGTTCACCAGTGACATTGGGTGGTGGAAGAACCATTACATATTTTTTATCAGATGTTTCATTTGGCTTAAAGAATCCTTGTTTTTGCCACCATGAATACCACGCTGCTTCGACACGTGGTGGACAATAAGTTGCTGGGAATTCATCAAGATTTGGCTTTTCGCCTGGTGGCGTCGGATTGTCATATGTCATCTTGTCAGCAGTCTTCTTAAGTGGAGCTGCTTTGTTTACTGGAGTCTTGAGTACTTTCTCCTTTCGTTGCGCTTTGTTTGTTACAGACATCAACAAAATTGTTGGCTGACCAAAACTTACTGTATTGCGAACTTTACTTGGCAGGCAATATTTTCCCTCAATTTGTAAACATAATAAATTTTACTCAATTGAAATTCAAATGAAATATTTGCAAAATTAGAAAAGAAAAAGATGAAGTAACAGCGTAATAGGCTTTGCTAATATTATTTGAAAATGATTTTTGGAGTGAAGAAAAGTACGATGGAATTTTTTGGACAAAACGATCATTTCTTCTTCAAATATTTGGTGTAAATTTGTCTTTTGTGCATAAAAAATTCGGAAGCTCTTTTTCTAGTCAAGGAAATGGTTTATGGTAAGCATCTTGCAAATTGTGATTTCGGTTGTAAAAAAGTTTAGTTTAGTTATATTTTTTCAATTATTTTGTGTAAAACATCAGAAAGGCCAAACACATTATAGTACAATGAATATTTCGTGAAATTATTTGAAGAAAAGAGTTAATTCAAATGAGACCGAACACTTCAATTCTATCATTCATTTTGTTTCTTATATACACAAATGTTTTCATGAGTTAAACTTATCAAGCGCTCAGCCTTAAATATTTAATATTAAATATTTTTGAGTAATAATTCACTTTGGTAAAAAATCGTTTACGTTGAATAAATTATTTATAATTCACAAATTATCCAATTTTTTTTAGCCTTACAATGTATTTAATAATTCATTTCTTGTTATTGAAATTGAAATTAATGATACACAAATATATCTAAAAGATATTTAATGTTTATTCTTAAAAAAAAAATGGTTTTAATATCGCATATATTTCTTTTGTTGCTTATTTTATATTCAAACAAAATTACATTTGCACAATAAATTTATCTTCTTTGAAATCATCAGCGAAAGGGTCTTCTTCAATTGTCGACATAGAAATTCCTGTTACAAATGTATTTGTGGTTTCTTTTTTGTTTTCATTTTCTTCTGAACTTTCGTTTTTAATATTTTCTGATTTTTTGTTTCGAATTCGAATCAATAATACGACAAGTAGTGTTATAATGATTATAACTATAATAACAACGCAAACAATAATAATAATTGTCGTTATATTATTATCATTACTTAGGAATTCATTTATATTAATATATGTATAGAAATTTGAATAATAATTATAATATGTCGTATAAATAACAATTGTGTAATCATAATAAAAAAATTTGGTTTCAATATATGAAAACATTGAATTACTTAAAAATAATGAAAATGATTTTATTTGAGTTTCTAAAACAGTTAACGAATGAGTAATAGATACTGAAATGGTCATTATATAAGAAAATGATAAAGTTAAATAACTTTGAAGTGATTTTATAAATGTATTCGACATAGTGAATGCATTTGAATTTGTGAATGTGTTTGATTTAGTGAATGTATTCGATTGTGTATATGTGTTTGATTTACCGATTGTGTTTGATTGTGTATATGTATGAGATTTAGTGAATGTGTTCGAATTAGCAAATGTATTGGAACGTGAAAATGAATGAGTAAATAATGGTGTGCATTCTCCTTGTTTATAATCATTCACTGTAAATGGACCAAATCTTGTATCTTCATATGTTGGATATGTAAGAACTGTTGCATTAACTGAAGAAAAAGCACTTTCTCCAATCGATGGTGGTGAAATACCATAATAATAAATGCATTGAAGGTTATAACATTGCGAAAATGCACCATATGATATGGTTTCTAATCCTGTGCCAAGTGTTAATATCTTTAACCCATAACAACCTGAAAATGCTGAGGACCCAATGAATTGAACTGAATTTGGAATTGTAATATTTATTAGTGATATACAATTTGCAGGTGCCTTCTCTCCAAAACTTGTTAATCCTGTGCCAAGTGCCAAAATTGTCAAATTATAACAATTTGAAAATGCTGAGTTTCCAATGCTTGTTACTGAATTACTAAAATTGACACAAACAACGAATGGCCATTCAATAAAAGCGCCCTGAATTATAGTAATGTTTTCACCAATAAAATATTAGTATAATTATTAATATCAGCAAAATCATTAATATTTTCGATTAAAAGCATTGAGTTATTATCATTGAAAATTATTTGAGCAAATTCTTATAAGAATTCATGAAAAAAGAACAAAAATGAAATTGCTTTTGGTTTCTTTTGTTTTCAATTCATATTTTTGAAAAACTTTTTTCTGAAGTAATTTGATATAAACCGCTATCAACAGCATTGAAAAAATTGTATTAATGTGAAGTAAACATTTGAATGCAACTGATTCAAAACTGTTGACGTTGTGCATCAAAGAAGAAAAAGAAAATTTCCAATGTAATAATAAGATACATAATCATAGCATTGATCCAAAGTTTGTAGAGGAGGTATAGCTTGATCAAATGTAATGATTCCAATTGATTGTTTATGAGAAATTGTAAAATCTGATTCTAAAAGTTTTTTCTTGGGAGCTAAAACATGGTTCATTGGCATCGCACATATAATGTTTAAGATGAGTTTCGCATCGAAATGACATTTGGTGAATGCTGTTGAAAAATTGCAAAAAATTAATTTTTTTTTGGTTATAGTTTCAAAGATTGGAACATCCACGTCGTGAGCATGTGCAAGTTCTTATTTTTTTCTGCATTTTGGCATATGTAAAAATTTTATGTGTTTGAAAAATGGACATTTAAGCTTCGATTGAGTTATAAGTTGCTTTGAGACCTGCAAAATGAGTATTAATTGAACCGTTTTCATTTTTTAAGATGAAATATAGTCGAAGCACTTTACCAAATACACATCGGCCATACAAAAGTTAAAATTCACACGGTTAAATGATGAAGAGCCTATTGTTTTCTTGAAATTTTTCAATTCAATCAGAGAATCTTTCAATCGATATTTAAAGTGAACAAGTCAACCACATGAATAAAATGCTCTTACAGCCACTTTTAAATAATATAATGAAAGCTCATTTGAAAGCTGAAAAGATTTGATGGAAAAAAAATTTTTTTTCGTTTGAAATTCAATGACTTTGGATAGAGAATTGTGTCAAATATGTTCAAATTTCACTTTTTCTCTATAAGTGATCAAAGTGTTTCTTTACGTAATAGGAATTTATACTTAATACAGATATTTTGTTTTGTTGTGTTGTGCCAACATCGACAGCATACATTGACTCTACTCCTCACTTCGAATTCTTTGTAATATTACATGTTCATATGATTATATCATTGTCTGAATAAATGATAAACACAAATGATATTAAAGATATTAAATAACTTTAATATTAATTATCAACAAGAAACTTCGAAGTGAACAAACCTAAACGTTGATTGAATTCAAAGCTTTATGCTTGGGGAAAAAGATATCTTTTGTTATGAATTTCTTTGGTGTTGAATGATACCATTAAATGCTGTTACTTGAATATTATATAATTTTAATCAAAAGCTTTCTCGCTAATGTCTTTTTCGTTTTGTTCAGTTACAATGTCGATCGCTTCAGCTTTCGTAATCTCTGAAGAGGTACTATGACCTTTTTCATATTTAACAGTGAAATATTTATCACATTCTTCGAGAAATTCCTTTTTGAAAGTAGTGAATATAATTTGCGATTTTTCATTTTCGTTATTTGAGATTTCCATAATTTTCGCCACATCTCTTCGGTATTTATCATCAAGTGCTGCGTCAACTTCATCAAACAAATAAAAAGGCGCAGGTAAATATTGCTGAATCGCAAATACTAAAGTTAAAGAAACTAATGCCTTTTGTCCGCCACTTAATTGTGAAAGAGAAGAAACTTCATGTTGACCATCGAATTGTATATTAATTGATATACCATTTTGTTCGAGTAATAATTTACCATTTCCTCTTGGCTCTAATATCGAAAATATCTTTGTGAAATTCTCTGATATTTGTGCAAATGTTTTCCGAATTGCTTCGTCTTTTTTTTGATCCAAACTTTCGATTAATTTTAGAATTGAGTTTTCACTTTCTTTTAGTTCTATTCTTTTAATTTCTAAGTTTTCTCTTTGGGAACTAAATTGATTATATTGATCAATTGCTTTTTTGTTTATATATTTGAACTTTGATTGTGACTTTTTAATTTCATTAAGTTTTCGATGAAGTTTTTTAATGGATAAATTTTCCATTTCATTAATTTCATTTGTTGGTATCATTCCAATGTTTCTAAGTAAATTCATTGATTCATTTCTTCTTTGTTGTAATAATGAAATTGTCATTATAAGTTTCTCGAGTATTTTCTTTTCATTATTTATAATTTTATTAATTTCTTTTTCTTCATTTTGTAATTCATTAACATTTTGTTCAATAATGGAAATTTGATGATTTTTATCAGTAATTTTATCATCAATATCATTAATCATTAAAGTAAATTCTTGAATTTTCTGTTCAATAATTCCATTTTCATTTTCTAATTTTGTTAATTCTGATTCAAATTGATTAATTTGTATCTTTTCGATTTCTTCAATTATTCTTTTCTTTCGTGGCTGATAATTATTTTTAAGATTATTTGTCAATTCCGATATTTTTGTATATAAAATATTATATTGTTTTTGTATTTCTTCTTTTTGTTTTAATAAATCATTTAATTCTTTTATACTTTTTTCATCAAATTTATTATTTTGTTGATTCAAATATGATAATTTTTCATTTAAAGACAAAATGAATTTTGTTAAATTTTCGATTTTCTTATTCATTTCATTGATTTGATTTTGTTTCACTTCTATTTCTTTTCGTAGTAAATCAATTTCAATTCCTTTTTTCTCTTCATTAAGATAAGTTATATTTAATGATATTTCTTTTGATTGTTCATTTAAATTCTTTTGTTCTTCATTAGCATTATATAATTCATTTTTAATGTTTTGGATTTCGTTTTGAATATTTTCTTTTATTTGTTCATTGTTCATAATTTGTAATGATATTGCAAAAGGTGTTAATTTCTTTCGATATGATCCACCAGTTAATTCACCTCTAACACTTACATATTCACCTGCACGTGTTACGCAATTAACGTTATATTCCGTAGAAATTTTTGTTGCTTCTTCAAGTGTATTAGCTAATGCAACATTACCAAATATTTTAAGTATTATTGGTTCGAATTTTTTATCATATTTAAGTTGAGATATTAATGTTGGAACTTGATTTGGTATAAAAATTTTTTTATTTTTAATCCTATTTAATGATACAAATGCAATTCTTCCTAATTTATTTTCTAATAAATAATTAATTAACGTTTCCGCTATATCGTCATTATCAACTACATAATAAAATAATTGTGATTTTGCTACAATACAAATCGCATTTGATAGTTCATATTCACATGATATTAAATCATATACAGGTGAATAAATTCCTTCTTTTTTGATTTGTTGGATTGAAAAAATTGCATCTCCAATATCATGTGGCATCATTTTAAATATTTTTGTTTTTAATTTATTAATTTCATTTTCGATTTTAGTTAATTCATTTAGATGTTTATCTTCTTTTTTCCATAATTCTTTAATATGATTTGTTATAAAATTATTTCTTTCATCAATTAAATTTCGTTGATTATATAATTCATTTAATTTACTTTCATTTTGATTTTGTTCTTCATTTAAATATCCTAATTCATTTAATTTGGTGTCAACTTCAATTTGAATTTGTTCTTTCTCTTTTTCGATCATTTCTATTTTGTGTTGTGTATTTACTAATTCATCTTCGACTTCTTTTGGACTTTGTGTACATCCTCCAACAATTTGTTGTAATCCTTCAATTTTCCCTTCGATTAAAGCCTTTTGATCAGATATTTTATTATATTCTTCTTGAATTTGTTCTAATTCATTTTCACAATTTGTTATACTTGAATCAATTCTTGATAATTTATTATTTAATGTATTTTGAATTCGCTTTTCACTTTTGATTTTTAATTGTATTTCTTGAATTTTGAATTCTGTCATTTTTTGATTGCATTTCATTTCATTATTTTGTTCTTCAATTTTTCCTTTTTCATTATTTAATTCTTTTTCTTCTTCAATTAATACTTTCATTTCATTTTGTTGACTTTTTATTTGTTGATGGATATTTTCATATTCATATAATTTTTGTTCGATTTCTTCTTTTTTATTGTTTCTTTCGATATCTTTCATATTTAATTCGTTTTCTGTTGTTTCCATCTCTTTGTTACTAATTAAATAATCAATTGCCTTTTTATATTTTTCGATTCTTTCATATTCTTCAAGTTCTTCTTTTTCAACTTCTAATTGTGTAATTCTTTCAATGATATATTCGAATGATTCTTGGATTTTATTAATTCTTTCATTCGATTCATTTAACATTTTTAATGCATTTTCTCTTTGTTTATCATAGTATTTTGTTCCTGCAATTTCCATTAGTAAATCAAGTCTATTTGAATCTTTCATTAATGTTAAGCCATTAATTTTTCCTTGGCGAACAATATAATAACCATTTGATGGAGAAAATCCACAACTTTCGAGTAAATTATGAACTTCTTTTAATGTTGAAATTTTGTTATTTATTTGATATTCATCTTTTTTGATTCCAATACTTCTTTTAATAGATACATAATCAGTATCAATAGGTATTTGTCTTTTAGCATTATCAAAGATTATTTCAACAGATGCAAATTTTCCAGATCTTGTATGACCATCATGAATTAAAGCTTTTTTATCAGATACTCTTAAATGTGTATATTCATCCAATAAAACGAACCCAATGGCTGAATAAAAATTTGATTTACCTGATCCATTTAAACCGATAATTGCATTTCTTCCTGGTGTAAAAGGACCAAATGTTATTGTTTGGTCATACGATTTAAATCCATTAACAATAACTTTATGTATGAACATCACAAAAAAAAATGAAAATTTAACATCAAACTTTGATGTGATCTCAGTTTTTGAATAGTTTATATAAAACGGTTTATTTAATGGGTTGCAACTTCAAAAACTGCATTAATTCCAGTTAATTTATGATATGCAGCACTAAATGAACGAAGGCGATCTTCAACACGTGTCTTGTCATGTGCATCAAGTGTAACATATGTTGTGAGTTTTCCGTCAAGACCATAATGTGTGCGTTTTGCAACAATTGCTGTTGGGTAAACAACATCATCAAGAAGTCCTTCGTGGACTGCACGAAGAGTACGTCCAGCATTACGGATGGCCTTGTAACGGCGTCCTGGTTCTGGAGTCTTTGGAAATGCACGACGTTTTGCAACAATAACGACTTGTGAATTCCCAAGTTTCTTCTCAAGCTCTGGGATGAGAGCTCCTTGGATTTGATGAAAAGCAGAGATTTGTTTGTATGGGACTTCAACAATGACAACTTTGATGCCATTTGTGGTAACTTCTTTAGCACCAGTGATCTTTAAGAGGTTCATGACCTTTTCGTTGGCGGCGCCTTTGATTTCGCTAAATGCTGTGTCAACTTGTTTTTCAAGAGCTGTAAGTTCGCCTCTTTTGACTGTGCTCATAAAGATCGAAAGGCCATGCATAACCGTCCAAACCGTTGCGTTTGCTTTTAAATGATTTACAAATAATAAACTTTTTGAATGAATTATTTGATGCTATTCAACATAAATGATTATAATTAATTACCTGGGCAAGACAAATCGAATTAAATGAAGTAATTTAATGCTTTTTACTTTTACTCACAGTTTTTATTGATCATAAAATTTCTTTTCTTAAGATTTTGGATAATTTAATTCATTACAATAATGAGAAATTCTTTCCTGTTTTTTTTTTTTAATGTCTTAACTACGCACGTGATAACAATTTCCAATTCAGCCACACAAATTGGACGTAATGGATTTCATTCATGTACTAATTTAGAACCATTATCATTAGCAAAAATGTAGAAGCAATTGGACATATTGGAATTTCTGAGCAAAATTTTAAAATGTGTTTATTACAGGTTATGCACCACCAACTACTATAAGTTCAATAATTCAAAGTGATACAACAATATCGCTTACATATTCTTTGACCATTGTTATATACTCTTTATGAAACACAAACTAAATCATTTTCATTATTTAATAACAATTCAACTTTTTTTCTATTGAAACACAGTTTATTCATTATAATTGTGCATTTATTGTTGATTCAACGTATTAGAATATTATTCGAATTTCTTCACATATATTAATGGAAATGATATGCAAAAAGATGTTATAATAATTGTAATTATTGTTTGTATTGTTATTATTTTTATTATTGTAACATTACTTATATTGTTAATTTGAATTCGAAATCAAAAATTGGAAATTAATGGAAATGAAACATAAGAACAAAATGAGACTATAAACACATTTGCAATAAGATTATCTAGTTCAAGCATTCAAGAAGATTATTTTGTTGTTGATTTTAATGAAGATAAATTTATCAAAAAATATAAATATCGCAAATAATTGTTTTTTGGATATTTAAAACATTTTTGATAAATTAATGCTTTAATATGATTTCAATTGACTATAACTTTAGAAAACTAGAATATATTTCAATATTTAAGTAAAAATATTTATATAGTTAATTAAACTTTTTATTTTGTTACCATCATCATAGGAACCGTTAATATTTCAATACTTTAAATGGTCGAATACTTAAATTGAATCATTAAATGCTCAACCAAAAAAAATGCCTTCATAAGATCATTTTTTTATTATGTCAGCAATTGGTATTGATCTTGGTCCCACATATCGTTGTGTCGGTGTCTTCAGACACCGTCGTGTCGATATTATAGCAACTGATACGGGTAATCGCACATCCCCATCTTATATGTTGCATTCACCGAAGATGAAAGACTTGTTGGTGATGCCGCAAAGAACCAAGCAGCCATGAATCCAACAAACACAGTATTTGATGCGCAGCGTATGATTGGTCGTAAGTTTAGTGATCCAGTTGTTCAAAAAAGATATGCAACATTGGCCATTCAAAGGTTGTTCGTGGTGATGCAGATCGTCCAAGGATTCAAGTTCAATGGAAGGGTGAAACCAAACAATTCTATCCAGAAGAAATCTCAGCTATGGTTTTAGGTAAAATGAAGGAAATCGCCGAAAGCCAACTTTCCAACAAAGTTACTGATGCTGTTGTTACAGTTCCAGCATATTTCAACGATGGTCAACGTCAAGCCACAAAAGATGCAGGGTGTTATTGCCGGATTAAATGTTCTTCGTATCATCAACGAACCAACAGCCGCTGCTATTGCATTTGGTCTTAACGAAAAATCTGATAACGAACGTCATGTTCTTATCTTCGATCTTGGCGGCGGTACATTTGATGTTTCATTACTTGATATCGATGGCGGCATGTTCGAAGTGCGTGCCACAGCAGGTGATACACATCTTGGCGGTGAAGATTTTGATAATCGTATGGTTAATTACTTCGCAGATCGTTTCCAAAAGAAGTTCAAATGCGACTTAAGACAATCGATACGTGCACTCCGTACATTACGAACAGCATGCGAACGTGCTAAGCGAACATTATCCACAGCCACATCCGCATCAATTGTCTGCGATTCATTATATGAAGGCCACGACTTTATGGATAACATCTCACGTGCTATGTTCGAGAACTTAAATGATGAACTTTTCAGGTCAACAATGAATCCAGTCGCACAAGTTTTTAAGAGATGCGAACATGTCGAAGTCCGATGTCACCGATATTGTTCTTGTTGGAGGTTCATCGCGTATTCCACGTGTCCAACAATTGTTGCAAGACTTCTTCAACGGTAAGCAGCCATGTCGTGGTGTTGATCCTGATGAAGCAGTTGCATATGGTGCAGCAGTTCAAGCAGCAATTATCAAAGGCGATACACATGAAGAAATCAAAGATATCTTATTGTTAGATGTTGCACCGCTTTCATTAGGTATCGAAACAGCAGGTGAAATTATGACAGTGCTGATTCCACGTAACACAACAATCCCATGCAAGAAGTCAAATGTCTTCACAACATTCTCCGATAACCAGCCTGCAGTTACAATCAAAGTTTATGAAGGAGAACGTTCACGAACACGCGATAACAACTTGCTTGGTACATTCGATTTAACAGGCATTCCGCCAGCACCACGCGGCGTGCCACAGATTGAAGTTACATTCGATGTTAACGCAGATGGTATTATGAACGTTTCGGCACAAGATAAGTCGACAGGTAACGTGAAGAAGATTACGATTAAGAATGAGAAAGGACGTCTTTCACAAGCAGATATCGACAAAATGGTTGCAGACGCAGAGAAGTACAAAGCACAAGATGAAGAAGTGCGTAAGAAAGTGGAAGCGAAGAACGCACTCGAAGGATACTGCTTCGGCGTACGCAACTCATTAAATCAAGAGCAGTTCGCTAACGCATTGTCACAATCAGACAAGGACACAATCAACAAGGAAATCAATGACGCGCTCGCATGGATCGACGCTAACCAAGACGCAGACGTCGCTACAATCGAAGCGAAGCAGAAGGAACTCGAAGGCAAACTGATGCCAATTATGCAATCGGCTTATCAACATGCGGCAGGCGGCGCACAAGGCGGAATGCCAGGCGCGAACATGCAAGGAGGAAGTGGAGCATCAGCAAATAGTGGACACTCATCAGGACCACGTGTTGAAGAAGTCGATTAAATGAATAAATTATATATTTTATGTTGATTAAATGTTATTGAAATGAAATAAATCACAAATTAAATTAAAATATTTTTCTTGTGATTTTATAAGAAACAGTGCAATCAATTTATATATATATTTATTTGAAATGTTTGTTTTGGATTTAGTCATCAGCTGAAATATATCATTAAGGATTTGACAATTATGATTTTGCACAAAATATTGTTTTATTTAATAATTATCAGATTTAAATGAAGAATATCATTTATGAATATGCTTTGAGATGTTACTTCAAGATGAAATCTTCTTTTGATTCCGTTCATTTGCTAATAAAATCAGTATATTTTAAAGATTTTTTGCTTAAAATATAAGGAATTTGGTGATAATATTATTATTTATACAAATTTTTAAACAAAATTCCAAATTCTGATGAGTTCGCATTTATTTTCTTCTTTTTCAGGTAAGTAACCAACGCGGAGTGTGTAATAAAACAAATGTATTATATAGAAAATCGATAAGTAAAACAAGCGCCAATTCTTTTGATTGTTGGTTATGATGGAAAATAATTTAACTGCATGTAAGTAACTTTGTTTACGTGTTTTGATTTCTTTGTTTTTAGTGTCAGGTAAAAAGAAATAAATTATTATAAAAAAAAAAAAAAACATACATGTTGACATCACAATGCAAATTTGAGAATTCTTGAAACCAAAATTTAAGTATATTTGATACATATGGACATTGAAATGCAAGTCCAAGAATAAAAGAATAGTAACAAACAAAATAATGGATCTGGAAATTATTGAGTCAAGTTGATTTTTTGCCTTTTAGATTTGAACCACTTAACTAACTTCATGATAAATAAATTTTATTAATCCAGAAATAATCGTTTATGCTACTAAATTCATGAGTACTGGGTTATCTGACTTTACGCTTTCGTCTCTTTCTTTCTCAATTTCCTTTGGTCTTCGATATTATAAAAAACTTGCTAAAAATAATTAAAGCTATATGTAGTGCTCCAATGGTTACCACGTTGAGATCATTTACTTAAAAATTAATTTTCTATCACAATTTGAATTAAATGCAAATAATAAATTATCTAAATGTATTATTTTTTTTCAAAACTGTATTTCCTTTGTATCGTTCGCCGATGGCCTCATTCTGAAGTTTATCAAAAAACACAATTTTGGATTTTTTATGAGGCATTCTGTGCTATAGACAGAGAGATAACTTGGCGATTTGACATTGGAACCCGAAAAGAAGCAATCTCCAACATGTACTGTGAACTCGAAACATACACTAGCAGTTTAAGCTTTGGCTCCACAATAAGTTATGTTTGCATAAGAAATACTTGAAGTATATGATGTTTCTTTTTGTGATCCTGAAAATATTGCTCCAAATCTTTCATTAAAACTCCCAGTGATCGAAGAGAAAAAAAAAAAAAAAAGTTGTGAAAACTTGCGATAAAGAGATCCACCTTAGAGAGATGAATATTTTGTGGAAATACAAATATGGATTGTTATGTTTGCGGAAATTTGACCAACAATTTCTACTTTTTGTTGCTTCTTCAATTTTTTATAAATCAAAAATGTTAACTGAGAACAGAAGTAAATTAAATATCCTTCCTGTTTTAACTTTCCTATGAAAGAATTGAATTTTTTAAATTGTGTTATTTTAGAGGTACTCAAACTGGGAAAATTTACATATTCTGATGAATTTTTTGATTTTTATTAAGTCCTTATCATCACTTAAGTAAAAATCTGTCTTCAAATTGAGAAAAAAATTACAGATCGAAATGGAAATTTCGAAACCGATTTTTTCAAAATATATATTTTTTAAGACCAATCTTAATTATTTTTGATGTATATGATTTTTTTAAAAATGGTAGTTCTTGAAATCTTAAGAATGATTTTTTTCATTCAATTTTCTTCATTTTATTATCACTTTATTTTAAATCGTATCTAAAAAGCTCTGTGAAGTTGTGTTGGTCTTTTTTTTCTAGTTATAATATTAAAATAAAGTAGATATTAAAATATAAATATTATATTTTTCAATTTTAATGATTTACCAAGATATTTATATTTCGATGGTCAAAAAGTACTCAAAAATTGGTTTTTTATATATTTTTTGTTATGTGATTATTTTCAATCAAAATTTTTGTAATTAAAATAGTTTTATTTGGCTTCACAAATATATTGGTTGCAGAAAATGAGACTTTAATTTTTCGATATTATTATTTGATAAAAATTTAAGAGATGAATAAAACCTAACGTTTAAATGTGTCAAATAATATATAATCGATTAGTAATATTTTCATATATATGGTTATGCAAAATATGCATTTTTGATTGAAAAACATGAGATTTTTATTTGTTTGATAAAAAAAAATGAACATTTTGAACACATTTTTTGGCAATAAAAAAATATTGTGCAATAGTTTTTTAATGGGGCCCACCTAATTATAAAGTTTAATATTCATTTATATATGAGCCAGCCTGACTATATATTTGTACTGCTGAAATTTTTTTATGCTTCATTCTTTCAGAAATAAAAAAAAAAAAAAAATAAATTGAATAATTTACAATTCATTGGTTAACTTTTTGAATTAAAATTCGTAATTTGAATATGTACGGTTTTTCTTAATTCAATGTTTCAATGCATATAGAAAATGATGTCGTTAACCTCACAAATTGGCTTTTTCGATCGAAAAATTCAAAAATGACCATATAGTCATGATATAAAATATAAAAATCACCATTGACAGATGCCTCACTATTTATATCCGGTATTCCTGAATTTAAATATGATAAATCGATCATTTTTTATGAATAAAGATAATGGAGATAAAGATATCAACTCGAAATATATAAATTTAATAATACTATTCGATCGATGTCTGATTCATTAACGACTCAGAAAATTAAACAAGAAAATACATCAGATATTATTTTTTAATTTATTTATGATTGATATTTATCAAAATAAAATATGTAAAATATGATATAATTATGATAGATTTAACAAATAATATTGTAAAATATCATAAATTACTTCAAATTTCTCACATTCATGATGAAAAGACAAAAATATATTTAAATTTAATAAAAAAACATTCGATAATGATAAAAATACGAAAACAAAAAATCACAAGCTATTCATAGAAATATTCAATATCAAGGAAAAAGAGAAAAAATATAATGAAGAACAAAAAACGGATTAAAAATAATCTTTTCCTATCTGCATTTTTCAATTCACCAGAATATTGATCATTCGTAATAATTTAAATAAAAAATATTCTTAAAAAATAATCAAATTTTTTTATTCACAAATAAATAAAGAAGAGCGCCACTTCATATAAAAAGTTGCATTTGCATAAATCTTGGAGAAGTTGTTTTTTTCATGTATTTTCACTTTTTCTCAAAATTTCAATAAAAATGATCAAGGTAATAGTTTAGAAAATAAATATATCTACATACAATATTACTATATAGGAAATATTCCAAAATTCCCGAAAAAGTATGGTCGAAATCATATCGCATTTGGAAAGATTGAACAGTCAAAATTTCATAACGAGGGTATTTTTGCAATCTACTGCCGATGCCATTATTAACATAAAATTATTGTTGAAAAGATATTGCAGAATTTGAAGTTTGAGGAACTCTCTAAGAACACTCATTAATACAATTGTTATTCTTCGTATTTTTATTGATTTCTTATCTGAAAATTCTTTTTTTATTATTTTGAAATGACTTTTTACAAGAGAAATGAATGAGATCTCATTATCTTCTGAATTGTAGTATTTTTCAAAAAAAAAAAATCATATCATTTCAACAATAATAATAACAAAAATGATTTATTTAATATCATTTCCTTTGTATTCACGTAGTAATTTAACTATTTCTGTATAACCGTTCCAAGATGCTTTCATAAGTGCTGTATTAAATAATTTAAATAATTTCCAAATATTATTTTGAAATAGAAAATTATTAAAATAAATTTTAAATAAAACAAACAAACACCCCCAACACCAACATCATTTCCTTTGTATTCACGTAGTAATTTAACTATTTCTGTATGACCATTCCAAGATGCTTTCATAAGTGCTGTATTAAATAATTTAAATAATTTCCAAATATTATTTTGAAATAGAAAATTATTAAAATAAATTTTAAATAAAACAAATAAATATCTTTAACATTAATATCAATTCCTTCTTGTTCAAGAAGTAATTTAACTATTTCTGTATAACCTTCATAAGATGCCCACATAAGTGCTGTATTAAATAATTTAAATAATTTCCGTATGTCGTTTTGAAATATAAAATTATTAAAATAAATAATATCTTTAGCATTAATATCAATTCCTTCTTGCTCAAGAAGTAATTTAACTATTTCTGTATGACCATTCCAAGATGCAAACATAAGTGCTGTATTAAATAATTTAAATAATTTCCAAATATTATTTTGAAATATCAAATTATTAAAATAAACATCAAATAAAACAAATAAATATTTTTGATATTAATATCAATTCCTTCTTGTTCAAGAAGTAATTTAACTATTTCTGTATGACCAAAAAAAATGCTTTCATAAGTGCTGTTTCAATTAATTTAAATAATTTCCAAATATTATTTTGAAATATGAAATAATAAAAATAAATATTATCTTTAGCATTAATATCAATTCCTTCTTGTTCAAGAAGTAATTTAACTATTTCTATATGACCATTATAAGATGCTAAAATAAGTGCTGTTAAAAATAATTTAAATAATTTCCAAATATTATTTTGAAATATAAAATTATTAAAATAAATATTAAACAAAACAAATAAATATCTTTAACATTAATATCAATTCCATGTTTTAAAAAGTACTTAATTAATTGTTCATGATTATACTTTGATGCCCATAAAAATGCTTTTTCAAAAAAATTAATGAAATTTTAAATAAATATTTATCACATAGAATTATGTAATTTAACATCGTCATTCTCAATCTTAATTCCTTTTTGTTTGATGAGCCATTTCACTACCATAGGGTTTCCATATCCAAGAAATTGGGGTAAAAGAGTTCTTTTTGTATGATTTTTCCTTCATAAAATATATGTATTAATGGAAGATTATGCAAACTTAATGCACCAGCTTGGAGTGAAAGATTTAATTTTGATAAACCTTCTTTCTCTAAAAAGATAAAATTTCATAATTAATGTGTTTTAAGCATTGTATTCCTAATTCATTTATATCTTTGTTAAAGATTAAGTTTTTTTCTTTCTTCAAATTTTTTGATTTCTTTCATCATAAAAATAATAAAAAAACGTCATTTCGATGAAATTGAATTGCTGTTTCTAATACATAGCTAATAGTCGAATTATTTTGTATGCATAAATGAATAATTTCTAAATTTCCGCCTGCAATCGCATATTTTAATGTATTTTTAACATTTGATCCATTAATTAATAAAAACTTAAAACATTTAATTGACTTATAAAATGCACAAAAATCAATTAATGAAACATTTTTATGATTAACAAATGAATGTTTTTCATAAGGTGATGGTTCAATTGTTTGATTGAAGTCAAATTTATTTTGCGTTGACATTTCTTGTAATTCTTCTAAATTATCATTTCGAAGAATCTCCAATATATGATTTTCTTTCTGATTTTCTTTGTCTTCTTTATTTATAATTTTTTTTAAATAATAATAAAGATTTGAAGGTATCATTTTATGGTCGTTCATTTCGTTAAGAAGACATTCTGATTCACTTGTATTTTTTATGTAAAGATAAATGGTTAATACCTTAAGTAGTTTTGAAAAACTTAAATTTTTTGTATTTAATAACAAGTTTAAAAATGAAATGTATAATTTTGCATCTTTATTTTGCGTAAAATAAGCCATATAAATACACTGAGTAATATAAAATTCATAGAGTAAAGGACAACTTGGTTGAACTTCTAATAATTTTGAAACTTTCTGAAAAAAATTAATTCGAGATTATTTTTCATTTAATTCTAAAAACAACTTTTCAATTGCAAGAGCTTCATCAGGAACGAGTTGCAAAACTGATGGACTTGGTGGAGGAGGTGGAGGAGGAATGTCCATAAAAATTATAGAAACGATCATAAGTCACTCAATTTATCAAAAAGTGAATTCAAAGTGTTGCTGGAATGAGGAAGAACTTCATCCCAGTAAATACACTGATCTCAATAAATCCAAAACCAAATATGATTCGCTATACTGTTATGTATGTTGCGAAGTTCACAAAGCCTCTGAGTAATTGGCATTTTCCGGACATACTGGAATATCATAACATTTATCACCGCACATAGTCTTATTCATAGGTGAAATAGCTACCGTAGATTCAGTCTCGAATGCTTCAAGTATTCTTTTTTTATTCATTGAAGGCATTCTTTATTAATAACTTAATTTCTTCTTCGATTTTATGTCATTTCCCATGCATGGCAGCTCCAGGGTTAAATACCTTGTAATACATAGAATGAACAGTGCACTGTTACGATTTTTGTTTATCCAAAGCCCATAATGTTCACCGATCCTACTTCTTTGGTGTATCATCTTTCTCACACAGCTAAAACACATGCTGGTATTTTTTTTTTAAGTCCATAATAAACAATTATAATCAGGAACGTGAAATTTATTAACTCAATTTAACATACTGATTTTTCAAGAAAAAATTCGGGTAGTTATTTTAGCAATCATTATTACACCTTATTTTATATGAATTGCACAACAAAGTTATCGAATACCAATTAGATTTTAATAGAATTTTTTATTTTTTCTATTAAAACACTGCACTTCCATAAGTTAGATAAAATTTTTAACTCAAAATTTGGATTATATAGAAGTTGATAATCTTTCTAAAAAAAAAAATTATTTTTTCACTTCACAATATTTTGAATGCTTTGATAACTTTACACCACCTTTTCAGGTTCGAACTAACTACTAATTGATTCAAAACGATAAATAAAACAAAAAATTGAACGAAAAGTGTCGTTTTACACAAAACTGACAATTTTTTCTTCACTATAAAATCTTTTTCGTTTTTACTATCAATGATTAAGGAATCTAATTATTTTAACAAGATATTGAATCAGTCCGAATATCTTTGGAAAATTCGGTACTTTTTGATGAACAATGTGACTTTAAACTCCACCGTCAGCCTCAAATTTGTGAACAATTGTTTCATCCGTCGAAGATTTCAATAAAAAGATAAATGACGCACATTTTTGAATGGAATACATTATGCTTAAAATCAATTTCAGAATTTTTACTATCATTTATTCGTTGCTCTTCTGATTGGGGAATCCTTTGGTACTGACGCTGGTTGTGGTTTTCCGAACACCCAACCGCCTCTTACCACCGTAGCTTGCGTCCGTTGCTGTTGTTGCTGTGGATGCTGCTGTTGCCTTCTTCCATTTCTTTGCTGCTTTCCGCCGCGTCCTGTTCCTTGCTGCTGCGCTGGTGGCGGTGGCTGCTGCTTTGCCGACGTCTGCAGCACTGGCGTCGCCTTCTTCGGCTGCTGCTGTTGTTGCCGCTGCTTCTGTTCTTGTCCGCCTCTTCGCGAGCGACCTCTATTGCCCTTAGGCTGCGGCTGCTGCTTCTGTTTCTGTTGCTTTGGCATCTCCCGGAAGGACTTTGGCGTCGGGTATTTGTCAAGGATGGCTTGCACCTCAGCAGTGACCGGAATTGGGAAATCATATTTCTGGTTGACAAGGAATGCCTTAAGCTTCTCCATACCATATAAGTCGTTGCGACGATATGTTCTTAATGCCTCACTTTCGAAATCTTTGAATACATCCTCATTCCAAAATATTTCTAAGCCATACGAGGCAAAGCGGAAGAAGCATTCCATCCCATAATGCGAATTGGAACTATAATCTTCACGTGCAAACGTGAGAAATTCTTGATACATCTCGGCATCAAAATGTTCGCGGAGATAGAAACACCAGAAACAATAAAGAGAATTCATCTCAGATGATTGCCCAATGCCTAAGCGTGCACGTTCAGCAACGGCTTTTTCCTTGAACTGGATGTATTTGGCTTCAACAAAGAAACCATCAGCCATGAGCTCATGTGATATATGATCGTAGTAATGATGAATATCATTATCAATTTCTTTGCTGATGATATCATCAGCAGTAATTTCACTATTCTTTTTAAGTGTGCCTTTCTTGACTTTGGTGATGTGGATGATCTTAGAACCGCCTCCTGCGACATAGTCTCTGCTACGACGACTAATGTTTGGAACTAAATCATCAATATTTGAAAATTTAAGTTCCTGCATACGATCACTGTATGAGTGATAACCTTCATCATACAGCTCGAGTCCATCTCTGATTGTTCTGTCATTGCTCAAAAGAGGTTTTCTATAACCCGCACCAGTCCTATGACGATAAGCAACTCTATCTTGCCTCTTTTGTTTGAACTGGACATGAGGTCTGTTGCTACTTTCGCCTTCTTCATCTCCTTGATAATATGCAGAATCAATCATATCATCATCTTCATCTTGGTCAAAATCATATGCATAGTCCTCTTCCTCTTCTAATTCGAAGTCATACTGTTCCTCTTCCTCTTCTACATTATCTGTATGCTGGGAAATTGGAGCAATAACATCCCAATCTGACATTTTTGAAATGTGATATAAAATAAACGTCTCAAGCAGTTCACCTTTGAAAAACTTAAGATAACTTTCAATTACTCAGTAAAAGAGATTTTAATTAATACAAAAAGTTTGTCTATTGAATTGAATTTCATCGTGATTTTTATTGTTTTTTTCGGTGTTTTGGAACTAAACGAAACAACTTTAATGTTCTAAAACTTGTAACCATCAAGTCCTTGACATGAACAATCTAAAAAATTTGGGAATTTGATGAATGAATAAAGTTTAACAGGAAATCATTTTTCCAATAATTTCTTCAAATCATATCTTCTCTACGTCAAGCTTTTTAATAAAATTGCTAAGTTTTGTAAATAAGCGCATGCTCCTTCAAAAGAAATCATAACAATAATTTTAAAAAAGGCTAAATATAGTCAGTAAAAATGCTTAGTTTAGTACAATTGACATTAACAAATGGATATGAGAAAGTAAGTTTCATTTAGAAATTATAACGAGCAATTTGTAGAATTGATTTTTGAATTATGATTTTATAAAAATTTAAAAATTATAATATTTAGTAATAAGCAAGCACATGAAAGATATGTTTTTAAAAACTAAATATCAAAAATTAGATGTACAAATATTTACAAATTAAAATAAACAATCAAATTAGTACTTCTTTTGTTCTAACCCATATAAATAAAATATTAATTGTAATCATAAGTTTTTTGTTGATTTTTTCTTGGATGTAATATCATATTTTGGCGCATTAACCAATTTCTCCAAATCACGGCTTGACATTTATACAATTACATGTAAAGCATTGAAACTAATAACGTTTTCTCCGCGCTGTTTTAGTAAATATCTCAATTTTGTACGTTACTATAAAAACATATCCAAATGTTGCTTGCTGCTCGTTCATCTCCCAATCAAAGATTACCACAAATCAACCCTTATGCATCTCCATCAAGGATTGCATATCAGAGAACTTTCCCAGTAAAACAAAAATTAAATCCATTAAATCCAATTCAAGATAACCAACCTAAAAATAAACATGAAATCTTTCAAGCAATGCTGGTATCGTTAAGGACTGATCCTATTCATCTTGCAATTGAACGCGCTTTTTCAACTTTACTTGATACCAAAAATTGTCTTTTATGGATCTGCAATCAAAAAGCCGATGCCTTAGTATCTCCAACTCTTGGGAAGTCTATTGGGGTGAGCACAGGGATTGTAGGGGATACTTTTCAAACGAAAAAACTTCAAAATCTCATGAAGCCCATAGAGCATCCACGTTATTGCCGTGCAATCGACCACGGTAAATGCCCATCCATGTACATTCCATTAATAACAAAAAATGATAAAATTTTTGGAATTGTTCAAGTATATCGTCTCTCTAGTTCTGTTCCTTTTTCATTTAATAACGAAGAAGAAGTCAAGTTCTTCATGCAAAGCTTTACACAACTTTCCCATTTAATTCTTCGTCATCAATCAATTCCTATTTCAATAGAAATCAATGAAGTCATAGAAACATTTGATCAGGTCAAAGAGAAACTCAGAAATATGTTCAAGTGTCGTGATGTTCAATTTTGGGTCCATGATTTATCATCAGATGAAGTATCCCAAATCATTAAAAATGAAACAGTCAAATCCGAACATGAAGGGCCCATTGAACAAATCATTCGAAATCAAATGTCCAAAACATATATTCGTTCACCTCCATCAAATCTTCCAACTGAATCAAATGAATTCACTGAAACATTACTTAGTTCAATGATCGAAAATAAGCAACAAAAACTTTTTATTATCCTTTTAGGCAAACAAACGCGTCGTACATTTAGTAATACAGATTCATTACGACTTTCACACATTTCCCCATTAATATTATCAGCGTTAACCCATTCGAAATCGAGTGGGGAATCCCGAGACTTTGCCTTACGTCTTAAAGCGTTATTAGAAGTTGCCGAAATGATCTCCGAACGCTTAGATATTGATACATTAATTCCTACCATTATGGATCGCGCATGTTCTTTAATGCATACTGAGCGATGTTCATTATTCTTATTAGATAATAGCAAACAATCACTTGTCACTAACTTCCATGGTGGATTAGACCGATCTATCACTATCCCAATTAATATGGGTGTTGCAGGTGCTACAGCTACAACTGGCTCAATCATTAATATTAACGACGCATATTCTGATCCAAGGTTTAGTAACAAAGTTGATTTAGAAACAGGCTTTACTACAAAGACAATATTATCAGTACCAATCTATAATAATCGTGGCGATATTACAGGCGTTACAGAGATGATCAATCGAATTGATGGCTCAGCATTTGATGAAGAAGATATTCGAATGATGATGGCGTTTAATGTCTTTTGTGGCATCTCATTAGATAATGCTAAGTTATATACAACATCATTAAATTTAACACGACAATTACGTGTGTTTGCACAAATGGGTACAGCTATAACTAATTCGAAGACAATACAAAACATGTTAACAGAAGTATTAAATAATGCAATGAGTGTTATTCAAGCGGCACGTGCTACAATTTATTCACGTGATTTAGATACTGATACTATAACAGTATTACAAAACGTTGGCGAAAATGTTGATAATGGTATTGAATATGCGGAAGAAGTTATAAAGTTACAAAGGCCAAAAATATTTGGTAGACAACAAAACATTTTAAAAGTAGATGAAAGTAGACCAACATTATCTCGAGTTTCAAGTGTTTTATCATTTGATTCTAATGATGGGTCAATGGTGCCAAAGAATTCATCAAATACTAATTCTAATGAACCGAATATTTGTTGTTTCCCTTTAATGACTAATGATCAAAAAATCATCGGCGCAATGGAATTAAAATGTAATTGGGTATTCTTATCAGAAGATATGAAATTACTTGATTGCTTTGCTATATTCGCTGCAATATTATTAGAAAAAAGTCAACTCGAAGATATAGCTAAATATGGACAAATAGAAACTACAATGAAAAAATGGATATCAAAAGAAGAAAGAAATACTTATGAAATACCAAATAACTTGAAAATACCTGATGAAAGAAAGCCAATAATATTTACAATACAATTCGATGCTTCGCAATGGGATGGTATTGGCTTATTTAAAGTTTTATGGGCAATAATGGATAGCTATAATTTATTCGAAGAATTTGATATTACAAATGAAACATTTTATCATTTTGTTTATGAAATCTCAAATACTTATAATAAAGTGCCTTACCACAATTGGCGTCATGCAGTCGATGTAACTCAGTTTGTGACATATCAGGTGAAAACGGCCGGTTTGGATAAAACTTTGACAAAATTCGACCTTTTGGGACTGACGATAGCTTCGATCTGTCATGATGCTAATCATGAAGGATTTACGAATATATTTAATGAGAAAGCAGAAACACCATTAGGTATACTATTCAAAAATCAAAGCGTTATGGAAACACATCATTGTACAGTATCAATTCGAATTATCTCAAAAGAAGAATGTAACATATTCCATAAGTTAACACCTGAAGAATATAAGAAAATGTGGACATTAATAATACAATTGATTTTATATACTGATATGTCCAAACATTTTGAATTACTTAAAATTATTGGCGCTGAACTCGATAAAGGTCCACTTGATATTAATAATAATGAACACAAACTAATGATAATGAAGATTATATTAAAATGCGCTGACATTTCAAACGTTTCAAGACCTTTCGAATTAGCTGATAAATGGTGCGATGTTTTATGCGAAGAATTCTTTAGACAAGGTGACTTGGAAATCGAAAGTGGAATGGAATTAACTTCCCCTTTAAATGATAGAGAACATTCCGATAAGCCAAAAAGTCAAATTAATTTCTACAATTTCGTGTGTTTGCCATTGTTTAGGATCGCCGTTAGAGCTATGCCGAAATTGGACGTAAATGTTAAACAGATCGAGTCAAATTTGGCAATTTGGCAAAAGGAATCTCAACAAGAAGCTCAAAACAAACAAGAAAATCAATAAAAATGTTCTTTTTTCATTAATACATTTTGAAGGTGTATGTGCAGAAATGAATTTCTCTTTTTTTAATTCTTTAGATTTAATTGCACAAATTAAAGCATTTTGTAAAGGCAAATAGATAAAGTAACAATGATGTTCAATAATATAAAGAACAATTTTGTAAATTTATTAACATTTTTGCTATTATTATATTAATAGATCAACATAGTTTCAGGAAGACAATTACATTTAATTGTAATCGTAATAAGATTTTTAATACCATTGAAGAATTCTTCGGTAATTACTGAGATCCAAAATTATTATTAATTTTTATATGATGTTAACATTTCAAAATGATTTTTTTTTCTCATTTCTCAACAAAATCAGAAAAAGGAATTTAAATTTTATTGATTTATACATATATGAAAAACACAAAACCATTAATTTCTATAAACCAATATTTTTACGAAGTTTTATAAAGTTAAGGAAATATTGTCTTCCCTGCGCTTTGCGATCTCTTGGTCTTTGGTTCATTAACACCATAAAGTAATCATTTAACATTTGTTGTGTAGCGCCGAATTGTTGTAATGTTGCACAAATTAATTGTTTTGCATTTTCTTCGTTAATCTGTAACAATTTCAAATGGAAGTTCATAATTTTTTCGCAAATCTTAAACCAATCGTTTGAATTTGGGTCGAATTTATTTGTATTAAAGAAATTAAGCATTAAAGGCGACAACATTGTTGCAATATTTATATCTATTTTCGCGATTGATGTCACAATGTTTACTGCGTATTGCATTAATTTCGGTATATCAAAACGTCTTTCGAAGATATCCTTAATAAATGCAATTAATACGTTAATTGTTTGTTGATTAAAACATTGTGGAGAAATATTTAATAATTTTGCACAGAATTGTAAGAATTTATAAATCATTTCCATAATTTCTTGATGTTCATCACTCATATATAATAATTCACCAACATTATTAAAAGTAGAAATATTAACATTCATTAATAATTCCAAGCATTGACTAATCCATGTGTTATCACGTTGAGGATCAATTAAAGCAAATAATGCTTCTGATATTGCAGTAATTGATTTAACGCCAATATTAGATATCGATGCAATTGCATTAGCTATAATTGGAATAGATAAATAACTTAATGATGAAAATGAACTATGTATATATAATGAAAATAATTCATCTTCGTTTATACATATGTTAAACATATCTTGTAAATATTTAGCAATGACATTAATATATGGAGCGTTTTCTTCGAATTTTAAAAATTTAATAAATGATAATATGACAATAAATGATTGATATTGGTTTCCATTTTCGGATAAAAATTTATTTAAATATTGAAATGATTCAATAAAGATTTGTGTTTTGTTTTCATTATTTAAACTACTTATTAATATCGCTGCTGCTGATACAAGTGATTGATTACATGTCTGAATGAAATTATATATATGAACAGGTTCAAATGTAATTCGTTTTGATAATTTCTTTACAAACAAAACAATACTTTCTGATATGGATTCTTTAACAAGTGGATTTTCAGATCCAACTAATATTGTATTTAGATCAGAAAATATTTGTGTGATTTGTTGTTCATTAAAAGATTCATTTACAGCTACAAATAAACTGATTATATCTGTGATACAAAATAAATGAAGTGCTTCAATAGAATTAGGTGAAATTTTTAATATAGGATAAAACCCATTTATAAAAGTTCCAATAATCTCTTTAACAAATGGATCTTTGGTAATCATCACATTAAATATAGTATGAATAATTGCTGCTGCTCGTGGCATATTAGAATAAAAGTCATTTTGTACAGCAATTTGTGATAATGATGTTGACGTAACTTTGATGTTTGTCATCATCGTGGAATGTAATATCATTGTTAACTTTTCACCATAATCAATAACTTTGATGACTTCATTCTTAGGAAGTTTCTGGAAATAGAGTTCAAAACGATTTAATGCTGAATCAAGTATTACTTGATCATACTTTGGATATGTTTTAATAGCTTCTAATATAAATGGTGTAACAGCTTCACTTACATCATTACTTTCATAACCAAAAAAATTAAGCGCAAGCCATAGATAACTATCAAATAAAGGCGTTTGTATGATCTCTAATCCGGCGGTGTTAATTGCATTTGATAATGAAAATAATAATGAATCTGAAATATCATAACGCTCATTAATAGCATTTACAATTGCTGGTAAATTAATGCTACTAAGAAGTTGTTGCTTGTTCTCTATTGGCATGCCACGTGAGGCTAGAGAATTAAAGATATCAAGTGAATCTTTGATAAGTTCTAAATGATTAAAACCGTTCAAAAATGAATTCAAACCGTTCGGATTCATAAGGTAATTGATGTTGATCCATTTACAAAAGTGTGCAAAGCAATGGAAAGCTACTTTATCACCAGTACTCATCTTGTTAATAAGGAAATTGGCTACTATTTGTTCTGTGCCGGTTTGACGCATTTGATTTTTGATACGATTGTAAATATTGTTGTCTTCGCCTGTAAGAAAAGAGGCGTAATCACACAAGGCTTCAAGGAAGTAGAGAATATCTTGTTCTGGATTTTGGATTTCTTGTTCCCAAAAATTAGGCCAAAATTGAGGATATGAATTCCACATAAAGGCAACTTGAGCATCGGCAAGAGATTTTACAAAAATTATGTTGTTTCTTTGGGCTTGTTGAACTTTTGGATCAAATAAAATGACTTGAAGAGATCGTAAAATCTCGCCTGGTAAGTTAGCAAAACGAACACGACACGCCGCACGAAAGATATTTAATGAGAACATTATAAGTTGAAAATTTGTTTGACTTGGATATTCTGATATTGCCCATTGAAGACCTTCTGGTGAATTTTGAAAGTCTGTTGCAAATTGACCTGCTTCGTTACGGACTTCATTTGGAATTCTTGGATCTTGACTATAAAGGATGAGGATTTTTTCTGTTGGATCAGCCATATGGGCATGAATAACGTTATCAAAAAGTGAATTTGAATTATTAAGTAAATCAATCAAATTAAATCCGTTATATATGAACCAAAAAAATCGAAGATTACATTTATATAAATATATATATATATAATCTTATACAAGAAAGACTGAGAAAGCGTCTACATTAGGTGTTTAATATGTAAGCACATGCAATATTATATCACTGGATATCATTACGTGCTAAATTTTGTAATACATATAGCATTGACTAATTTTTGAAAATCATGTCAGCAATTCTAGAAAATTAAAAAATATGAATTAATTTATTAAAACATTTTAAAATTCAAATTCTCAAATTTGATTGTAATAGAACAATTTACAAGATAATCTCAAAATTTAAAAAAACAAGTTGAACGTATGTCATCTTTTTTTATGTTCGAGAGTTCATGTTTTGAAAGAAAGCGAAATAATGGCATTAGCCAAAACATTGAATTAAGTTGGACATTGTCAAAAAGTTTAACGGGGCGCCCCGATTCCACTTCGTCCAACTGGGCGCTTCGAATTTTAATGGAACCTGTTGAGGAAATACAATCCCAAATACAGCCACATTTTACAACAGAATATCATAATGAAAATAGGAGATGTATTGATTGGGATTCTAGTGGATTAATTGCATATGCAACTGGAACATGTGTAAATCTTTCTTATGCACAAAATAGCAAACTTACCCATATACATTCAATTGAAATAGCTCCTTATACAATTTCTTCTCTTCGTTTTCATCCTACAAATCGAACAATTGCAATTGGAGATTCAAGCGGGAGACTTTTTTTATGGGAAATTGATAATCGCAGATTCATTGCATCAGCAAAGCCACTGCTTTCCAAAGCAGACATGATCACCTGTATTCAATGGAAAGATGATTTAATTATTGCTTTATTAAGTTCCAAAAAATTAGTTTCTGTAAAGTATACAAGAGGCAGTAAAACTGATAAGTTAATTAATTTTTCCATTATTTGGAAAATTACTTTACCTCGAAATTTTACAGATTTTTCATTTGACCCATTTTTTGAAAATCGAATTCTTTTTTACGGGTATCAAAACATTTTTTCAATATATTCAAGTAGTTCCATACAAGAAGCTCCTGTATCATTTCTTGAAGAAATTGAGCTAAATCAAAAATCACATATCAAAGACGCGCAATGGTCATTTCATCTCCCAAACTTCATATTAATTTTGGTTGAGCGAGACATGTTCTTTTTTAATATAGAAAGTCGATCACTTATTCCATTAATTGATCCCAAATCAATCATTTCCGAATTTCTTTTTATAACACAATTCCAAGATGACCACACCAAATTCATTACTTTCCATAAACATAACGTAATATCAATATATGAAATGCGAAAGAACATGTACACAGTCAAAGCTAACATCCAATGTAAACTTTCGAATTCAACTCCGGTTTCAGCGGTTTTAAGTCCGTTAAACGATAGATACTTAACGGTCTTCTATGATCCTATCGGTCTTTCATTTTTTGATTTGAAAAAAACGCGTATTACATCAATTGATCCAACATTTCCATCTGAAATTACTTCGTATGATAGTGATGGCACATGGTATGTCTTAGGAACCAAGACAGGGTATCTTATTTTTGGCAATTTATATGATACTATTGATATGAAACGTTTTAAAGTTTCAACGGAACCGATTACATTTCTCTTATATGATACACCTAAACTCCGTGTTTATTGGCAAACCAATAAAGACATTGGAATTGTTGATCTTGGCACGCGTAAAGTTACAACATTTAAATCGCATGGTACAATCATTAAATGTTATGGTTCACATCATGGCGCAATTATAGTTCAACGTGACTCGCATGTATTAGGGATATTTATCGAGGGCAAAGAGCGTCCATTAATACTTAAATCGGAGATCATTGATTTATCAATTGATGAAATGTATTCTAATCAAAAATCGGGAAAATTTTATGTGTTACAACGAGATCATACAGTAATGTTTTACACATATTCATTAGATGGGATACAATTTGTTGGCGGCATTAGGCCACGTCAAATCGAAGGCGAAGTATTAAGTTTAGCGACATTTAATGAGTTATTTGTAATAGGTTATAACGATGGTTCGATTAAGTTTTATAATTCTAATACACAAGAATCAAGTCATGAACATTTAAATTTGTTTGGACTTCAATCATTACAATTTGGTATATATAATAACATATTATTTGGTATATCGAATGGCCGCACATTATTTAAGTATGAAAACAAAACTATTAATATTTGCCCATATTTAATCCAAAGTTATAAAGTCATTAACAATTCATTGTTATTGATAAAAACTATCGATAGCATCGTTAAGTTTATACGTATTTCTGATTGGAAACAAATCAGTAACAACTCTAAATATTTACCTGCGCCGACTGAAGATGAAAACATTATAAATTATATTAGAAATAGAAAAGAAAATCAATGCTATTCATCTTTGGCACGTGATTCATGGATATATCTGAACAAAAGAAATGAAACTATAATGAGATTACACACTAAATATTGCACAGGGAAAAATGGAGAATTCGAAAAATTATATTTGCAATTCTATAGAAACATTATCGAAAATGATATAAACATAATCAAAAAATTGAAATTTTCATCCTTAATATTTCTGGGTGATTTTAAAGAAGCAGCGGAATTGTTATTCGATCCTGATCCTTCTAAAGAAAACTTTTTATACCTTTCGATATATTCCATAATGTTATTAATGATTAATAATAATAAAAATGAATTGGACGAGAACGTTAAAATGCAATTGAAAACAACAGCGATGTCACTTTTCTCAATGAAAATGTATGAAGAAGGATCGTTCCTATTGAAGATTGCCGGTTATGATAAGGAAGCGGCCGTTTATTTGATGGAAGATAATATGTATTCGATTAGTTATAAGTTTATTAGAAATATGAATAATGTTGAAGACCATAAAGAATTGTTGATAATTTTGGGATGCAAATGGTGGAAAGTTGGAAATGCTAAATTTGCTATTCCAATGTTTGCAGGTGCTGAACAATTTCATCCAGTTTTGTATATAATGTTCGCAAGTGGAATGATAGTGGACGTGTATTTCTTAATGAAAAAAGTCAAAGAAAATGGTTTGCTGAAACCTTTAAATGAAAAGTTCAAAAAATTAATACCACAACTAACTGAACTTGACCAGCTTTGCATGATTATAGAGCAACAATTTAATATTCTGTTGAAAAAATTGGGAATTAATAAATAAAATATTTTATTTGTTAGAATTAATAAATATTTTATATAATTTATTTGATTTTAAAACTAAATTTTTAATAATGTTTTGTGTATGACAAATAAAGAGATAACAATCTGATTTATTTAAATTATTTTTTGTAAGTAAAAAGCATATAGCAATATACCGAGCAATATAAAATATTAATGGAAAGATTTCAAATGGAATGACTGATAATCAGGTTTAATGATTATATGTTAGTCTTAAACAAGTTTTGTCTGCATAATTATCTTCCATCAATATAAACATCTCAAAAATTGTTACATGTAAAGACGTTTATGTGTACGTTAATTTAATTTGTAATGCTTACTCACGTTACTCTATTTTTTGATGATACCAAGGAAGAGATACATGCAGATGACCTTTTTTCTTTTAATTCAAGCCGTGATTTTACAAAATTATCATCCTTAGAAGCTATTGTAGATTTACGAGAGTTATCTCTTTCATTTCTTGGTGATACCTTCCCTAACATGAAAAAGCTTCGATTGAGTAACTCCATTATTCCAAGTATCCGAGATATTGGCTGTACTTTAGTTAACTTGCGATATCTTTCTTTAGCTCGCTGTAATATCACATCTTTAGATGGAATTTCAACTCTTTCTCAAAATCTCGAAGAGCTTTATCTTGCTTTTAACAATATTTCAGATCTTTTTGAACTTATGGGCATGGAAAAACTTCGAATTTTAGATCTAGAAGATAACAAAATCACAAACATCAACAACATTGAAGTTCTTCAATTATGTAGTAGGCTAAAAGCAATTACGTTAGCAGGAAATCCAGCAGCACAAATACCAGATTACAAAGAAACAGTATCAAAACTTCTTCCTCAGCTTATATATCTTGATGAAAAGCGAATAAAGCCCAGAGAGCATTCGCCAAGACCTTCTCGAGCTGAAAGGAAAGTGCAAATTGATTCACCGCTTAAAACTAAACAAAAGTCTGAACCTCTCTCGCCACATGTTTCATCTCATGTTAACTATGGTTCACTTGCATTCAAAGACCCTATTGTATCCGAAATGATGAGAGATAAAATCGAAGAAAGACCAACAACTGCAAACCCACATTATGGGAGAGAGCTTCAACAGCCCAGCCCAAAGAAGAGCCAAAAATCTGTTCCAAAGATTATACGTCCGGTTTCTTCAAAAGCAAAACGATAATATTCATAATGGTTATTCGTATTTAAAATATTTGTTAATAAAACAATATTAAAACATTTTAAATATTTAAAAAATATTGATTGATTTTGTACAAGCATTTTTAATTCAAATATAAATACTAGCAGCTATGTTCTTTCAAATAAACATATATCTTTTATATTTCTTTAATAATGGATAAATGAATAGTGAGTCAATGTTTAATCAATGGAAGGGTTACTACAATAACTTAGATAGAAAAATTTATCGTATTTAGGTCACATTACTTGAAATCACTTTTAATAACAGTTCTTTGATATAAGCAATATAATTTGTAAAAATTGGTATAATAATTAATATTTTTGATTGCATAATATTGTCATCTTTGAACAAAGAATTCTCAATCTCACAAAACTATATAACCACTTTCAATGCAAATAATTATCCAATTATAAGCAAATCACAACCAATACCCGCAACATCATTCCTTAAATTTTTCACGATAATGCTCTTGTTTTCAGCGCAAAGCAATTCAAACAAAAAGACATTTTAAGGTAAATTAGATGTAAAAGATCAGAACTATCTTAAGATAATTAATATTCGAAAACGGAATTCATTTCTTTACCAAAATCACATTTAATACGAACGTTTATTCAGTCTCTGCAAGTATCTGCGGAGAGTTTCTTTAATAGTCTCTTCAAGTCGTTAGAGAACGCGCTCCACTTTCCTGCTGTTTCCTTCAGCACCTCTATTGACCCCCTCATTCTTGATCTTGACGAGGAGCCCGATCTGGAGTCAGACCTACTTCCTGAGCTTCTTCTTCTTCTGCTGCTTGTTGACGACGTTTTCCTTTGCTCCACTTGCCCGAGCGCGAGTGGCGTCACCTTATTATTTTGCAACTCTTTGCACACGCTTTCGCTCCACGCGGACATAGCGTCCAACTCTTTGATTGCCTTATTTAAGGCGATACTTTCGCATCCAATCGAAGACTTTGACAACAATGTAATTGCTTCTGATATTTGTCGTAAATGTTCTTTACCTTCGCCGGATAACTTTTGCATGTTTTCATATGAAACTGGTAATGTGACTGATGACATCGCTGTACTTCGCATGTTCTTATCATTGGAATAATCATTGATCTCTCGGAAACGTGAAACTAATACTTCTTCACATTTGTTATAATATTGAAGACATATTTCACGTGTGTCATAACTCGATTGTTGTTGGAACTTATGAACTTTCCATAATTGATCTTGATTAGAAAGTATTAACTTCTTTAAACTTGTATACATTTGAAGTTTTTGAGTGAGTTCAGTATTAAGTTCTTGGATTTGTTCTTTAAGTATTGTGATCTTCTCTGATAATTGTTGTGATGCACACATCGTTTCATTTGTTTTGTTGACGTTAACTTCTTCGACATTACTATCAATCGATTGCTTTAAAAGTGTTAATATTTCAATGCGATTTGATAAACTTTCTGCTTCTTGAGTGGCTGTTTCTTCATATTCTTTAAGTTGTTTGCGTTGATCTAAGATTTGTAATATCGATTCATGAACATTTGGTTCTTCAAAATTTGGTATTTCATATTTAATTTCAGTGATCTTCTTCTTAAGTGAGAAACAAAAGTTAGCAAGTTTCGTCATGGAATGATAATTCTTTTCGATTTGTTCTATGGAATGAATCTTATCTTCTGTCCCAAGACCATTAGATGCTATAAGTTGACGAAGACGTTTCTTCATATCTTTGACTACTTTACGTTCTTTGGCTACTTGTAACAAAATTGGTGGTGTAAGACCTTTGAAGATATTCACCCCAGAACGTAAGTTTCGCTCTAAAAAGCGAATGTATTCAGGGTTATCACAAGAAAAGGTGTCAAATTTGTTTTGAAAGATTTTATAAACTATGATTTGTGAAAGATCAATACCAACCATTGAGAATGAACCAGGGTCTTTAGGGTTCTTAAAACAAAAGAATGGCTCAAAAGGATTAAGTTTTGGAGATGATAATGGAATCCATATCTTATGTCCGAAATGAAACATCATTAACTCTTTGATGTTTTTCTCTGGACTTCGATTCCCGGAAACCATTAGAAGATCAAAACAATGTGTAACATTAACACAATCGACATCAGCGTTGTGATAATCTGTTTCCACTTTTTCAATGCTTTTTGATTCAATGTCAACAAGAATTATGTCCGAATTTACTTTCTTTTGCTCGTTATAGCCACCTATGAGGCAAACTTTGTTGTCTGGTAATTGTGTAAGAGAATGATTATAGAATTTGAAGTTGAAATCAAAATCAATTTTGGTGACAACATTTGTTGTGCAATTGAGTACATAAAAATCATCAAATACTTGATCCTCATAACGCCCTCCACATATTACAAGATTCCCATTCGGATCACCTGTAGCTCCATGAAATGCTCTTTGTGAAATGGATGTTGTAATATATGTCCATCTCTCGCTTAACTTATCTTGTGTTGGGTGGAAAATCCATGCATCATTGAAGTAAATGCCATTTTCATCCAAACCCCCAAAAAATAAAATACTTTGTTTAACAACTGACATTGATTGGCCATAACGTCGCTTGAAAGGAAGAAGTGGATCTTGTTGCCATGAATATGTATGTCCAGGAGATGATAAATCAACATAATAAAGAACTCCATTTGATGAATAAAAAAGAGTTTGATTAACAAAGCAAATATTATAAGAATATGGAATAAGAGGTGATTGTTCTGTGTTGTCTTCAGGAATCTTTAGTTCGGGCTTGTTTTCGAGTGTAATAGTGGTGACTTGGGTGTCTGATGACATTTCTGAAAAGTGACAAAATTTGTTTGGGTTGTTAACGGTCGTTTATATTTATTTATTCTTTGAGTAATTATCTAAAAGATAAATAAGTCTTTACTTGAAGAAAATGATCTTTCTAAAAGATAAATATTGGGATGTTTATGAAAGCATTAATAGGCGTTAGTAATCCAAAGATGATTTTTTTTTGATTTGGAATTTCAACTATTGAATTAAATTCTATTTTCAAAAATCATAAGATCATATTAGATATATTTAAGAAATCAGATAAGATAGTAAGAGCAATATGTTTCAAAGATAGGCATCGTATTAATTTGTCATTTTAATGAATATAATTCCATTTTTTGCTGTTTCCTCAACCGAGCGATAAAAAAATTTAATCGAATTTTGATCGGCATATTCAATTCTTATCATTCCAAATTCAATTGCAATTTGGTTGGTCTTGGTAGTTTTAATATGTCGAACGAAGATTGCCCAGTTGTTGCAACCTTTTTCTCCTTCTTAGGTGTTGCCATCGCCCTTGCATTCACAGCCATAGGTTCTGGTTATGGAACTGCCAAATCAGCCATTGGTGTTTTTGCTGTTTGTTCAATGCATCCTGAATTCATTTATCGTGGTTTAATGCCAATCATTATGGCTGGTATCGTTGGTATTTATGGGTTAGTTACAGCAGTTATTATTGCACCAAGCGTTAGACCACCATATCCACTTTTCAGAGGATATGCAAATCTTGCAGGTGGTCTCTCCGTCGCTTTAACAGGTCTTGCTTCAGGCATGTGTATTGGTGTTGCCGGTGACGCTGCCGCTCGTGCTATGGCTGAACAACCACGTTTGATCATGGGAGCAATGCTTATTCTCATTTTCGGTGAAGTTTTGGGTCTTTACGGATTCATTGTTTCAATCATTTTAAGCACAAAGACTGCACCATGTGAATAAATCACACCCATTAAATTAAACATAAAAACCAATTGATTTCTTTTTTATTAATTAGCTATCTGTGATTTTTTGTTTACAATTATTTTCGTTTAAAAAATACATTTTAATGGCTTGATTTTAAAAATTTGAGGAAAATTAGGCCTAATTTTCTGAACAATGGCCATGGAGTTATTGACGATAACATTTATAAATACAGAATGTCTAATGGTGATTCGAACACCAAAATAATTGAAAATTCTAAATCACAGTATGTTGAAATCAATCTTCTAGTTAAACTTGAACATATCATATTTAATTTAACTGAAGAAAATCTAAATTTATCAATTGAACAAACAATGAAATTATTTGACCCAAAATTTCCTTATTCATGTAACTTAACTATTTGTGCTTTAGTATGTCATGCATTTTGTTCGAAAGTCAATGTAAATGATTTGTATTTAAGATATTTAGAATTAATTCAAACGAAAGAAGAAATTCAAAAAATTGATCCTAAAATATTAACAGTTTTTAAAACCCAAACTTTTATACCATATTATTTAATAGAAAAAATGATATCGCAAAATCTAATAGATAAAAATATCACTAAAAACATTTTTTCACCTTATTTTGCTCATTACAAAACAGAAAGAAGAGAAATCATAAAAATGAATTATTACCATCCATTATATGGTTCTTTTTTTAAAAATTATGATGAGCTTTCAAAGAATAATTGGGAACTTCATAAGAAATTAATTAGAGAAGGACATAATCCAAATGAAATTGCAAAAATAATTCGAAATGATGAAATAGAAAAACTTCAAGAAATATCAACACAAACAAATTTTGATTTTAATAAAACAATTGAACCATCAATTTATGAAAGATATTCATTAGTTAATCAAAAACATGTTTCATTAATTGATTATGCAGCATTTTTTTCTTCTGTTAAATGTTTTAAATATTTACTTATGAATGGCGCTAAAGTCGAAAACACAGGTAAATATGCAGTTGCAGGTGGAAATGAAGAAATCATTCATTTATGTGAACAAAATCATTCATCATTTGAAGATGCATACGAAACTGCAATTAAATTTCATCAAAATGATATCTTCATATATTTATACGAATACAAAATAAAGAAAATTGATAATTTAGAAGAATTAGGAAGGAAATGTATTTTTTATCATAATTATGAAATTTTTGCTTTTTTATTGAAAGAAGGAATGAAAATAAATGATGATATTATTAACGAAACTTCAAGAATCGGAAATATATTTCTCGTAAAATCTTTTCTTAAAAAAAATCAAACACCAAAAGATATTTTAGTTTTTTCGTCAGAATCAGGAAACTTTGAACTTTTTAAATATATCATGGAACAAAAAATTGACGTAAACATTAAAAATATAATTTGTTTTAATAATTTAATGTTTCAATATAATATTTGAGAATTATTTAATATGTTTGATACAGCACTTATTTGTGCATCTTTAAATGGTCATATCGAAATAGTTAAATTACTTCTTGGCCAAAAAGGAATTGATGTTAATGCTAAAAATATTTATTTATTTTATTTAATATTTGTTTTAATTATTTTATATTTCTAAATAATATTTGGAAATTATTTAAAATATTATGGACAGCACTTATATATGCATCTAGAAATTGTTATATAGAAATAGTTAAATTACTTCTTGAACAAAAAGGAATTGATATTAATGCTAAAGGTATTTATTTATTTTATTTAATATTTGTTTTAATAATTTAATAATTTTAAATAATATTTGGAAATTATTTAAGTTATTTTATACAGCACTTAGAGAAGCATCTTGGTATGGTCATATAGAAATAGTTAAATTACTTCTTGAACAAGAAGGAATTGATATTAATGCTAAAGATAAAATTTATTTGTTTTATTTGATGTTTATTTTAATAATTTTATATTTCAAAATAATAATTGGAAATTATTTAAAATATTTTTTACAGCACTTATATCTGCATCTAGAAATGGTCATACAGAAATAGTTGAATTACTTCTTGAACAAGAAGGAATTGATATTAATGCTAAAGGTATTTATTTATTTTATTTAATATTTATTTTAGTAATTTAATAATTTTAAATAATATTTGGAAATTATTTAAGTTATTTTATACAGCACTTTTTGAAGCATCATCAAAAGGTCATACAGAAATAGTTAAATTACTTCTTGAACAAGAAGGAATTGATATTAATGCTAAAGATATTTATTTGTTTTATTTGATGTTTATTTTAATAATTTTATATTTCAAAATAATAATTGGAAATTATTTAAATTATTTGAAACAGCACTTATTTATGCATCTTCAGAAGGTCATACAGAAATAGTTAAATTACTTCTTGAACAAGAAGGAATTGATATAAATGCTAAAGATATTTATTTGTTTTATTTGATATTTGTTTTTATAATTTCGTATTTCAAAATAACAATTGGGAATTATTTAAATTATTATGGACAGCACTTATTTATGCATCTTCAAAAGGTCATACAGAAATAGTTAAATTACTTCTTGAACAAAAAGGAATTGATATTAATGCAAAAGATAAAATTTATTTGTTTTATTTGATGTTTATTTTAATAATTTTATATTTCAAAATAATATTTGGAAATTATTTAAATTATTTGAAACAGCACTTATGAATGCATCATCAAAAGGTCATACAGAAATAGTTAAATTACTTCTTGAACAAGAAGGAATTGATATTAATATCAAAAATATTTATTTGTTTTATTTAATATTTATTTTAATAATTTCATATTTCAAAATAACAATTGGGAATTATTTAAATTATTATGGACAGCACCTATTTATGCATCTTCAAAAGGTTATACAGAAATAGTTAAATTACTTCTTGAACAAAAAGGAATTGATATTAATGCTAAAGGTATTTATTTATTTTATTTAATATTTATTTTAATAATTTAATAATTTTAAATAATATTTGGAAATTATTTAAGTTATTTTATACAGCACTTTTTGAAGCATCATCAAAAGGTCATACAGAAATAGTTAAATTACTTCTTGAACAAGAAGGAATTGATATTAATGCTAAAAATATTTATTTGTTTTATTTAATATTTGTTTTTATAATTTCGTATTTCAAAATAATAATTGGAAATTATTTAAATTATTTGAAACAGCACTTATTTATGCATCTTCAGAAGGTCATACAGAAATAGTTAAATTACTTCTTGAACAAGAAGGAATTGATATTAATACTAAAAATATTTATTTGTTTTATTTAATATTTGTTTTTATAATTTCATATTTCAAAATAATAATTGGAAATTATTTAAATTATTTAATACAGCACTTATGTCTGCATCTTCAGAAGGTCATACAGACTTATTTAAATTACTTCTTGAACAAGAAGGAATTGATATTAATGCAAAAGATATTTATTTATTTTATTTATTATTTGTTTTAATAATTTTATATTTCAAAATAATAATTGGAAATTATTTAAATTATTTGGAACAGCACTTATTAGAGCATCTTTTTATGGTCAGATAGAAATAGTTAAATTACTTCTTGAACAAGAAGGAATTGATATAAATGCAAAAGATATTTATTTGTTTTATTTATTATTTGTTTTAATAATTTAATATTTCAAAATAATATTTAGAAATTATTTAAATTATTTGACACAGCACTTATTTATGCATCTGAAAATGGCCATACAGAAATAGTTAAATTACTTCTTGAACAAGAAGGAATTGATATTAATGTTAAAGATGTAATTTATTTTAATAATTTGATATTTCAAAATAATATTTGAAAATTATTTAAATTATTTTATACAGCACTTATTTATGCATCTTCAGAAGGTCATACAGAAATAGTTAAATTACTTACTTACTCTATCAATTGATAGAGTGGTTCCGACCAATTATTGTCACAAAAAATAGCCAAGTAAAGTTAAGAATTTTACTTAACGTTCATTCTTATTATTTTCTTTTTTTGACTCTGGAGAGCTATAAGAATAATATTTCATCAATTTATCGAGATCACCGCCAAAGCCACTGCTTAGATCTTTAAGTTTATTATCTTCTTTCTTTGTCCAAGCACAATATTTTCTTCCAGATTGATATATTTTATGTCTTCCTCATATGTGAGATTGAGAAAATGGGTTCAACGTTATGCACTATGTGCTGCATACAGCACCATTACTTTTATTATGTTTTTTTCCAGAAATTCCTGATTTCGTTCGTGAAGGCTTCAAAAAGTGAATCTTTCACAATTAAGTAAATAAACTTTTCAATTGAGTATAATAAACCATTAAAATTTTTCATAAAAAGTGCCATCAAGCTATTTAGTTTTTCAAAAATTAGTTATCCTGTGTCTGATCACTGTTTTTATGAATTTGCTTTTGAGTAACCTAACAAAGTTAACCCTTTTTGTGGCATTGATAAATTTACAAATAGAATCATGATTTCTTGCATTTTTTCTTCGATTGACGATTATTTTCCATCCAAAAAGTTAATAACTGTAAAATATTTGAATGATAAATCACGGTTTTAAACCGTCGTGCAAACTCAATAATATTCACTTAATAAAAAAACCTAATAGTATACTTAGCAATGTTATTGTGCATATTAATATGTATAAATAATCAGAAAATTATGTAATAATTTTTTGATCAAATTTCGAAATATTCGATTTATATAAATAAAAGTCATATACTCAAGTAATCAGAATTTAACCAAATAATTTTTACTATAAAATTTTATTTATATTTTAAGTGTATATGCTTGAAAAAAAGTTCTGAACACCAAATGAAGAAATGCATTATTATCATGAATATTTTTCAAATGTTGAATAAAATACAAATCAAAAATTCAGATTCCAAAAAAGTTCAAATTATTTTTACTTAACATTTTTTAATTTAAATTTGGAACAATATTTTTTTGGAATTCCTCAACTATTTGATACAACTGATCAATCACACTATACATTCCTGGTAATTCTGTCTCAGATAGTTCATGTGATTCGATCAGTTCTGTTAAAATTTGTAACATTTGAATCCTTTCTTCTTGTGATTTCCCATTACTTAACATTGTAACTATTGAAAAAATTGCACAATCTTGGTCCCAAAAATCTATATAGTCCACAATTATTCTAAACAAGTTAATATTAACTCTTTCCATGAAGTTAAATCGATAAATTAATTCCAATGAATAAACTATTGAATGCAATGTAAACTTCTGAATACATTCAAGAATTTTTATATATATATCTTCTTTCTCAGTCTGATTCCATTGTTCAATAAAAGTTAAAAACACTTCAAGTGTAAGCTCGACGGAAAGTTTAGATTCGGATTCTAAGATTTCAAGAAGACGTTTAAGAAATGCATGAGGTGCAATTTTGGAATATCTTAAAATTTTGAGGTAGGCTATGTTAAGCTCTTCGTCTAAGCGAAAAAAGATTCGTTCAGAAAATGATAATATGATTTCAGAGTCAATTTGAAAACCATGAAAATGAAGAAGTTGAATAAGAAACATTAACCCGGAATCATTATCAATGTCTTGGCATATGTATAGCTTTTGTAATAATTCATAAATCGCTGGAAAAATTTCAGCTGGAATTCCATCTGTTGATCGTAATAAAAAGAGTAAAAGGAAAATCTTTTTGTGGTTTTTGAGAATACCTTCAAAAAGGTCAGAATAAAATTTGATAGGAATATAGTTTCTTTCTGTAGTATCTTCGAATATTTTGATGAGAATTGAATCTGCTATTTGTGCCTTAAAAGGATCAGCAAATGAGAAATGAAGCAAACTGGAAACACTATCCTCATTACAAAAATCATGAGAAGGAAATGAACTTAATTTAATGGTATCAAGTAAAAATTTTCTAAGGAATTCAGACATCGGCGATGCACTTTGTTCTAAAAAAAATGTTTTAGCCAGAGTTGCATTTATATTAAACGTTTCTTTACAATCCATATTTGCCAAGATGTCATATAACTGGACACTTGTTTCTGGACTAAAATTTTCCAACAAAATTGGTATGGAATTAATTGTTTCTTTCCCTAAGATTATTTTTTTTTCATTTCCTTGAGATGTGCGATCTTCGTTTCGAGCCGAAAAACTCATTTAGAATTTTTTGAAAAGTTTACACTCAGGGAACGTTAACAAATTAAACGTTTCAAATCTCTAAAGTTTACTGAGAACTCAAATAAATTTATTATAATATTTTATATGCACAACAATCTCTTTTGAGAAGAAGTTGGGGAAAATTATATAAATTTTAAAATTGGTTTTTATTGGTCATACAAAGATGAAAGATTTATCTTCAAATTAACGAAGGGATCTTAAGAATGTCTCAGGAAGCCAATCCACATGATTTTCTACCAATATTTGTTTTAAGCCTTTTTCACTTGGATCAAATATTGAAGCAAGTGCTTCTTTCTCATTTTGATTTGTTTCATATTCTCCTAAAAACTTTGAAACGAGTTTAACCTTGATGTCTGTTGGCATTGTAGCTTTTTTAACTGTTCTTGCAAAAACAAATACATCAAGTTCATCTGAAAGATCTTCAATTGGGATTTCTAAAAGATATTTAGTAAGATAACTCTCAAGGGCTTCTAATTCAGATGGTAGTTCTAAGTCATAGCATTTCTTAACAAGCTTTAAGATATTGGAAGAGTTCAAATTATTGTTGAGAAATTTGTGTAATTCGCTAGTAAGCTTGGGAATAACATAGCACCTTGAAATTGCCAATAAAGGGACAACTTGTTCAAAGTTAAAAGAAAGTTTTCCATCATACATCCATGAGATAACTTTTGGAAGAAGGTTTTCAGGATTTACTTTTGCAGAAACAATACATGTAGATGCTTCTTTCATACCTGACGTGAAAATATTAAAGAAAAATTCAGATGAATTTGATAAAATGTAGCGGTGAGATTTTATTGTTTCATACTCTGTTTCGTTCTTAAAAACATGAACTTCACAGTCTGAAAGAAATCCGCTGTTAAGAAATTCTTTGTAGTCAAATTTGGAATTTAGGAATATTTCCTCTTGTTTGTTCATTTTGCCACTTTTAAAAAAGAGTAAGTTGAGGTGACTTAACGTCTTTTTGAACGTTAATGATGTTTTTTCTTTTTTATCCCCATTCTGAAGGAGATATCAAGATCACAGATAATAGTACAAATCAAGTTAAACATATTGTACTTTTTAAAAATTGAAATATATTTCTTATGATTCGAAAAAATAGATTTATATTGGAAACATAACCTTATTAAAAGACACTGTCAACCAACTTTCCCTCTTATAGATTTATTTTTAATTTTAAAATTATTTGTAATGTATTTAATACATATCAGATTTTAACATATAAGAACAGTCGACAAATTTTTATGAAGATATAATAATTTTTTTTGAAATTTCCTTTGAATTTAGTCACTTTCCATTTAAATTTGTGTACGATACAATATACAAACGGTCATCTAAGCGAAGACTGGATGTACCAATTACCACATCTAAACCAGTATATACAAGTATTGCTCAAAAAATGTTTAGAATATTTTTATTTTCTGTTTAATTTTGTGATTCCTTGTTGTGACTATCGCTCACTCGTGAAGGAACGAATCTTGATGGATTTGTAACCGCAAAATTAATTCAAAAAGTTATTTTTTCTTCTTTGTCAAGAGCCTCCAATAATGAATAAATTGTTTCAAGAATTATCCTATTGATAGAACACATAAATTATAAAAAATTGCAAAGACAGATTTTTGAATTTTTGCTCTGATCTATATATATTGAAAATCTTGTATAACTTAAAAACAGAATGAAAACTATATAAAAATTATATCAATTAATATTGACTATTATTAGTTCTATATATTTATTGAATTTGAACTTCTGTATTTAATCCTAAAGCCCAAAAAAGCATTTTGGAATTTTGGAGATTGCTCATAAAAAAAATAAGAAAACAAAATTTGGTTAAGATAATTTTATTGAATAGAATGTGTATACTTATTTATTTATATTTTTTTTTAAATTTAGTTCAGTGGAAAATGAAAAAAATTGATTTTCTGATTTGAAAAGACCGTTTATTTGGTTTACAGCGTCTTATATAAGAACATAAGAAAAAAAGCCAAAAACAAAAGCTTCTTTTTATGAAATTCATCATTATCCCGATAATTCTTCGATAGGAAATATGAAGATAACTTTGTAACAGCAATATTAGATTTTGTATTTTATTTAAATTTATATCATAGAAACTTTTTGAATCAAAAATAATCACTCGAACGATTATAAACAAATCAAAGTTACATTTGATATAACTGAAATCCAACAACAGAAAAAACTGTTGTGAATAAATAAAATGTAAATATTTTTAATTTGTACTAATAAAATAGAATATAAATCGCAAAATAATTTAACCAACATATGTCTATAATAAATATAAAATATAAATGAAATCTGTAGGAAAAATCAGAGTAAATTCAGCATCTTTTAAATGTCACCTTGTATGTTTCATATCTGACTAACCGTAGAAACATACCAAAAGTGATGACGATAATGAGGTCATTTTCACTGAATTTTACACTTTACACCACTGAATTTTTGACAACTCCAGCGACAGTTTTTAATAAAAAACGATTAATCTGCTCTCAAAAACCATGTTTTTTCTGATTATACAATATTTAATGTTGTCTGTTTGTCACTTTCATCGGGAAATTAAAAAACATAATATTATGCTTTCCTAAAAATATTTATCAAATTACTTAATAATTAGAAATAGTAAGACGAAGTCCTAAACAAATTTTTTTTTCGAATGTAAATAAAAATTTTTTGAGCTAAAATTCATATTTTTGCTTATAACATGCCCCATAATTTTTCTCCACAATTAACCGTTTTGATTTGATCCGAATGAACTGAAAATCGACTTTTGCGAATCATTCAAAAAGTTATACCACCAATCATTTGTGTGGATTTCAAAGGGCTTTGAAATTCAAAAGGAACTTCCTCCTCTTAAAAAATCTGATGAATAGAAGCCACTTCACTTGGATAAATTGGATTGCATTCAAGCTCGTCCCCGTTTTCAGCGAATTCATTTTACACGTGAAGAAGATGATATGCTTAGAATGTTAGTTGAAAAATATGGTGAGAGTGAGTGGAGGCGCGTTTCAAGAGAAATGCCAAATAGATCGACGAGACAATGTAGAGAAAGATGGCAAAATCACTTAAAAGTTAATCCACTTAAAGAAAAATGGAGTCCTGAAGAAGATGCTTTGTTGAAAATAAAGTATAAGGAACTTGGTCCAAAATGGAAATCAATGGAACCATTCTTTCCTGGTAGAACTTCAATCAATATTAGAAATAGATTTAATTGTCTTCGTAGATTTAGTGCTTTATATTCATTTAGTCAAGACCAAAAAATTGATTCAGTAGCTTCAAGTGATGCAAACCCTAATTCATCAAACGTTCCAAATGGTGCGAATGCCAATTCTGAAGAAACAAGTTCAGATGGGAAAAACAGTATATCACAATCATGGGCTGATTTTATTGATCCATATGAGCCTATGTTTGATATATATTTCAATTTAGATTTTTTCTATCAAGATATATAGAATAGAGATACAAAACTAAAATAAAAAAGAAGAAAATTCATTCGTTTAGAATAAAAACTGATTTGCTTTTTAATTTCGTTTGAATGTTTATCATTCTGTGTTATATCATAATACAAGGTTTATAAAAGATATTATAATATAGAAATTATTTTATATAAACAAAGAATTTTATAAATAAAAACAATAATTGAATGTTTTACTATATAATTTTTTTTTTTTTGTATCTCATGTATAAAAGTATTTCACATTAATTATTCATTGTCTTGTTTTCGACTGTTAATTTATACAGAGCATACCTTTTTTTTTATTCTCGAGATAGAATAATATATTTATGAATAAAAATATGTAAGCATTAAAAGCTTTTATCTAAAGAATATTATCAAAATAGTATATAGTATACTTATGCAATATAATTAATGCTACTTCTACATTTATAATTTTAACTCTATTCTATAATAAGAAATAATATCTGAAGATGGATATAAAATAGAAATTATTATTATAATATATGATTAAAAATAATAAAATTAAACAGTAAGATAACAATAACATGGTTTTTTTGAAAACGCTTATTTAAATTGAGAATACTCGTCACTTATAACGAAAAAAAAAAGCTTCACAAGATATAAAGTCAAAATTTCCTTCAATAAGTTGAATCCCCAGATAGATTGGTAACTGACCGATGAAACAGCACTTTTTGTGAATTGGGATATTGTATCCACTTTTGATCGTTTTGTTGTTTGTTTCAAATTCTCGAAACGACACGTCAATTCACATCACTTTATTTTTAATGGATACAAAAGACTGCTTAGAGTACTGCAACAAAGCATGGTCCGAAGGTGGCTTTGCACTTGAAGGCTTAAAGGACTTCATCCGTGTTCCAAACCTTTCACCAGACTATGACAAAGATTTCCTTACAAACGGATTAATTATGAAAGCTGTCGAAACAGTTAAGACTTTCCTTGAATCACAAGGTATTGATGGACTTAAGACAACTGTTTTTGCTGAAGAAGGTCATGAACCACTTCTTCTTGCTGAAATTCCTGGAACATGCCCAACAGCTAAACCAATTCTTGCATACGGTCACCTTGATAAGATGCCTCATCTTGATCCAAAGGGCTGGTCTGAAGGTCTTAGTGCCACTAATCCAGTTGTTCGTGGAGATAAAATCTATGGCCGTGGTACCAATGATGATGGTTATAACTGCTATTGTGTTATGACAGCCATTAAATATCTTCATGAGAAGAAGCTTCCATATCCAAAAGTTACAATAGTTCTTGAAACTGGTGAAGAATCAGGCAGTGCCGAAATCGACAAATATCTCACTGATCTTCGTCCACGCATTGGTGATGTTGGCACCATTCTTATTCTTGATGCCGAAGCCCAAGATTATAAGACCGTCTGGTGCTGCCAATCACTTCGTGGTGTTGTTATTGGTGTTCTCTCTGTTGAACATCTTGCATCACCATGCCATAGTGGTATGGCCACTGGTTTAGTTCCATCAACATTCCGTATTGCACGTCAACTTCTTTCCCGTATCGAAGATGAGAAAACCGGAGAAATCCTTATCAAGGAAGCACATGTCAAAGAAATTCCACAAAATCGTATTGATCAATGCAATGCCATTTACAAGCAACTTGGAGCTGAATCATATTCTATTGTTTCACCACTTCCAGGCTGCCAACTTATTGCCGAAGGAGGTCAACTTCTTGTGAATAAAGGATGGGTTCCAGGACTTGCCGTCACAGGTTGCGATGGAATACCATGCATTGCCGAGGGATCAAATGTTATGCGCACTAAGACAGCATTGAAGCTCTCACTCCGTACTCCACCAGGTGTAAAGGCGCAAGTTGTAGCCGAAGCTGTTAAGAAGGAACTTGAAAGAGATCCGCCATATGGAGCTAAGGTTTCATACACTATCATGGGCATTGGCGACGGCTGGTGGGGCCACGACTTTGACGAAAAGACTGACGCCGCTCTTAAGAAGGCTACAAAGGAAGTGTTCGGTAATGAGCCTTTGTACTATGGCGAAGGCGGCTCTATCCCACTATGTAACACATTCCAAGAGTTATGGCCAGATGCACAATTAATTGTGTCTGGTTGCGCTGGTACTGATTCTAATCCACACGGGTTCGATGAGAGCTTAAATATCGATTACACAAAGAAGTTCGCAGCAGTAACTGCAGCACTTATGACTGGAATTTGCCAGTAAAAGTCTTTGAAATTTAACGACTCCTTTTTGTAGTTTTTAATGAAAATGTTCTTTGGAGATGTTAAAAGAAGTGAAAAATTTTAAATTTTAAAGAAAATATTTCTTCTGATGACTATAAACTTTATAAAAATTGAATTCGTTTTCATTTTTTTTTCAACATCGACTGCATGAGGTTATTTTTGGGAACAATCACTTTGACAATGGGATTGTTATTGAAAGGTTCATGACTATACACCTTCACGAAACTCATTAGGCTCTATTTGTTGATGATTTGGTTCAATATATTGTTTACGCATTCACATGGCTTATACTTCATTAAATAAACCAATTTCATTATTTAACCAATTTGATTATGCAAACAATTTCATTATTTAACTAATTTCATTATTTAACTAATTTCATTATTTAACCAATTTCATTATTTAACCTATTTGATTATGCAAACAATTTCATTATTTAACCTATTTCATTATTTAAACAATTTCATTATTTAACTAATTTGATTACATCATTTAGCTCATTACGTAAAATAATATTTCAAAATCGTTCAAATGCTGAGAAAAGAATTGTTTATTCACATAATTCTTTTCATCAGATGTATAGTCCCTCGGGTATATTTTCCTTTTTCCTATACATCACCTTCTCCTGCGCCTTCTGGAAGTCCGCCTGCGTCACGTGCATTCTTCCCTCTCTAATTGCGAGCATTCCCGCCTCGGAACATATTGCCTTAATGTCAGCGCCGCTAATTTCTTCTTTTGTCATTGCGAATTCCATCAACGACACGTCTTTCGCCAACTGCATTTTCGCTGTGTGTATATTAAATATCTTTAGCTTCGTCTTAATGTCAGGTAAAGGAAACTCTATCTTTCTATCAATACGTCCTGGCCGAATCAATGCCGGATCCAAAGTTTCGATTCTATTCGTCGCCATGATAACTTTAATGTCGCCGCGGTCATCGAATCCATCGAGTTGATTCAACAACTCTAACATAGTACGCTGCACTTCTTTCTCGCCGGAACTTGACGAGTCATAACGTTTGGTACCAATAGCATCGATTTCATCAATGAAGACAATCGATGGAGCTAACTCATGCGCAGTCTTAAATAACTCACGAACTAATTTGGGGCCATCGCCTAAGTATTTTTGGATAAGTTCAGAGCCAACAACACGTAAAAATGTGGCACTAGTACTGTTGGCAACTGCTCGCGCTAAAAGAGTTTTGCCCGTGCCAGGCGGTCCAAAGAGAATAACACCCTTCGGCGGTCGGATACCAATGTCATCATACATTTCAGGATGCGTTAATGGTAATTCAACAGCTTCTTTGATTTCAACAATTTGTTCCTCAAGACCACCTATGTCAGCATAGCTTTCTAATGGGGCGTTCTCTACTTTCATTACATCAACTAAGGGATTAACATCATCATCTAAAAGACCAACTATCGCTAACACTTTTTCTTGGAGAAGAACAGCTGAACCAATGGCAAGGGCTTTGCGATCAACAAAGGAGGCAATGGGAACATAGAAATCTTGCATAGAGCGTGAAACTATGGCATGATCATCATCTATCATTTCTTCTAAGGTACCAACAAGCATGGTTTGACCTCGGATTTCTTCAAGACGTTTACGTTGATCTTCTTGGGTTTGTTCTCGTGTGGATAAAGCTTCACAATTGTTGATAAATTCTTCTTCCATGGTGAGCCAATCTTTAACACGCTCAAGTTTAAGTAACCGAAGCTTACATTTGGAATGTGGGGTGATTGCTGGTAGTTGTGATGCTTTTGATGAACGTTGGATTTTCTGTTTATTTAATGGATTTGGTCTTCCTTTCTTAATTTCTGCTTGTTTCTTACCATTTCCCTCTTTCTTTTCTTCTTTATTGTCTTCTTGCTTTTCTTCTTCTTTTTCTTCGTTTTGTTTTTGAACTTGTTCTTCACTCATTTGTTTGATAACCGTTTATTAGTTGGTCAAGTTTTGACATGTGATATGAACAAATTGTTCTGTAGAAAAAATTTCTTCAGAAAAAAAATTATAAATCACATAATTTTTTGGTTTTATATTTAATATAAAAATGTATTTTATTATCGTTTTAGTGTGCTGTGGGTAATATTATAATATTAAGAGTAATACGAAATTAAATTCAAATTTAGAATAAAAAATCATTTTTAAACTTTAATTAATTGCTTACCATCATATTGTCTTTAGATTTATCATATACATTTATTTTATTTGCTCTTTGATTACTGAAAATTTAATAATTCATTCCCCGAAATTTGGAAAACCGTTTTATTCTGAACGTTATTAATCCTCTCTCTCAAAAAAATCAAATAAAGTATAGAAAACTATGGTTTAGAGAACACTTGAAAGTCCTTGTTTTTAATGTATTAAGAATCACTTACTCCCCAGCCCCGATATACTTTGGCTCAATACAAAACTGTGATTTGAAAAAATTAAGTTTTAGTTTTGAAGATTCCATTTTCAACATGTCAATAGCTTCATTTGCAATTTTCATAAATGGATCTTCTTTGACTGTTATACCTGTTGGCATGTTAGGAAATCCTTTTTGTTGAGCAAATAAATTAATTTCATTATTATTTAAATAGCAAAAAGGTCTTACAAAATAAAGACCTTTCTTGGGCATTTCTACTACTGAGTTGCATTCGAGTTTCCCACTGCACATATTTGTTAACAAAACAGCATTTAAAAAGTCTAAATTATCAACAAAAGCAATTTTGTTAAATCCAAACTCCTCTACTACATCAATTAACATCTGGTTATATTCAATCCTATTGGGTAATTGATCAATTTTTTTGAATATGATTTTTGTTTTTAATTTATTACAAAATTGTGATAAATATCTGTATGTTTCTGAATTAACATTTTCTGTTTGATAAATGTGTATAGCTGTGATCTGGAATTGATTAGTTTCCTTGGTATTCTTGAAACTTAACCAATGTAACAAACATTGACTTAAATAATCACAATCTAGAGGTACTAGAAAACTATCTGTGCCATCGTTTTTAATAATTTGGAAATCTTTACACGCTTGCTCAAATAACCTTGAAATTCTTTTGGCGATCTTCATTTGAGATTTGAAAAAACCCACACGTACAAAAGTGTTATAAAATTAATTGAATCGTTATAAAATCATTTTGAAATGATTTTATTGTCATAAAATCAAAACAAAATCAGGCTACTTTCAATTCATAACCGCAATTGTAAAAACTGTTTACAACAATCTGCCACAATGTTTGGCTAAACAACAAAAAAAAGATTTAAATTTATTTATTACCGATTTATAGAATGTACCAGATGCCTGCAAGAACGAAAAATGGCATTAGTGATGAAAATTGATGGTATTGAATAAAGAAATGTTTTTGCTTGAAGTTTTGCTTGAATACCATATTTAGCATGAAAAACAGGATAACCAAAAACATGAGCTCCCAAATTGGCACTAATCAAAGATAGTGTTGAACGGATATATTTTCCACCAATTTTATTAGGAGGTGGTAAAAACATATCTGAAACGCCATTCATAAGGTTGAAGCCAACTTGTGGAAGTACATTATCTTCAACTTCATCAAAATAACCTTTAAATGAAAATTTTCCCATGTTTAAATAATTGTTAATAGGAACTTCAATAACTTTTCCTACACATGTCGATAAAACTGCCATGGAACAAGTCCATGGAATCCATTTTTTGAATGACGTTAGATCTGGTTGAATCAATCCACATGCAATTCCGTCTACTAAATTAAACGACGATAATTCAACACCTGATTTAGTCATTGATAATAAAGTTTTTGGTACACTAAAATTACTTTTTTCTTGGCTAAAATGTCTAGCTAAAAAAGATTCAAGACCTCCATGAATTGAACCTGAAACAAATATTTCAGATGATTCTTTTATGGCTGCTATGATGTCTTTTCTTTGCTGCTCATTAAGTTGTAATTTGCTTTTTTCTTTTTGCTTCATCTGGTGTAAATACAATCGACCAAATTATAATTCAAATCCCACATGGGAAAATGAGCAGCAAAAAATTATTTTTCCTTACTCATGGTGTTGGTGGGAATTCAAACGGATGTTTTTTCCCATCACTTAAATCTTTTCTTGAAGGAAAGTCAATTAAAGTTATTGCTCCTTCATATCCAAATTCTCCAGATCCAATTTTCGATGAATGGAAAGAAGTTTTCCTGAATAAAATTAAAGAGGAATGGAAAGGTGAAGATATATATTTACTTGGTCATTCACTTGGCGGTTATTTCACATTAAGACTTTTGGGAGAATGTTTTGACCATGAATGGACGAAACATCTAAAAGGTGTTGTTTTAGTAGCACCAACATCAACGAAAAGACCTGAAAGACGCAGATTTTATTCAGAAGAAATTAAGTGGGAAAATATTTTGAAATTAACCTTCAAATTAATTCTTCTTTATTCTAACAATGATGAAAAAGTTGCTCCTGAGCACTCTCAGTATGTCATTGAAAAGCTTTCATCTATGGATGGATTTGAATTCAGACAACCAGTTAATCGAAATCATTTCATCTCACCCGACGAACCTGATGTGATTGATGCAGTGAATTCACTAATTGAGGCTAAGTAAACAATTATTTTCATTTAACTAATAATTTTTCTTAAAATTTTAAAACAAGTGTATATGCAGAATGATTGGGAACTTCATAAGAAATTTATTAAAGAAGGAGCTAATCCAAAAGAAATTGCAAAAATCATTCGAAATGATGAAATAGAAAAACTTCAAGCAATACCAACACAAATAATTTTGATTTTAATAAAAAAATTCCATCAATTTATGAAATATGTTCATTTATTAATCAAGAAAATGTTTCATTAATTGATTATGCAGCATTTTTTTCTGCTGTTAAATGTTTTAAATATTTACTTATGAACAATGCAAAAGTAAATAATACAGGTAAATACGCAATTGCAGATGGAAACAAAGTAGAAGATATCACTCAACATTTGAAGATCCATATGAAGCTGCAATAGAATTTCATCGATATGATATCTTTAAATATCATTATGAAAACAAAGTAGAAGAAATACGACCAAAGTCAATGCTCCAAACGCCTGGAATTTAATCTTATGATTTTATAAGTTTTTGTTTTAAAATAGATAGTTATGAAATTTCAGTGTTTTTAAAAGAAAAAGGAATTAATATTATTAAAATTCAACATATATAAATTTAATTGGTTGGTTTTAACTTAAAAAATCTTCATTGTAAATTCATTAAAATTTTCATTTTATTGTTAAGGTATAAATCATCTGTTAGCAAATATAAATAACATTTACAACTTAATTAGAATTTTTTTCTTTAGGTTTTTCGTCTAAGAAAAAATTAAATTTTGTCATGATAAAAAATATTTATTAAAAATTAAAAATTGCATTACCTACAAATGCTAATTCAATAAAAATTATATTTTAACGAATCCTTTATCTAAGAAATCTGTTCCAAACGGGTCTTCTTCGATATGTGAAGTTTGTACACCAGAAAAATCGGTTATTGTTTCTGGCTCTTCATTCGTAGCATTATTCATTTTACTTTTGTCCTCTTGAGTTTTTTCATATTCATATAAAATCGATGACGAACTTTTATCTTTAGCATGTTTAACAACACAACCAAGAGTACCAATAATTATTAAAACTATAACAATTGAACCACAAATGATTCCTATTAATAATTCTAATGAAATTTTATTATTATTTGAATCATAATTATCATTTAAATAAAAAACATTAAAGAAATCTGAATAATAACTATAGAATGTGGTGTATGTAATAACTTTATAATCATAAAATACAAATAACGAAACAAAATGTGTGTATGTGGTAACGCTAAAAGAAATTGTATCTGAATTAGTTAAATATGAATACGAAATTATTGTTTGTGTGAAAATCATATCATAAATTAATGTTTGGGAATAACTTTGACTTATAGTAACACCATCAGAAATATTATGTGATGATATTTGAGCATGAGTAAAAGCATCTGAAGAAGTGAATGTACTTGTCGCAGGAAATGTATGTGTTGGATCAAATGTCATCGACGGATAAAACGTAGATGATGGATCAAATGTAGATGTTGGAGAATATGTATTTGACCCTGTAAATTTTACTGTTGGTGGAGGGAACATCCTTCTACTGATGAAGTAAAAATACTTAAATGACCGAATTTATTATTTTGATATCCGTTTGTCACCAGAACATTTGGTGATGCTGAAAAAACATGTTCTCCGCCAAATGTTGGTGAAGTTTCTCCATAAAAATAAATACAATTAAGGCTAATGCATCGATAAAATGCGTAATCACCAATAAAATTTACATTTTCTCCAATGGAAATTGATTCCAATGCAGAACATTCATAAAACGTTTCATCTCCAATTGATTCTACATGGATTGGAATTATTATATATTGTAATTGATCACAGTCATAAAACGCTTCATCTCCAATTGATTCTACTTTAGCAATATCAACATTTGTTAATTTAGAACTTTCAAATGCTTTTGGACCAATTGATGTAATAAATTCAGGAATGTAATAGGTTTTATCTGTTTTTGCAATTAAGAAATTATGGAATAATTTATGATATCACAAAGAACGCCATCATATGAAAAATATTTATTTTCATTACCTATTATTACATTAATATATGAAAGATTATTACAAACAGCAAAAGGATTATCACCAATATATTCTACTGAACTTGGAATTTCTATAGAATTTATACCATGACAATAATAAAATGCTTCTGTTCCAATTGATTTAAGTGTTGAAGGAAATGTTAATTCAGATATATGATAATTCCCTTGAAATGCTTTATCTTCAATTGATAAAACTGTTTCAGGAAATACAAATGATCCATTTTCAATTCCTGCTGGATAACATATAATTTTCGTTATTTCATGATCATAAAGAACCCCATTTAATGAGAAAAAATTAGTATTATCTTCAGAAACATTAATATATTGAAGACCTTTACATGAGCAAAATGGATTAACTCCAATATTAGTTACGGATGATGTAATTGTAACATTATACAATGAATCGCAATAATAAAATGCTAAATAATCAATTGTTGTCACACCTTTACCAAATGTTAATGATTCCAATTTTTCACATGAATCAAATGCACGAATTCCAATAATTTTAACTGAGTCAGGAATCATAATGCTTACAAATGAAGAGCAACGTGCAAATAAATAATTTTCAAGTTTTTCTATTTTATCAAATGGAATTAATGTTAAATTATAGCAATATGCAAATGCGTATGTTCCAATTGAAGTAACTGAGCTTGAAATATTGATATTCTTTCATGAAGTACAATATTGGAATGCAGAATTTCCAATGGATGTTAATGTATCTGGAAATGTAATATTATCTAATTTACTACAATATGAAAATGCATTATTAGAAATTGATCCCAAGCTAGAACCAAATATAACATTAGCTAAGTTTAAGCAGCTGTCAAAAGCATAAATTCCAATTGAAGTACATGCTTCGATTTCAACAATGCTTAATAAAGGCCATTCATCAAAAGCAAAGCTGGGGATGCTGGCTATTTGATCTGAAATTACAACATATTGAGTCAGACTCATGTAGTTGTCGCTATTGTCCTCATTTGATTCGATATTAAGTTTCCCAGATGTTTCATCAAAAGATTGAAAAGAATACTCAACCAAAAAAAGAAACATGACAAAATGAGAATTCTTACTTCCACTTAATGTGATGCCAATTTTAAGATGTTTGGTTAAAAAATATATGATTATGGAGATAGTTAGAATTAAAAATAAAATCGTGTAATTAATGAATTTGGTTTCAAATATGCCTGCAATGCTAGTGCGTTTTGGTGCTTCAATATTCCATGGATTAAGAGTATCTGAAAAACTATTCATTATTGGAGTTTTGTTATTTTTAATAGGGAAATACTGAAAATGCACTTTTGGTGCCTGCAAACATTTGTCTCTTAGATAGTTTTGAAGTGAATTTCTTGAGAAAAGAAGTAAGAACTTGAAAATCATAAATTTTACAAAACTATGATTTTTATTAGAATTTTTCTATATGCATTCAAAGTCAAAACGGTTATTTATTAAAAAGTAGTACGATGGACCCAAATCAGGCGCAGGTGAAGTGAGACATCGGTCCAACGAACTTAGATCTCGATGCATATCTCAACAGAAACAATAACAAGTATTCGAGACTGAATCTACGGTAGCTATTTCACCTATGAATAAGACTATGTGCGGTGATAAATGTTATGATATTCCAGTATGTCCGGAAAATGCCAATTACTCAGAGGCTTTGTGAACTTCGCAACATACATAACAGTATAGCGAATCATATTTGGTTTGTATTTATTGAGATCAGTGTATTTACTGGGATGAAGTTCTTCCTCATTCCAGCAACACTTTGAATTCACTTTTTGATAAATTGAGTGACTTATGATCGTTTCTATAATTTTTATGGACATTCCTCCTCCACCTCCTCCACCAAGTCCATCAGTTTTGCAACTCGTTCCTGATGAAGCTCTTGCAATTGAAAAGTTGTTTTTAGAATTAAATGAAAATAATCTCGAATTAATTTTTCAGAAAGTTTCAAAAGTATTAGAAGTTCAGCCAAGTTGTCCTTTACTCTATGAATTTTATATTACTCAGTGTATTTATATGGCTTATTTTACGCAAAATAAAGATGCAAAATTATACATTTCATTTTTAAACTTGTTATTAAATACAAAAAATTTAAGTTTTTCAAAACTACTTAAGGTATTAACCATTTATCTTTACATAAAAAATACAAGTGAATCAGAATGTCTTCTTAACGAAATGAACGACCATAAAATGATACCTTCAAATCTTTATTATTATTTAAAAAAAATTATAAATAAAGAAGACAAAGAAAATCAGAAAGAAAATCATATATTGGAGATTCTTCGAAATGATAATTTAGAAGAATTACAAGAAATGTCAACGCAAAATAAATTTGACTTCAATCAAACAATTGAACCATCACCTTATGAAAAACATTCATTTGTTAATCATAAAAAATGTTTCATTAATTGATTTTTGTGCATTTTATAAGTCAATTAAATGTTTTAAGTTTTTATTAATTAATGGATCAAATGTTAAAAATACATTAAAATATGCGATTGCAGGCGGAAATTTAGAAATTATTCATTTATGCATACAAAATAATTCGACTATTAGCTATGTATTAGAAACAGCAATTCAATTTCATCGAAATGACGTTTTTTATTATTTTTATGATGAAAGAAATCAAAAATTTGAAGAAAGAAAAAACTTAATCTTTAACAAAGATATAAATGAATTAGGAATACAATGCTTAAAACACATTAATTATGAAATTTTATCTTTTTTAGAGAAAGAAGGTTTATCAAAATTAAATCTTTCACTCCAAGCTGGTGCATTAAGTTTGCATAATCTTCCATTTATACATATATTTTATGAAGGAAAAATGATTAAAAAAGAACTTTTTTCCCAATTTCTTGGATATGGAAACCCTATGGTAGTGAAATGGCTCATCAAACAAAAAGGAATTAAGATTGAGAATGACGATGTTAAATTACATAATTCTATGTGATAAATATTTATTTAAAATTTCATTAATTTTTTTGAAAAAGCATTTTTATGGGCATCAAAGTATAATCATGAACAATTAATTAAGTACTTTTTAAAACATGGAATTGATATTAATGTTAAAGATATTTATTTGTTTTGTTTAATATTTATTTTAATAATTTTATATTTCAAAATAATATTTGGAAATTATTTAATACAGCACTTATGAATGCATCTTATAATGGTCATATAGAAATAGTTAAATTACTTCTTGAACAAGAAGGAATTGATATTAATGCTAAAGATAATATTTATTTTTATTATTTCATATTTCAAAATAATATTTGGAAATTATTTAAATTAATTGAAACAGCACTTATGAAAGCATTTTTTTTTGGTCATACAGAAATAGTTAAATTACTTCTTGAACAATAAGGAATTGATATTAATATCAAAAATATTTATTTGTTTTATTTGATGTTTATTTTAATAATTTGATATTTCAAAATAATATTTGGAAATTATTTAAATTAATTGAAACAGCACTTATGAAAGCATCTTTTTATGGTCAGATAGAAATAGTTAAATTACTTCTTGAACAAGAAGGAATTGATATAAATGCAAAAGATATTTATTTGTTTTATTTAATATTTATTTTAATAATTTCTTATTTCAAAATAACATTTGGAAATTATTTAAATTATTTGAAACAGCACTTATGAATGCATCTTATCATGGTCATACAGAAATAGTTAAATTACTTCTTGAACAAGAAGGAATTGATATTAATGCTAAAAATAATATTTATTTTAATAATTTGATATTTCAAAATAATATTTGGAAATTATTTAAATTATTTAATACAGCACTTATGTTTGCATCTTGGAAAGGTCATACAGAAATAGTTAAATTACTACGTGAATACAAAGGAAATGATATTAAATAAATCATTTTTTTTTTTTGTTATTATTATTGTTGAAATGATATGATTTTTGAAAAATACTACAATTCAGAAGATAATGAGATCTCATTCATTTCTCTTGTAAAAAGTCATTTCAAAATAATAAAAAAAGAATTTTCAGATAAGAAATCAATAAAAATACGAAGAATAACAATTGTATTAATGAGTGTTCTCAGAGAGTTCCTCAAACTTCAAATCATGCAATATCTTTTCAACAATAATTTTATGTTAATAATGGCATCGGCAGTAGATTGCAAAAATACCCTCGTTATGAAATTTTGACTGTTCAATCTTTCCAAATGCGATATGATTTCGACCATACTTTTTCGGGAATTTTGGAATATTTCCTATATAGTAATATTGTATGTAGATATATTTATTTTCTAAACTATTACCTTGATCATTTTTATTGAAATTTTGAGAAAAAGTGAAAATACATGAAAAAAACAACTTCTCCAAGATTTATGCAAATGCAACTTTTTTATATGAAGTGGCGCTCTTCTTTATTTATTTGTGAATAAAAAAAATTTGATTATTTTTTTAAGAATATTTTTTATTTAAATTATTACGAATGATCAATATTCTGGTGAATTGAAAAATGCAGATAGGAAAAGATTATTTTTAATCCGTTTTTTGTTCTTCATTATATTTTTTCTCTTTTTCCTTGATATTGAATATTTCTATGAATAGCTTGTGATTTTTTGTTTTCGTATTTTTATCATTATCGAATGTTTTTTTATTAAATTTAAATATATTTTTGTCTTTTCATCATGAATGTGAGAAATTTGAAGTAATTTATGATATTTTACAATATTATTTGTTAAATCTATCATAATTATATCATATTTTACATATTTTATTTTGATAAATATCAATCATAAATAAATTAAAAAATAATATCTGATGTATTTTTCTTGTTTAATTTTTCTGAGTCGTTAATGAATCAGACATCGATCGAATAGTATTATTAAATTTATATATTTCGAGTTGATATCTTTATCTCCATTATCTTTATTCATAAAAAATGATCGATTTATCATATTTAAATTCAGGAATACCGGATATAAATAGTGAGGCATCTGTCAATGGTGATTTTTATATTTTTATATCATGACTATATGGTCATTTTTGAATTTTTCGATCGAAAAAGCCAATTTGTGAGGTTAACGACATCATTTTCTATATGCATTGAAACATTGAATTAAGAAAAACCGTACATATTCAAATTACGAATTTTAATTCAAAAAGTTAACCAATGAATTGTAAATTATTCAATTTATTTTTTTTTGGGAAACATTTCTGAAAGAATGAAGCATAAAAAAATTTCAGCAGTACAAATATATAGTCAGGCTGGCTCATATATAAATGAATATTAAACTTTATAATTAGGTGGGCCCCATTAAAAAACTATTGCACAATATTTTTTTATTGCCAAAAAAATGTGTTCAAAATGTTCATTTTTTTTTATCAAACAAATAAAAATCTCATGTTTTTCAATCAAAAAATGCATATTTTGCATAACCATATATATGAAAAATATTACTAATCGATTATATATTATTTGACACATTTAAACGTTAGGTTTTATTCATCTCTTAAATTTTTATCAAATAATAATATCGAAAAATTAAAGTCTCATTTTCTGCAACCAATATATTTGTGAAGCCAAATAAAACTATTTTAATTACAAAAATTTTGATTGAAAATGATCACATATCAAAAAATATATAAAAAACCAATTTTTGAGTACTTTTTGACCATCGAAATATAAATATCTTGGTAAATCATTAAAATTGAAAAATATAATATTTATATTTTAATATCTACTTTATTTTAATATTATAACTAGAAAAAAAAGACCAACACAACTTCACAGAGCTTTTTAGATACGATTTAAAATAAAGTGATAATAAAATGAAGAAAATTGAATGAAAAAAATCATTCTTAAGATTTCAAGAACTACCATTTATAAAAAATCATATACATCAAAAATAATTAAGATTGGTCTTAAAAAATATATATTTTGAAAAAATCGGTTTCGAAATTTCCATTTCGATCTGTAATTTTTTTCTCAATTTGAAGACAGATTTTTACTTAAGTGATGATAAGGACTTAATAAAAATCAAAAAATTCATCAGAATATGTAAATTTTCCCAGTTTGAGTACCTCTAAAATAACACAATTTAAAAAATTCAATTCTTTCATAGGAAAGTTAAAACAGGTAGGATATTTAATTTACTTCTGTTCTCAGTTAACATTTTTGATTTATAAAAAATTGAAGAAGCAACAAAAAGTAGAAATTGTTGGTCAAATTTCCGCAAACATAACAATCCATATTTGTATTTCCACAAAATATTCATCTCTCTAAGGTGGATCTCTTTATCGCAAGTTTTCACAACTTTTTTCTCTTTAGTACTCTTCGATCACTGGGAGTTTTAATGAAAGATTTGGAGCAATATTTTCAGGATCACAAAAAGAAACATCATATACTTCAAGTATTTCTTATGCAAACATAACTTATTGTGGAGCCAAAGCTTAAACTGCTAGTGTATGTTTCGAGTTCACAGTACATGTTGGAGATTGCTTCTTTTCAGGTTCCAATGGCAAATCGCCAAGTTATATCTCTGTCTATAGCACAGAATGCCTCATAAAAATCCAAAATTGTGTTTTTGATAAACTTCAGAATGAGGCCATCGGCGAACGATACAAAGGAAATACAGTTTTGAAAAAAAATAATACATTTAGATAATTTATTATTTGCATTTAATTCAAATTGTGATAGAAAATTAATTTTTAAGTAAATGATCTCAACGTGGTAACCATTGGAGCACTACTTATAACTTTAATTATTTTTAGCAAGTTTTTTATAATATCGAAGACCAAAGGAAATTGAGAAAGAAAGAGACGAAAGCGTAAAGTCAGATAACCCAGTACTCATGAATTTAGTAGCATAAACGATTATTTCTGGATTAATAAAATTTATTTATCATGAAGTTAGTTAAGTGGTTCAAATCTAAAAGGCAAAAATCAACTTGACTCAATAATTTCCAGATCCATTATTTTGTTTGTTACTATTCTTTTATTCTTGGACTTGCATTTCAATGTCCATATGTATCAAATATACTTAAATTTTGGTTTCAAGAATTCTCAAATTTGCATTGTGATGTCAACATGTATGTTTTTCATTTCTTCGATAATAATTTATTTCTTTTTACCTGACACTAAAAACAAAGAAATCAAAACACGTAAACAAAGTTACTTACATGCAGTTAAATTATTTTCCATCATAACCAACAATCAAAAGAATTGGCGCTTGTTTTACTTATCGATTTTCTATATAATACATTTGTTTTATTACACACTCCGCGTTGGTTACTTACCTGAAAAAGAAGAAAATAAATGCGAACTCATCAGAATTTGGAATTTTGTTTAAAATTTGTATAAATAATAATATTATCACCAAATTCCTTATATTTTAAGCAAAAAATCTTTAAAATATACTGATTTTATTAGCAAATGAACGGAATCAAAAGAAGATTTCATCTTGAAGTAACATCTCAAAGCATATTCATAAATGATATTCTTCATTTAAATCTGATAATTATTAAATAAAACAATATTTTGTGCAAAATCATAATTGTCAAATCCTTAATGATATATTTCAGCTGATGACTAAATCCAAAACAAACATTTCAAATAAATATATATATAAATTGATTGCACTGTTTCTTATAAAATCACAAGAAAAATATTTTAATTTAATTTGTGATTTATTTCATTTCAATAACATTTAATCAACATAAAATATATAATTTATTCATTTAATCGACTTCTTCAACACGTGGTCCTGATGAGTGTCCACTATTTGCTGATGCTCCACTTCCTCCTTGCATGTTCGCGCCTGGCATTCCGCCTTGTGCGCCGCCTGCCGCATGTTGATAAGCCGATTGCATAATTGGCATCAGTTTGCCTTCGAGTTCCTTCTGCTTCGCTTCGATTGTAGCGACGTCTGCGTCTTGGTTAGCGTCGATCCATGCGAGCGCGTCATTGATTTCCTTGTTGATTGTGTCCTTGTCTGATTGTGACAATGCGTTAGCGAACTGCTCTTGATTTAATGAGTTGCGTACGCCGAAGCAGTATCCTTCGAGTGCGTTCTTCGCTTCCACTTTCTTACGCACTTCTTCATCTTGTGCTTTGTACTTCTCTGCGTCTGCAACCATTTTGTCGATATCTGCTTGTGAAAGACGTCCTTTCTCATTCTTAATCGTAATCTTCTTAACGTTACCTGTCGACTTATCTTGTGCCGAAACGTTCATAATACCATCTGCGTTAACATCGAATGTAACTTCAATCTGTGGCACGCCGCGTGGTGCTGGCGGAATGCCTGTTAAATCGAATGTACCAAGCAAGTTGTTATCGCGTGTTCGTGAACGTTCTCCTTCATAAACTTTGATTGTAACTGCAGGCTGGTTATCGGAGAATGTTGTGAAGACATTTGACTTCTTGCATGGGATTGTTGTGTTACGTGGAATCAGCACTGTCATAATTTCACCTGCTGTTTCGATACCTAATGAAAGCGGTGCAACATCTAACAATAAGATATCTTTGATTTCTTCATGTGTATCGCCTTTGATAATTGCTGCTTGAACTGCTGCGCCATATGCAACTGCTTCATCAGGATCAACACCACGACATGGCTGCTTACCGTTGAAGAAGTCTTGCAACAATTGTTGGACACGTGGAATACGCGATGAACCTCCAACAAGAACAATATCGGTGACATCGGACTTCGACATGTTCGCATCTCTTAAAACTTGTGCGACTGGATTCATTGTTGACCTGAAAAGTTCATCATTTAAGTTCTCGAACATTGCACGTGAGATGTTATCCATAAAGTCGTGGCCTTCATATAATGAATCGCAGACAATTGATGCGGATGTGGCTGTGGATAATGTTCGCTTAGCACGTTCGCATGCTGTTCGTAATGTACGGAGTGCACGTGGCGATTGTCTTAAGTCGCATTTGAACTTCTTTTGGAAACGATCTGCGAAGTAATTAACCATACGATTATCAAAATCTTCACCGCCAAGATGTGTATCACCTGCTGTGGCACGCACTTCGAACATGCCGCCATCGATATCAAGTAATGAAACATCAAATGTACCGCCGCCAAGATCGAAGATAAGAACATGACGTTCGTTATCAGATTTTTCGTTAAGACCAAATGCAATAGCAGCGGCTGTTGGTTCGTTGATGATACGAAGAACATTTAATCCGGCAATAACACCTGCATCTTTTGTGGCTTGACGTTGACCATCGTTGAAATATGCTGGAACTGTAACAACAGCATCAGTAACTTTGTTGGAAAGTTGGCTTTCGGCGATTTCCTTCATTTTACCTAAAACCATAGCTGAGATTTCTTCTGGATAGAATTGTTTGGTTTCACCCTTCCATTGAACTTGAATCCTTGGACGATCTGCATCACCACGAACAACCTTGAATGGCCAATGTTGCATATCTTTTTGAACAACTGGATCACTAAACTTACGGCCAATCATACGCTTGGCATCAAATACTGTGTTTGTTGGATTCATGGCTGCTTGGTTCTTTGCGGCATCACCAACAAGTCTTTCATCTTCGGTGAATGCAACATAAGATGGGGTTGTACGATTACCCATATCATTTGCTATAATATCGACACGACCGTGTCTGAAGACACCGACACAACTATAAGTTGTACCAAGATCAATACCAATTGCTGACATAATAAAAAAATGATCTTATGAAGGCATTTTTTGGTTGAGCATTTAATGATTCAATTTAAGTATTCGACCATTTAAAGTATTGAAATATTAACGGTTCCTATGATGATGGTAACAAAATAAAAAGTTTAATTAACTATATAAATATTTTTACTTAAATATTGAAATATATTCTAGTTTTCTACAGGTACAGTCAATTGAATTCATATTAAAGCATTAATTTATCAAAAATGTTTTAAATATCCAAAAGACAATTATTTGCGATATTTATATTTTTTGATAAATTTATCTTCATTAAAATCAACAACAAAATAATCTTCTTGAATGCTTGAACTAGATAATCTTATTGCAAATGTGTTTATAGTCTCATTTTGTTCTTATGTTTCATTTCCATTAATTTCCAATTTTTGATTTCGAATTCAAATTAACAATATAAGTAATGTTACAATAATAAAAATAATAACAACACAAACAATAATTACAATTGTTATATTTTTTTGCATATCATTTCCATTAATATATGTGAAGAAATTCGAATAATATTCTAATACGTTGAAAGAAACAATATCTGTTTTTTTGCATCTTTTTGATATCAAATAATTTCAAAAAAATTATCACAAAATTTTTGCATTTTTATGATGTAAGCAAACATATTCTAATTCAAAGAGTTTTAATTCAAATAATTTTTCTAATATTTATCATTTATGAAAAGTAAATTTTTCTTGATCCAAATTAAATGAAAGGAACAATTTCAGCAAATCTTCTTTTGACCTCATCATTTCCCAAATAGTTCTAAAGAATGAATTCCAATTCATGACTTCTTCAGTTTTCAAACACTTAAAGAAGTTTGTATCTCTGAAAGCAATTTTTTCGAAAAAGAGAAACACTTCCATCAAAAGTTCCTTATCCATAACATTAAACAAATACACAAGTGCTGCTTGGAAAGCTGCTTCTCCAGCATTTTTATCATAATGATTACAAAGTATTCTAATATTAGAAAGTATTTTTGTAACGAAGATAAACAATTTACCCAAAGAATTCATATTCAAATGATTATTCAAAAGTGCCTCGCAATTTCTCTTCATAACATTTGAATGCTTTACATTATCTGGACATTCGTATTTCGATTGAACATTTTGTAGAAGTGATTTAAATGATTTAATAAGAGAATTAATTTTACCGAAGGCACTAATATTTAAATGATTAAAAACGCATAAGTAAGCACAATATGAAAGAGGTTTTTGTTCCAAATTTCGATTACAAAATATGTTTTGAACACTTTCATCAATAGTTTTCGTTCTACTTAATCCATTTTCTAAAAATTTATTTATAATTTCAGAGAATATCATATTTCTATATTCTAAAATACGGTTTTGATATTTTTGATATTCATTTTCATAAAATTTTAATGTGATAATTTCTTCATGTTCGTTTGAAAGCTTTAAAATTTCGTTTTGTTGTTGATTTAATTTATTGTTATCATCAAAGAATATCGATGGGAAAATATGTCGATTTGTACCATATGAATGAAAAAAATCTATGGAAAGTGGTGAGAAAAGTGGTCTATTCCCAATATCGCGTTGAATACTTAAAATTTCATATTGACGAAGTTTGAAAAATGGAATTTTTAATAGAATTGAAATATCGATTGAAGAAAATATTAATGTTTCATATTGTAATGAACATTGCGTAGAAAATGAAGGTAAAACATCATAACATTTCCCATGTCGTTGATCTAAAAATGCTAAACATATCAAAAGACATTTATCCTCAATTTCGCATATGTTTGTAAGGTATTGATATACTCCTTCATTAAATTTAAAAAATGTGGAATTTTCATGGTGATTTTTCCATAATAAAAAAGATTTTTGTAGAAAACCATGAACCAAAAGTTTGAGTTTGCCTTCAAAATTTGAAGTAATTAATTCACGAATAACTAAATAATGTGGAACTGGAATAATCTTATTTAATGATTTAATGGTGCTACAAAGCTCTGATAGAATTTGACCATTGGTAATTTGAGAAAAATCAGTAAATCGTTGAGAAAAACAGTCCCAAAGGATATTTGTATAATAATTAAGAGAAAGAAGAAATGATGATATCATTGGAAATAAATGTGATTTGGGAGCTTCCATACTAATGAGACCTAGAAGAAGCTGTGACGCTGTTTCACAGGATTCATGTGTTGAAAAAAATCCAAATAATGCTGGAAATGTGGAAAATGCAAAAAGTGTACTAGAAAATGAATCTGTACATTGAAATATGGAGAAAATAAAATCACGAGGATTAAGAGATACCATCCTTATTATTTTGATAATAGCTTGGCTAGAATCTAAATCAAGTATATCTAGGTCATAATCTTGACTAAAAAATAAATCTTGCATGATTTCGCTTTTTGATATTTTCGGATCTCCTGATATTCGTGCAAAAAGTGAATAATATAATAAATAATTAGATCTTTGAATAATCACATTTTGCATTTGAATACTTTGCAATCTAGACAGTACTGCAGACTTGTATTTTTTTGTCCCTGTAATTTTCTGTTTTACTTCACAAATTCGTGCTTTGTTTTTCTTCAACTTTTTTTTTCTTTTGTGTAATGTACATAAAATAGTAATTTGAATGTTGTCAAGAAATATTGAATCAAAAAATATCGTCTAGTAAGTGGGAGTTCAAGAAATGAAAGGTAACATTCCAAAATGTTCAAAATAAATGGGAAATGATTATACCAATCAAGGAAGTAGTTTTTGGCTTTTCATACAAGTGATAGATTTTTATTTTAATTTTTCAAAGTAATTATTGTATCGAAAAAAATACGAAACTAAAACAAAATTTCTGAATTATTACTATAGCTTATTTTTATAAAAAAATGTAAGAATCATATTATCTTCTTAAAAGTTATTTTATAATTAATAATTTAAATTACGGTTTCCTGAATTCGAAATTTTTTTAACTTTTTTTTATTTGAAATCAATTTAAACCAGTGCTGTTTGCAAACAGTCATAATTATATTTATTTGATTAAATTTCATTGACATTGGAAAGCTGGAAGAAAACCACAACCAAATAATCACAGAAAAAACCCCGTTAAAACAAACGATACAAAAACATTTGACTACTTTATTTTATTTGCTGTTGTTTATATATTTTCATCAATTTTCTGAGCAAATCTGGCCTTTCCTCTGTAATTTAGTGGTTGAACACAAAGGTTTTTCAATTCGGTTTGATCACTTTTTCAGAATTTCGAAAACGATGGCCGACCAACATCGTTTTTATGAAACTGATCTCACTTTTACAATGAGGATTGTTATTGCCCTCGGAGGTAATGCTCTTCTTCAACGCGGTAAGAAGGGAACTTTTGAAGATCAACAAGAGGCTGCTGCTCTTGCCATGTCTCAAATTGTCCAACTTGTTAAGAATGGCTACGATCTTGTTCTTACCCATGGAAATGGTCCACAATGCGGTGCTATCTTCCTCCAAAACGTTAACAGCGAACCAGAAATCCCAGCAATGCCATTACACGTTTGTGGTGCCATGTCACAAGGTTTCCTTGGTGAAATGATCCAACAAGAACTTGATGCTGCTATCAAGAAGGAAGGCCTTAACAAGAAGAGCGTTTCTATTGTAACCCAATCCTATGTTGATCCAAATGATCCAGCATTCCAAAAGCCAACCAAGCCAATTGGCCAATTCTACACAGAAGAAAAAGCCAAGCAAATGCAAAAGGAAAAGGGTTACACAATGATGGAAGATGCAGGCCGTGGCTGGCGTATCGTTGTTCCATCTCCAGTTCCAGTTTCATTTGTTGAACAAGATGCAATCAAGTGCCTCGTTAACAATGGCTTCATTGTCATTTGCTCTGGTGGTGGTGGTATTCCAGTTATTGATGACAATGGCCACACCAAAGGTGTTGAAGCTGTTATTGATAAGGATCTTGGTGCATCAGTTCTTGCCGAAGTTACCGAATCCGAAGCCTTCATGATCCTTACTGATGTCCAAGAAGCTATGATCAATTTCCGCAAGCCAGATCAACAAGCTCTTCGTGATGTTACTGTTGCTCAAATGAAGGAATACATTGCACAAGGTCAATTCTACTCTGGATCAATGCTTCCAAAGGTTCAAGCATGCATTAGATTCGTTGAACGCACTGGAAAACCAGCCATCATCACATCTCTTGATCATGCTCTCCAAGCACTCCGTGGTGAATGCGGAACAAAGATCCTCCCATAAGTAAAAAAGTTACAATAATTTTGTTGTTTTCCCATGAATTTTGAATAAATATTTTAATTTGCAAATGGGAACTAATTTCATCAATAGGTGTCATCCATTTTCGATTTTTTATTTATGTCTCAATCTTTAATAGAATCTAATTCTATTAAGCAAATTGAGCCTGTTTCTGATTTATTAACTTATTCGAATCTTTATCAAATCCTTTCAATATAAATGATAAAAAACAAAAAATGCTTAGTTATACTTCATTACTATCTGATTCAAGTTTATCTTCGCGCTTTCAATCAGGATTTACAGATAATATTAATCGTGAAGGTACAACTATTTTTTCAGTCACTGACAAATCTTCCAAAAACAGATATGCCATTAAACTTATTAGAAATATTAAAGTTGAAAATATTTTTAATGAAATCTTCATATTATCAAAAGTTTCACATACTAATATCATTAAATTCTTTAACATTTGGTTTGAACATAATTCACAAGATGACATCTTTTCATTACATTCAAATGGAATTATGTTCTAAATTAACAATTATCGATTCATGTAAAAAAGATTCATTTCACGACAAACTTCAAAAATGCATTATGGTAACAAAAGGTGATAAATATCTTCATGATAACAATATCATCCATCGTGATTTGAAGCCTGATATTATTATTATTATTGGAAACGATGGCCTTCTAAAAATCATTGATTTTGGCATTTCATCATTTCATATGCTAATAAATGATGATGCTATTGAATATGGAACAGTGCCTTATGATTCTCCTGAACATTATGAAAAGGAAAAGCTTAGTCCTAAAGTTGATATTTATAGTATTGGAATCATTTTCCTCGAAGTATTTGGGTCATTTAATACTCAAATGGAAAGAGCACAAACTATAATGAAACTTAAGGAAAATGGCGAAATGAATATAAATATTGAAGAAAACTTAAAATCACTTATCAGGAAAATGACTAATAAGGATTCAAGCAAAAGACCAAACGCTGATGAGGTAATCAGTGCACTTGAGTCTTTGCTTTAAAACAAACAAAACTACTAATTAATTAAAAAAAAAAATAAATAGTTATAACTAAAATATAAAAGCCAATTAATATATTGGAATCGTATATTTAAGTAAAAAACACATTATTTTAATTGTTTTTAATTGAAATTTAGCAAAAAAAAAGTTCTTTGGGCGAATGTTGTTCATAAAATTAGTCTGGTTTAAGGTTATAAGTAAAAAATCTTCTCTCTGGAGAATATCATTGTTATACCTTCTCTAAAAATATAAATAGAATCATTTTGTTATATAAAAAAACTAGAAAAAGAAAGATTCGAAGAACCTCAAGAACTTTTGTTTATAATGAGGAGAATTATTTCACACACTCCTATTGAAACTATAACTTATTTAATGAGTACACACAAAGATGTAAAGAAGTCATCCAGAAAAAAGGTAGCTAAAATTAATAAACTAAACATAATTTCACATATTTTTGAATATAAATTTATATTTATAATGAGTAGGATTCAAAACTTAACCGGACACCCTATATTTTCCCATAATCATAAGACATCATAATTACACATTTCTTCATGTTTACCACCAATAACAAATTCTATTTCTATATCTAACACAAAAACAAATTTACATATAAAACATCATAAGTTAAAAAACAAATTCTAATTTAAATGATATTTAAAATATTATTTATTTTCCTACCGCCAATCTATATAAGAGGTCACCTATCCAAACACAATTCAATAGCAAATAAATCACGATCAGCACCCAATGCCCCTTTGATATATGATTTCTCAATCTAATCAACATTATTGCAGGTACCGACGTATGTAATGGGGACAAGAACATATACAAAACCTTTTGCACTATGTTATAAACTTGATCATTAATTGTTGATAAGAAAATACTTACAATATAAAGCACAATACTAAAAGCAGCCCACATTAGTATTGGTATTTTACCTTCGCTTCCTGATAACATTACCATTGACTTACAAGCAGCTGCTGTAGGTATTGGTAATGTACATATGAATGATAATGCCCATAAAATTAAGCCAATTTTTGTCGTAGGATTCGACGAATCTGTTTCTAAAAAGAAATTAGAGACAACATTAGGTAATGCAATGTATTGGAAAAGGCCACTTAAGAAATTATATACACCAAAAACAATTAATGATGATATAGTCGAATTTCTCATTCGCTCATAAGTAACACCTTTCATATTAGAATATGCAATGTTGATATAAGCAAAACAAAAATATGCAAAAGTATGATCACGTAAACAATTCGTGAATTGGCTAAAGGATTTATAAAATGTAAGACCATAAAAATATGATGGTTTGGACTTGGAATTATAAATACTCCAATAAATACTAATAACAAATGTACATAGAACCAAAATATATTTGACATCGGAATAAATGGCTAAAATTGAATCTTTGGTCGAAATTAATGTTGGTAAAAGAAGAATAAAACATGAGCATAATGGAAAGATATATGGATCTGTGGCAATATCTGATGTGGTACCAATGAAACTACCAAGAAATCCGTTGAAAAATGTTCGCAAATATTTGATATTATCATTTAAAACGGATATACAAGCTAAAATTATACAGACACTGATAGCCCAACTGAATGGATTGCCTGTTTTTGCCCACATTTTTTCTGGACATAATTCTTTGGTTTTTTTCATTACAAATAGAATCATGTAAATAGAAAAACTATAAAGAATAACACATACAACATTTGCAAGTAAAGGAATTAAAGCACCTCCATCATAGTAACGAGTCATTGTTGCAGGTGAAATGCTTAATATTGAATTAAGAAAAATAAATGATGCTTGATAAATTGATATTGATGAAACAGAATTTGGCTTTAGAAGAACAGTATCTTCATTTTCATTATTTAGGGAGTGGATCATACTTTGGAACATTTTGTATCTTTTAAAACGAATCAATATTCAAAAAGTGGAAATCTACAGTTCCCAAAACTTTTCAATGTTTTATACTAAAACTGTAATAAATCGAATGGCAGCCACAAGAATTTTCTGGGATGGTATATCAAAATTAAATGATCCAAAATTTGTACAAGACACCTCCAATTGGATTGAAAGTTTTATTAATACCCCAAATGATTTATTAATTCACATCAATTTTAATACAGATATTAATTTCTCTATTAATCAAAATTACTCATGCTGTGTCTCATTTTCGTTTGCCCTTGATGAACAATATATTTTAGCAATACATATTTCTCCTATTTTTTCAAAATATCTTTTTTTTACACCTCCATTCGACAAACTTAGAAAAGCCATCACAGATAAACAACACCGTATATTTTTTATATCAAAAGAAATCGCTGACGATTCGATATTGCTTTTTCAAAAGATGTTTAAATTTCATATTCCTAAAGCATTTATATTATATGAAACAACTAAAGAATGGGAAGAAGCATTTTATTCGACGTCAGCTATAGATAGGCTTCATGAACTTTTGGATCAAGTTGACATCAATAGGGATGAGATTAAAAATAGTATAAGAAAAGCTTCAACAAATTTGTCATCTCCACACCTCCTTCCCAGTGATGAGAGATATCAACTTGTTTTAACTATAATCATACTTCACCAAATGATGTTTGCAATAAAGAACAATGAATTTATATCAAAAACAAGAATTCCAATTGGAATGTAAATAACTTTAATAAATTATTTGTTGTGTTTTATAAAATTTATTTGAATATTAATTTTATGAGATTTAATGTCATCATCTTTTCAAAGGTAATAAAAGAAATTCTCAGTTTGTTTAGCAGAACCCCAAACAAAGTAAAAATTTATATCTATTAAAACAATACTGTTTTAGCTTTTATGTGTGTCTTTTGTATGCGACCAAATATCGACAGAAAAATATTTTTAGATGAATACCACCAAAATTGCTGATATTGAGATACCAGAAGAATTAACAAGAGCGCAAAAAGCAGAATTTTTCGTTTTAAAAAGAATGCTATCTAAGCTTGAAGGGCAATGGAATGAATTAATAGAAAATTCAAATCCTGAACAAATCCAATATAATCACATACTTGAAAAAGAATATGAAACAAAGTTTCAACAAATCGAAGCGCTTAGAGAGCTAAATCTTCAAATTGCAAAAAAGCAATACGAAGAAGAAAAAGCTAAAATTGAAGCAGACTTTGAGGAAAACAAAAAAAATTTATTTAAACAAATCATCCACGGATACCATAGCTATTATGTTACAATAATGAACCACCTGAAAGAACTGATGGGTTCTGATTTTAATTCATTTTTATCAGCGAATGAAATTGATTTCCCTCAGATTCAAGAAAAAACAAGAGGAGAAAAGAAGCCAATGCATCAACCTGAAGAAGTCAAACTTGTGCTTACACATTATGATAGTGAAAAGCAAATTAAAAAGATTATCAGTTCAGCTGCAGAATCAAGAGCAGCCACAACAACAGAATCCGATGGAGGCGAAAGTCATAGTCATAGTGAATAGATTATTAAAATTGTGTTTTGCAATACATAAAAAATAGCTAATTTATCAAAGAAATTAATTTTTATAAAATTTACTCGTTTATTTTAATATATTTCCCAAAAAAATTATCCTATTGGAAAAATTCTTCAAACTAACGTCTTCTTCGAAAAGTGCTGGTAATTTTTTTTTATTTGTTTTTTTCATTTTTATTATTTAGTGTTATCGTATTTGTTTATTATAAGAGTAGTCACTCGAAAATATAAATCGCTAGCATTATACCAGTAAGACGTTACTGAATTTACATATTTGAATTTAAATTTATTGACTAAATTCAAGTAACACTTATAAATTTACATTTTCGCCATTAATAATATATTTTTCTTTTGATTGCAAGTTCTTAAAATTTACCATTATGGTGTCAGAATCAAATTCATTTTTTTTATAAGAATAAAAGTCCATGTTCAAAAGTCATTTTTCACGGGGGTTATTTGAATCAAAATTAATACGACATAACGATTTGCATTGAATTTGTAGACAATTCTTATTCAGCCATGATTCAAAAATTTCTATGTGGTTATACAACGATATTTTATGTCAAAAAATTATTCGGGTTTAATTGATATAATTACAAACATAAGTTTTCAACCAGTAACTCATCTCATTCATCACATAAATTGAAAGATAATGATTATCATTTTCTTTGATAATTCTGATCGGATTTCTTCATGATCTCGTAAATAATAAGTGAGATGATCTGCTTTTCAATCAATTATTGCGGTTATTCAGCAAAACAGAAAATGAGCTCGTACAACAAATTCTGTTCAACTGTTGCAAAATTTCAGATAAAAACGCCGGAAGAAATCATGTCTTTTAGCAGTTGTGCGGATAAAATTACACCAAGAGGCTTCAATCTTTATCAAGAATATATGATATTAACCAGAATAAAACCTGTGTTTAAAGAGATCTATGACATGATCCCTTTAACTGCAGGTGGTTCTCAACCAATGCTTCTTACAAATTATAACAAAATTAGTCAATTGTTGAACATTGTGAAAGGCTTAGTTGCTGAATCTGATAAAGTTTCTCCAAAAGAGCTTCAATGCCAAGGAGTCATAGCAGAAATCGAGACAAATATTTCTAAATTTGGAGAATATGTTCCACATCTTACATCTTCAATGGCACCTACATACCAGGCATACATTCCACAACTTCAAGAATTCCTTCAGAACTCAATGGTTCTTATTGACAAAGCCATAGATTTGACATCCAAAAGTCAAGCTGATTCACTTAAGTCATGTCCCCCAATTAACCTCGAGCAAATTCCAAATGCACATCTTGAAGTTGCCTTAGCGTCAACGCTTACGTCCTTAATGATAGATCTTATTTTTATTATTTCAGCTGAGCAAATCAAAGAGTCACAATATGCCACAAACATCAAAGAATGGATTGACCACATTACCAAATCAATTGTTGCTATTTTTGCCAACATTAATCAACCATCACATATTATCATAAATAACATACGAGTTTTATCCTGGATCAAACCCTCCATAATCTCAATATTATCACTCATAGAATCCACATGTCCTAATATGGATGATTTTCTTTATGCATCAGTCCATGCTATTACACTTCAACAACTTTATTATACATTAGAAACTACAGACACAGTCAATTCCACAATCGAAATTGTACGACAAATTGGTTTATCATATGCTAATAAGCAACAAATGAAGAATTTCATTCCATCATTAAAAGCAATATTAGCAATTGTTGGAACACGTATTGAAGAAGGAAGTTTCATATATAGTGGGAGTAGTATCAAAGCAACATATTCCACATTAATTGGTGTTATGGAAATCTTTGAGAAAGAGAGTTATGAATCACAAGCGATTATAGCATATACAATATGTCGTCTTTATGCATTAACAATTGGAAGTTTTAATGGTGGCGACATGATATTATCAAAGATTTCCACTGAAATATCGGAAATATTAAAGAAAATCTTTGAAGAAGAACTTAATTCGGTTGCATTAATCCAAAAGGCTTATTCAACAAATTTATCTTCATTTGATGAGAAAGTATTAGGACAATTAAGTTATCATGTATCACAACTTAATTCCATACAAAAGATTGATCCGTCATCGAATTTCTTTATCGAAACAATTCGTAGAGCTCATGATTCAATCGGATCATTACCAATGGTAATATTACGAGTTATAGATAAATGTACAAATAATAAGATCCAAACCATATTTCAGAATGAACATAGTAACTTATTAACAAATGCAGAATGTTTCACTAAATGGACATCCGAATTATTATTAACATTATCTACAAATGTACAATTAAGAGTAGAAGCAGCAAGTAATACATTATCATATTTACAAACACTTAAAATCGATTTACCAAATGGAATTCCGACAATATTATCAAATATTAATGGTTTAATGCAATCTACACCACAATATATCTTAATGGGCTTTTCTGATGTTAATAAGTTATTAGAGAACTTAAATATTATTCGACAAAATTCTACAGCAATTTTAACTAAGTTATCAGAATATGAACAAACAAAAATATATACATTATTATCATTATTAGTTAAAGCATTTAAGATATATACAAGTGATTTTATCTCATGTGCAAATCAATTAACAAATTATATAATGTTTCAAGAAGTAGAAGATTTAGTTTCATCATTAACATCATTATCTACACAAATAGTACCAATGATTACTGAAGCAAGTATTAAATTTAAACAATCACAAGAATCATTTTATTATTTCTTTTCTAAACCTTATTCTGGTATTAATACGATATGTTCAATTATACAAAAATATCCAAACTTAGCAGGTACATTAATTAATTTCCCGACAACAGCTAAAACTATTTTAGAAGTAGTTTGGCCTATAGCTGCAGAAGTAGCACAAAAAATACCTACTGCAGATACTAATAACTTATTAATGTATACTAATACATTACCTAAGAAATTAACTGACTTATCAACAACATTATTAACTATGCCTCAACCACAAGAAAATGTTAATATTCCTGAAGAACTTCGAGAACTTACTAAGTTAGAACAAAGTTCACAAAAGTTATCACCACAATTAAAATATTATGCGCAAATATTATTAGGTTGGGTTAAAGATGGAAAGACACAAAATGCTTTACCATTAGTTAAACAATGGTTTAAAGCAGTAATTAATCCTTCAAATGATTATAATGATGCATGTCAAAAGTTCCTTTTATCATTATGGAAATTATTATCGAAATCTTCAGATACTAATCAATTTTTAGATTCATTTTGTTATTTCTCAGTATCTATGGGTAAACATGAAAATGCATTTGGTGAACAATATACAGAATTTGTAAAGAAAAGACATACGTCAATATATAACTCAGTACATACATTATTAAATGGTGAAAAACATTTAACACGATTTGGATTAAAAGTTATATCAGATCTTGTACAAATAATGTCAATTAGTACATATTCATCAATTAAATCAGAAGATATTCAAACGACATTAAAATCGGAATATATTAATGTAATATTAGCAATTAAAAAATATTCGGAAAATCATAAAAGTATTAAAGTTACAATAGCAGTAGTACAAAGTATTAATCAATTATTAACATTATTTTATATTGCAGAATTAAATAATCAATCAGAAAAATCATCAATTAATAATGATACATTTAAACCTATACTTACTGCTATAATGAATAAGAAAGAAACACAAGAATTAACTACATCAATTATCTCAAAGATATCACAACGATTATGGGAATTATCACCAAATCTTTATACAAAATTAACAAAAATGACTGAAGCTGATATAGTATGTGATGAAATTTATGATCGAGTCGAAATATTTAGATCAGTTGGTAATAATATATTAAAACAATCAAATATTAAAGAAGCACAACAAGAAGAATTAATTAAATATTTAAAGTCTTATATAATATCATCATTAGAAGCAGGAGAATTATCATATCATTCAATCCAATTAAGGAATCTTAAGAATACAACATTAACAAATTCATTTGTTGAAAGTTATTCAAAGATATTTTCAACACTTTATAACTTTTCATCAACTACTTTAACTATATTAACTAATACTGAATCACTTAATATGAAATTACGTATGCAAAATCGTTCAATAGCACGTGAATTAGATAATTTCATTAATTATTCCGAAAATCCTCCAAAACCTGAATCACCAGAACCAGGATTTAAGACACTTATGCAAACATTATTTGTTACGTTATCTACATTAATGATTCATATTTCACGTACTATAATATCAGCTACTAAATCTATTGTAAATGAAATGTATGAACAAAAAGATAAAACTATCCAAACTGATTTAAATGAATCAATTAAAGAATTCGAAAATATTTCAACTACTATTCGTTCTAAAGCTTTTGGACCTTTAGCTATGGACTTTTCGACAAACATTGTACAAATTGATTCGACACTTAAACAATTTGTTAATAATTCCATAAATTTAGACTTCAAAAATGAATTACCAGTAATAACATTATTACAACATATCCAAACTATAGGAGAATCATCATTACGATTATGTCAAATAGCACCAACGATTATTGATAAATCAGTTGGACCAGATCAAATTAGTGCTGATAAGATACCGAATAAATTCGAGTTACCAATAATGCCCGAAATTAATTTGATACCTATTGATGCATATCAAGAATTAATGGAAGAGAAGCCTACATATGAAGGATTAATTGATACATATAAGAAAACATTTAATAATACTGAAAGTCAAAATGAAGAACTTGTTGAAATCACATTAAAATTATTTAATGGGTCTAAAACATTTGTTAATTTATTATTACAAGTCGTTGTCTCAAGTTATGATAAACATTTACAAATCCAATTACAAACAGAAATTCATACATATGTAACAAATATTAATAATATATTACAATCGACAAAAGATTTCTTATTACGTAAATCGAATTATGAAGAAAACCTTAATGAATCAATTGAAGTCTTTGTCACACAAATACCAAAATTAATATCATTAGCAGAACAAATCTCTAAAGTAGAAGAACCAGCAAATAATAATGAAGTTGATGAAGAAGAAAAAGATGAAGTTACACGAGAACTTGCAGCTACATCACGTGCAATTGAAGAGATGACGACACGATTAGCGAACTTTGGAAATCAAATTAACATTGAAGATAATGAAGATGATGAAGATAATTATCAAGAAGAAGAAGTTGGTGAAGATGTAAACATTGATGATTCAACTAATGATACTGAACGAATCACAAACATTGAAGCAGAACAAGGTACATTACCAGCGTTTGTTATATCACATGCAACGCCAATATTACAAAACACTTCATTAATCCTAAAACGTGCACAAGAAATCACACAAAAAATTATCGAAAATGTTGGACATATACAAAATGAAAAATTAATTATTAAAGTTGCACAAGATTTATCGGAATCTGCAGAATTACTTTTGATCACTGCCGAAATATTAATACAAGGAACAGAGAAAGAAGCCGAATATAAAGTGGTGACTGCCGCAAAGATTATTAAGGCTTCGATTTCATCATTGGTGACACAAGTGTTGGCAAACGGCGGAGATAGTGAAGGAATTATGAATAACTATGTAAGAAACGTGGCAATACATACAAATAAGATCATTAGAAAGGCAACAAAGATTATTAAAGAAGGTTACGCAGTGGAAGAGGCAAAACAACCAAAGAGAGTCACCGCAAACGCAATGATCGGAAGATTGAATATCCAGAATAAGATTAACCAATACCAGAAATTGCTTTTGGATGAAGAGGCGCAACTTAAGCAATTTAGAAAGAGATTCTAAAAGTTACCTCGCAATCATTAATCTGTTTTCTTTTTGATTTTTTTTGTTTTACTTCTTTCTGCTGTATCTTAAACTACTGAAATAAATAAATAATCCGAAATAAGATTCAGGAATATGCTTCGGTATACGTCTTTTGAGGATATGGTTTCTTTAGAGAGCTTTAAAAAGATAACTTCTATTAGATTTCAATTTGTTGATTATAAGAAAGGTAAAAGAGTTGGTGGAGGATTCTTTCCTTATATTAATATTACTGATATTGATTTAACAAGATATGGAATTTTTAATAATACAAATGATCCTTTAATAAATGAACCTTGCATAGTTAAATCATTTAAAAGTATTTCCACGCAAATAACTTGCTGGAATGATATCTTTATAAGGTTTTTTACCAGTAATTTTATTAAATAATAAAATTTTATTAAATAATACTGTATATTTGTTAGCTTTTTTATTATGATCAATAAATGTTGCTTTATTTTTGAAAAAAAGCTACTGTAGTATTATCTATTATCGAAGTAATCTTTCCAATAATCATGCTATTTATTTTTGTTGTTAAGACAGTATCATCATCTAAAATACTACCATCATATAATATTATATCACCATATTCATTATATGATATTCCTGTTAATTTATTATGAATATCAGTTAAATTATCATTCGATAAATATTGATCATGAGTATGATTTGTTAATGAAAAGATTGTTGTCAACAGGTATCTTTTGATATGTCTATCGTTTGTCAACAGATTTTTGGTGCCAAAAATGTTCCCGAACAGTAACTATTATGAAGCAATTCTAATGAAAATGAATAGTGTTTAAAATGTACAAATTGAAAAAATACATTTGAATAAAATTAACAGATGAACAATGATGCTTGTACTTTAAATTACTTTAAAATGTCATAAAGTAATCTTCTTTATCATCATTTCATAGCTATGAAATAAAAAATAAACTTAAAAATAAGCTGATTTTTGATACCATAAAGTGATAACCTTTTAAGATTTGGAATGTAATACATTTAAGTCGAATAAATTTTACGCTGACATCCAAACCTTGATGATGATTAACAAAAAAATTTAAATAAATATTTACAATATCAAACAACATTTTGATTTTGCTTCTGAAGACTTTTGTGGAGTTGCAATAGGTGCCTTTTTCTCTGAGTTAAGAAGCTTTGGTTCTGCTTCTGTATCTGTGTAAATGATGTTTGACTCCGTCACGCCTTTGTCCGTGTTTACGTCGTCAGCTTTTCTCCATTTTGGTTCATCTGTTTCCTCTATTTGAACAGAAGGTTGAGGTGTCGGCTCTTTTACTTCCTCTTCCTCCTCTTTTGATTTTTCTTTCTCTTTTGATTGAGGTTCAGTTTCAGATGCAAAACTGATTTGACTCATATCATTCTGTTTTTTGGCTTCTGATTGATCATCACTGGATGAGCTTGTATCATTTTGAATATCATCTTGAGTGCTTTTTGCTATTTCTTCTAAGTCTTGCATTGTTGATTCACCAAATGGAATATCTTTGGGATCATGTTTACTAATCTCACTTGTATTTTCATCATCACAATCATCAGCTATTCGGCTAAACCCATCGGGCATTTGAGATATTGAGCCTCGCCGACTTGAAGGATCAATTTTTGTTGGTATTTCAGAAGAGGATGATGAAGTGGGAGCATAACTTTCAGGTTCGAAGTAAGATGACTCCCTGTCATCAATCTTGACATCTTTATCACCCGTTTCACTTTCCATGTGCTGTTTTGAAATTCAAGCTTGAATGAAGCCTATCGATGTTTACGTAAACCATTGAATTATACACACAAATTTATCATCAATGCAAAATGCAATATCATTGCTTTGGAATACACTCAAGTCAAAGTCTAGAAACGTATTGGCGAATTCAAATATTTCCTCCAATTTTAAAAATTATATACTTTTAGATTTTTGTATTGATTGATTGAATTTCAAAATATTTATAAATAAAGGACTAAACACAATAATTACATCCTTATATTCTAACTAAGCTATTAAGCTCTATGCTTTTCATAAACATTTTATTTTTCAACTTCCTTTCACATGAAATTTTTTACGAAGAAGACTTCTTTCATTTGATAAAATCGAAAATTTTCATCATGAAATATTTATTCAACATAAGCTTTACATAATGTTTACTCTATACAGGTGGGTCATCTTCCGGGAACCAAATCAAATTCATTGGGTCAATTCTTGGCTTCTGAGGACTCGCCTCAAGTTTGCTTATTGCCTTTGCCAACGCCTCCTTATTTATATCGAGTTCATATTCTCCTTTTACGAACACTACGCATTGTATTTCCTTTAATATTTCGATTATATCATCCTTTTCGATCGAAGTCAATCTTTCTATTTGATCTATTGATTGGATATCAGATTTATAATCTCTTAATAACTCAATTATAGTATCTCTACTATACGAATGAAATGCGATCTTCCCTAAATCGCTAAGAGGACGCTCAGGACCGCCGGAAACCTTTTGACGTTTTGCGAGCTCATAACTAAGCGAAATCAAAAGTCGGCCATAGCCTTTCTTTTGATATGGAGGAAAAACCACAATGCACGCGAGAATATTGCCTTCTTCGCTTGCAAGTTCACGGCTATAATATGCTGCGGCATGCGCGCCCTCAGAATCACACTCACATAAAACATAAAAAACAAATCCTTCAACATCATAGTATAATGTTTTGTGGTCTAAAAATAATTTGGCAAGGAGACAAAGTGATTGACACGCAAATTTTTGATGGCGCCCTTGGAGTTCAAAGATACTAATGTTGCCTTTGCGATATATTTCGCGGCCTGGTGGAAATTGTTCTTGTTTTTCGGCAACATGTTGATCTAAATTTTCTTTGGTATCAAAGTATTGAAAACATTTCTCGCAAATATAAAGATGTGGGAGATCTCCAAATGGTTTTGGATATGGAGAAAAATACCAGGTTCTGATGGAATATTTTCCAATTGTAATCGTATCAATGTTTCGGATTTTGGTAACTTCTTTATGAAGCTCTTCGAAATGTTGTATTTCAGCTGATTGTTCATCTTCATCTCCTGATGAGCCACCAATAAGACGTCTTGAATATCTGGTTAAAACTCGCTCTTCTTGATGATTTGGATGAGCCTCTGCGTCGAATTTGGATAGATGACTTGTTAGAACCCATCGATCTAAACGTTTATCTTGATGCAAAAAATGAATATATGCTTCAGTTTGATTATTACGAAATTGGAAAATTTGAGCCTCCATTTCTTCTCCCATTTCTTCACAGAAACAAGAAACAAGATCATTGATTTCGAACTCGGATTGATTCATGGTATTTTTAGGTGAGGTGTTGTAAGTTATTCAAATAAACGTTCTTCTAACCGACCATGACTGTCATAACCGTTTCCTTTTAGAGGATGTCAAAGAGAGGACGTACAGGTCAACAAGGCACCAAGTTCGCAATGACACTTGCTCTTCCAGTTGGGGCAGTTGTTCAATGCGCCGATAACTCTGGTGCCAAAACAATGTTCGTTATTTCAAAGCGTGGACATAAGGGAAGATTAAACAGACTCCCAGCAGCAACAGTTTCCGATCTTATCGTTGTTACAATTAAGAAAGGTAAACCAACACTTCGTAAGAAGGTTATGTGTGCAGTTATTGTTCGTCAAAAGAGATTATGGCGTCGTAAGGATGGTGTTGTAATAGGATTCGAAGATAATGCAGGTGTTGTTATTAATGATAAGGGTGAAATGAAGGGTTCTGCAATCACAGGTCCAGTTGCAAAAGAATGCGCTGAGCTTTGGCCAAAAATCGCGAGTGTTGCACCTGCAGTTTTCTAAAGAAAACTCTTTGATTATTTTATTTTTTTTGTAATTTCTTAGAAAAAGAATTATATCATTAATCTTCTTAAGAAAGAAATCATTTAAAATGTGATTCTGAATAAATGAGCATCTATTAAATGCTATCCAACTAAAGACTTTTTTGTAATTTAAAGTTTAATATATTATTAAATTCTTTTTTTTTTTTTTTTATTAAGCAAAAAATTTTAATCACACATCAATTCTTGTGCGACCAAAATTAAATGCAAAAAATATATATTTTCCCGGAAAAAATTTAAATTTATGACAAAATAAAAAATTCATGTTTTGTAATTTTTGCACCACATGTTGGGCACCTCTTTGGTTCGGGTAGGTTATCAAAGCAATCTAAGCAAACAGCTGCGTGATAGCAAGGGTAGGTCATCATTGAAATAAGATTTTGCTGACATATTCTACAATAACCAAATTTGGTGACACGGCACGAACACACACCAATTACTTCTGGTTCTGATGAATCTGATTCACTTCCTGATGAAACATAAATTACTTCAGACATGTGATATAAAAATATATTAGGCAATGGCCGTTATTTCAAATTCAATTCTTATAAGTGGCTTTGCCCGTATCGTTCATGTATTTCTAAATGTAACCGTTTGTCGTAAAAAGAGAATTGTGTTCCTCAGTAAACATTGATCAAGGAGTATATTATCACAAACATTAACACCTGCCACTAGCATACCAAAGAAGTGATGCATTAATTTTTGTTTCTCTCTTAAATGTATTTTAAATGACTTATATTTGGAAATCAATTACTGTTCTTTGAAACCACAACTTTCATTTTTTGAAGAAACGAAAACTAATTTAAGATATGATTTTGACTTTGAAGTGAAAATGTTGTTTTAAACCTATATCATCTCAAAAAGCAAAAAAATAGGGATGTTTAAAAACATTCTTCTAAAAATCAAAAATATTTATCGTTAATGGACGAAGTTTTTCAACATGTGAAAAAAGTTGGTTCTTCGTTGTTCCTAGGAAGTAAGTGACTTCCCATGGTGAAGGAAGTTTGAACGGTTGACATAAAAAAATTGAAATCTTTTCAATGGAAAAAAGTTGAGTGAAGGAAATTTCAATGTTGTGTAAAAATCATCAACTAAACAGTTATATATTGATTCAAGGAATTAAAACTATTTCTGAGTATGATTTATATCTTCAAATTTTATGTGAAACTAGGAAATCCGTTACATCTCTTCCCAAAATCAATGATTCACTTAGATGTGATTTTCATCATCTTAATCAAAATTCTTCAAATTTAATGTCTTTTTTGTACAAAAAAAATTTGTCAAATATTTTATTTATTGCTATAGTTTTTCTTATCTTATATTTAATGTCAAAAACTTATTTATTAATAATTTATCGAATTATTCCAAAAGAGAAAATCAAATTTAAAATTTTACCATTTTTATTCATTTTCTTTTTTGAACAAATATTTTCAGCATATGATGGTAATACTAAAACACTTACAATAATTAATTTAAATGATTATAATACGAGATCTACATATAAACAGGATACAAAATATCTCATAATTCAAGGAGGAATTAATATAATAAATTCCAACTCATTTTTAGAATGGCCTTCTTTAATTTCAGTTGATATAGGGAATACGATTATATCGATTGAATCTAATGCTTTTGATAAATGTCAAAATCTTGAAACAGTATTTATTGGTGAATCTGTCGAAACGATTGGAAGTCAAGCATTTTCTAATTGTATTAAATTAATCAATATTACTATTGGAAATAATGTAATAACGATTGGAAGTAATGGATTTTCATCATGTTCTTCATTAATAAATATCACGATTCCAAATTCTGTTACATCGATTCAAAGTTATACATTTTCTTCATGTATTAAATTAGAAAATATTATTATTGGAGAAAATATAAATTTTATTGGTGAATATGCATTTTTTTCATGTATTTCATTAAAAAATATTACAATTCCTAAATCAGTTTATACTATTGAACAAAATGCATTTGCTAATTGTACTAAACTTTATTTTATTAATGTATCTCAAGATAATTCATATTATTCTGAACGAGATGGAATTCTTTATGATAAAAATTATACAGAAATTGTTTATTATCCATTAGGAAGATCAAATGATACAATAAAAATCTCAGATTCACTTATGAAAATTGGAAATACAGCATTTAAACAATGGACAACATTAAAGATAGTATATATAGGTGAAAATATAACAACAATTGGAGCATATTCTTTTGAAGAATGTATTAATTTAGAAATTGTTATCTTTGGAGATAAAGTAAATTCTATTGGAGCTTCAGCATTTTCTAAATGTTCATCATTAATAAACATAACAATTCCTGACTCAGTTGCAACGATTGAATCCTATGCGTTTCAGTACTGTTCTTCATTAAGAACAGTTATTATTGGTCAAAATGTAAGTTTAATTGGAGATTCAGCATTTTCTTATTGTTCCTCATTAACAAATATAACAATTCCTGATTCAGTAGCAACGATTGAATCTGGTGCATTTCAGTATTGTTCTTCATTAAGAACAGTTATCATTGGTCAAAATGTGAATTCTATTGAAAAAGAAGCATTTGCACAATGCAGCAATCTCACATGTATTTACTTTTTAGGTTATATAACTCCAAATGTAGAAGATGATGCTTTTGATAATATTGAAAATAAAACTGTTATGGCATCCGACTTATATCAAAATGAAACATTTGGAGAACTTAACATATCCAAAGGAACGCCAATTGATGAATGTGATCAATATCCGTGGTCAACACACACATTTACTAAATCAAATACATATACAAATACATTTACAAATCCCTTTTCGAAATCAAATACATACACCAAATCAAATACATTCACTAAATCAAATCCATTCACTAAGCAAAACTACTGAAATCCTTTCTGAGTCTTCATCAGACAATGAAAAGCAAACCATACATATTGATGATGAATTTAATAATGTAATTCGACATGATGAAGATCAATGGTTAATACATTAACCTAAAAATAAAAAAGAATAAATTTTAAAATAAACGTAATTAATGATTTTAATAATATTTGTTTTGATGTAAATTTTAACTAAATGTTTTTAATGTATTTTTATAAATATATTCCCCATAAAAATGGAAGAACGATAGACAGATAAATTCAATTTCATTTTGAAAAGTTGGCAATTTGTGAAAATTTGAATACTTTATTTTACATCAGGTTCTCACCGAACTAGGATGCGCACGCAGCCAAATGCTGTTTCAGCTCTAATTCTCTTACCTTCATATTGTTTGAATGCAGCTGAGCATGTTATTCCATTAATGGATAAACATGAAATATTACAATTCAACTTGATTATATTCTTAATCAAATTCGTTGTAATAACAATTGAAATGGAATTCCAAAAAGCAATTTCATCACATTATTTTTAGTATGCACAACAAATTAAACATTATTTCCAAGATATCTAAAGTTTTCATTATTAATAGTATTGAATACTTCAATGAAAATAATAACACATTAATAATTCATGAATATTCTCAATTTAATAACGAATATAAAAATATTACGGAATATGTTTTTATATACTGTAATATAACAGAAATACCAGAAAATGCATTTTAAGGATGTATTTGAACAATATCATTGTACCGAATTCAGTTACATCAATTGGAGTATTTGAATTTTCATCATGTACTAATTTAGATAATATTACAATTAGTGAAAATATTACAATTATTAATTCTTATTTATTTAATGGATGTATTAAATTATATAATATTAAAATCCCAAATAACGTTAAAGAAATCGGAAGTTCAGTATTTTCAGGATGTTCTAATTTAAATAATATTATAATACCAAATTCAGTTACATCAATTGGATCATTTGCATTTTCATCATGTATTAATTAAGATAATATTATAATACCGAATTCAGTTACATTACTTGGATCATATGCATTTTCAGGATGTATTTCATTAAATAAAATACAATTAGCGAAAATATACCAATTATTGATCACTGTGTTTTTAATTCATCTATTAATTTAATTAATATTACTATTCCGAATTCAGTTACATTAATTGGTCAATATGCATTTTCATCATGTAAATCACTTTATTTTAATTAATTTTGGTGAAAATGTTCAAGAAATTCAAAATTATGCATTTAAATCATGTATAAACCTTCATTGTATTTTCTTTGGAGGTAAAACAGAACCAATTATTGATGAAACGTCATTTATCGATGTACCTGCACGAATTGTTATGCTAACACCATTATACAATATTTCTACTTTTTTATAAATTTAATGTTACACAAGGAACAATTTCAATATGTTTTTCAACAACATATACAATTCACTAAATCAAATACATATACATTTACTGAGTCAAACTCATTCACTAATTCGAATACATTTACAAAATCAAATACATTTACAAAGTCACTTCCAAATGGTGCAAACTTTTCACTCACTCTATCATATACAGAATTTATATCGAACACGCAAACAATTTCTTTAATCCATTCTCTTCTTCGCACTTATTCTCTTACACTATCTGGTACATCGCAAACGAATATACAATTATACAACATATTATAATTATTATATGAATTGCTTCACTTTAATATATTCATTATCTATCGCATTCGTGTTAATTGTTATAGCAATCGCTATTTTTCTTGTTAAGAATAATAAGAAAAAAGAATTTTCTTCGAAAAAACATGATACCAAAAATTCGATAACTTCTTAAACACCTTTGGTAGAAGAAGTAAACAAAGAAATTGAAAATTTGGCTAAAGATGATGAAGACCAATGGATCTGATAGCCAAATAATATTTAGTTTCATAAAAATGGGTTCATAAATTTCTATTTTTATTAGACATTTTTTAGATTAAAAATTCATTGAATCAAATAATTTGAGATTTTACTTTAAATTAATTTAAATCCCTTTTAAATATTTTTTTTTTATTCATGTAAATATTGCTTAAATTTGTAGTTTTTACAAAATCTCATAATTTTTTTAGGGATTTTTATTGTAAACTGTTATACTAATTGTTTATCTCATTGCTTCCTATTAAAATAAAATTATTTATATGAAATATAAAAAGAGTTTTAAATTTGTCAATAAATCAAATCAGAGTCTTTCGATATTCGAAAATTAAAATTTAATGTCTCATATTCAAAGATTAAATAAACAATTACGGTCTGAATTATGAAAAAAAGTTATTTATGATGAAGCAATACAGGCGTTTTATGATTATAAATGATATTTCTTTCAAATCATATTACTCTCAAAACAATAGTGAATTGAAATGTTTTCTTGTCGGTCGAGTCGAAGGTAACTTTCTAAAAATCGGGTACAAAATTCTTGCTGCGCCATCCACCTCATCAATTGGCGGCACAATCCAAGGCCTATTCTTTTCATAATATTCATCCACCGATATCCAACCTGGGTCACATCCATGAATCGAGAATGGTATTCCATTATCAGTCATCAATTTAGCTTCAGGCAAACATCTTGTTAACATATGCAATGCAGCCTTTGCCATATTCGTATGTATATGTTTATCATTTTTCGATATGCTGAAATTACCTTCGCGCGCATGCACCGTTATGAAATATGGCGCTGTTTTCGATTTCTTCATTAATGGAATCATCGTTTGGAAAAATAGAGCTGGCGCAATTGCATTAATACGCATCAGTTCTTCCATTTCTTCCTGGCATATGTCATAGATATTCATACACCACGTATTGGTAAATTCACTTTTTACAAATTTGGCATCGCCATAACGATTCGTTTCTTGTGTAGAAGATTTAACTTCATCGCGTTGTTTCTCACGAACACGAATGGTTTGCGCTGCACAAAAGATAACATTTGTGACCGATTCATGCTTGTTTTCAATAAATCGTTTAAATTCTTCAAAAAGTGATTTGAGATTAGAATTATCCAAATCAAGACCTTTGTCATAAATTTCAAGTCGGTGAAGCCATTCTTGACTGTCTTCATACCCCTTGAAAAGTTCATATGTTTGTTGAGGATATCTTGATGTACCAATTACTATCGAACCAGCTCGAAGTAGTTTCAATGTAACTTGATGCCCAAGCTTGGTTCGACAACCAATAACAACTGAAACTTGGTTTGGTAATGGACATGAATACATTCGATTTTCTTTAAATAGTTCTCCACATCTTATACATGAAAATGGATAAACTGGGTGTGGTGTGCGAGCAAAGGTACCACACCCGTAGCAACGGAAATATCGGTTGCCTGAACGATGAATACTTTTAGTAGTATATGGAATCGTTCTATCCATCTTATCTAATTCATAACAGGAAGAACAAAATTGTCGTGTAACAGCGTTGTTTCCACCAACTTTTTGGAAAAAGTCAATGATTTCTTCTTGGGAAATCATCACTTTTTTTCGATCATTTTTTCTTTTTTGATTTTTCTTTATGCGTTTAAATAAATAATAAAACATTATAAGGAATATTATAGAAATTACAAGCTGATAAGTTGAAAAGTTGAACATGATTGGAACTTCAACAAGGCAGCATTTCTTTTCAAAAAAAAAAAAGAATTCTTGAGGAATTTGTATTGTGTTCTGAATAAATCATTCAAAAAGTGAACAATAACAGACAATTGATCGTTATAGACTGAAGGAAGTCTATCGTTGCCTATATGAAGCAGCAAAGGCAGATTAAATATAATTTGGCACATTGAACTTCACAAAAACAATGAAGAATATTTATATTTATTATAGATGAAAAATTATATGTCAGTAACCCTCAAAAGATGAATAGAGAGTGTGTAACAAAATAAATGATATTTATTAAAATTTATTCAATTCCTTGAAGAAAATGGAATTTTATCAAAAGTTAAAAGCTCACAGCAAAAAAAAATGTGAAAATATAGTATTTAGAACTGAAGATTGTTGTGGACCGCCCCAAAACCGTTAACAATATGAGCATAGGAAAAATTTGTTTTGTGTAACGGCCGTTAATAATGCACTTTTTTATAAACAGTGAAATCACATAACATATTTTGCAAAACTCTCAAAGCACTGTATATTCTTTTCTTCAAAGTATAGAAAAAATTGTTTTCAACTTAAGTGAAAAGAACATTGAAGAATCAGTTCAATCTATTAATAATTTATTACCTGAAGATTTTCAGAATACTTCTATTTTAATTATTTGTGAACTAGTTTTTACTGCATTCCCTAGTCAAAGGAAAGATGCTGATATATATCTAAAATTTCTAAATTCAATCGAAAACCTAGAAAAATTGAAAACAAATACAAAAATAATGTGTGTTTTTGCAAAATTCTTAAAACTAATGTTTACTCAAGAATCTTTTTATCTTCTTCAGAAAATGTATGATATGGAATTTATTGAATCAAGTTTTCTAGAAAAAATTAAAACTTGTTATTTTGCACATTTAAATACAAAAGAAAATATCAAAAAATTAGAATTTTCATATCCTAAACCAAAGTTCACAGATTATTTTCTGATAAGTCTTGAAAAACTTTCCAAATCCGATTGGAAACTACATAAGGAACTAATTAAAGAAGGAGTTAATCCAAGACAAATTGCAAAAATTCTTCGAAATGATGATTTGGAAAAATTACAAGAAATTTCAACACAGGATAAATTTGATTTTAATCAAATCATTCAACCATCACTTTATGAAAAATATGAATTTATTAATAAAGAGAATGTTACATTAATTGATTATGCAGCATTTTTCGGCTCAATTAAATGTTTTAGATTTTTAAAACTTAATGGAGCAAATATGAGAAATACATTTCAATATGCAATTGCGGGAGGAAATATAGAAATTATTCATTTATGCGAAGAAGATAACACAACATTTGAAAATATATATAATGTGGCAATTGAATTTCATAGAAATGATATTTTTCGTTATTTATATGAAAAGAAAACTAATGAAATTAGCAATTTAACAGATTTAGGAGTTACATGTATTCAAAATTATAACTATGAAATCTTTTCATTTCTAGTAAACGAAGGAATGGAAATTAATCACGATATTATATATGATTCCGCTTGTGTTGGTAACACTTTTCTAGTTCAATACTTCCTTGATAATGTATTTGTTCCTAAAATAATTTTAAATGAGTCAATATATTCAGAAAATCTCGAACTTATAGAATATTTATTAAACAGAAAAAATGTTCAAAAAAATGCAACAAATGATGTTTATTTTGATCAATTGTTTTTTCGTTGATATCATGGGCGTTTTTTCAAAGAATTTCGAACACCACTTTTTATCGCTGTAACTATAGGTTCTTATGAAATTGTTAAATTAATTCTTAGTCATAAAGGAATTTTACTTAATATTCAAGATATTTTTGAGTTTTTTTTGACGTTTGTTTAACTCTTTAACAATTTCAATTTATAACTTGGAAATTCATCACTTTTTTTAAAACTGCACTGATTAAAGCATCTAAGAAGTATCCTGCAATTGTAGAATTATTACTTCAACAAAAAGGAATAGATGTAAATATTCGGGATATTTATTGTATTGATATTGCGTTTATTTCATATATTTGGATGTTAAAAGAAAATTTAAGTATATGATTTACTTAATTAGATCAGCTCTTATGACTGCAACTCTTGCAAAACGTACAGACATAGTAAAATTGCTTCTTCAACATAAGGATATTGATGTAAATACATATGACATATATTCTTATTTTTTGATATTTATTTCTTATTTCCGAGGTTTTTTAAATAAACTGAATTTATTCCTTTTTTAGGGACAGTGCTTATGATAGCTGCTGAATATGGATACACTGATATTGTCAAATTACTTCTTGATCACAAAGATATTGATGTATTTATTGAAGATGTTATACTTTTTTATTTAGGATTTTTTATGTGGACTTATTGCTTGATTTGAATATTTGAAAAAATTCATTTATAATATTTGCTTCAGCATATACAAGAGCTCTTAATAATGGAAATGATGAAATTGCAAACCTTATAGCAAAAAAAAGTGGTATTTTTGAAGATTATTCTGACAAAGACGATTTTTAAGATTTTTTAAATGACTTTCTTTATATTAGTAATTTGAATTCAAGATATATCTTTTTGATATAAATAAAAAGTTTATCATAATTTCTTCTAATAAAAAATGTTACCCTATTTTAATGAGTGAATCCAATTTTTTTGGTGCTATTCATACAAATCTACAATAAAAATGGAAATGAAATTTGAGGGCACCCTTTCTCGTTCAGAAAATTGAATGAGCGCTTTGTTAACGTACAAGAAAATGGAAGTGGATTTAAGTTGGGTTGATTCTCATAAACCAATTGTTTTGATGAATGGATTAAGGTCTTTTGAAAAATTAGTTTTGACGAGAAGGATTAACGAGGAAGATATACAAAATATTTATCCACATCTTGTTACACTTTTTTGTTCACCAAGTATTTACATTAGAAGCTTAGCGTTAAAACTTTTTCATCAAATTTTAATAACAGATTTAGACAGTATTTCATTAACACCTTCACCATTTCCAAATTTATTTAAATGTTTGATTTCACCAAAACAAGAAATTTATAGCAATGCCATTTTATGTATTGATTTATTATTTAATGCAGAAAGTTCAGATATTTGGTATCCTCTGTGCGAAAAAATTTTATTCAATTCAAAATCCTACAGACAAAAAGTCCATATTATGGAATTATTATCAAAACATAAAGGTGTTATTCCACTTCGTACATTGGTTAAACTTCTTGATGACCCAATATTTCAAATTCAAAAAATAGCTGAAGAGATGATCAATGAATATGATACATCAAAAATCCAAGAAGAGCTAAACAAATCAAAGAACATCCAAAACAACAAACAAAATGAAGCCAAAAAGAAGACCAATCCACTGAAAAATCCACGCTTGTATAATTTTTCACCAACAAAACGGTCTCAAGAAACGAAAGAAAACAATAAAAAACAAAATAAAATTAATGTTAATAAAAAGCAAAATTCCAAAAGAATCAAAGAACAAAGCATTAAATCGACATCTTTTAATGATGAACATAGTTTTTATGTAAATAACGAGAAATTCTCAAATATTTCTGATAGTGAAAATGAAACAATGAACATAACATATAATAGCATAATAAAAGAGGAAAAATCAAATTGTTCACAAAACCCTATAAAATATAAAGAAAATGAGTCTCAAACATCACATAGTAAAAAGAATATTCAACAATCACCAACAATGCGAAACAAATTTTCAAGAATGATAAAACAGCCTTTAGCAATTACACTTAAAGATATGAAAACTCTTGATTTCCAAACCCGAAAGTTAAAATTAAAACAGATATACTATGCTTTAGTAAACAATCCAAACCTTAAATATTCACCTGATCAATTACTTGATTGTGTACTTACAGCATCACAACCAAATAAAATTATATCGAAACTTATAATTAAAATTATTTCTATAATCATTGTTGAATATCCTGAAATAATTCCTATTTTTCTTGATGAAATTACTGCTTTTCTTATCCAAACTAAACAATTATTTCAAGCTAATGATGAAGTTTGTGATGAATTAATTGAAGCATTATTAGTAGAAATTTCAGCAGAAGATTTACTTACATCAATTCTAAATAAAATTGGATCTAATACGCATAACATCGAAAAAATAATTTTTAAGATTTATCAAATAAATCCAAACATTAAACTTAATAGAAATGATTTATATCATTTATTGAGTTTTCTTTTTTATGGTGTTTATTCTTCAAATCAAAACAATGAAAATATAATTGTTATAGTTTTTAAGCTGTTTCAAATAATATCTGAAAATCAACAAAAACTTTTTGCTGATTATGTTTATCAAATGCCTTTTGATAAACGAAAAATATTAATGAGTTACATTCAACCAAACATTGATAAACAACAAACTAAAGATATTCTAATTGGTTATGATAAAAACGAAGATCCTTTCGAAGTGATATTAAAAGAACTTAAAACTAATAACGAATGTAATTTTTATAAATTAGTAAACGCATTTAAATATGCAAAATTTCAATCAGAAGAACATAAATTTAATGTTTTTAAGAAACTTATTCTGTTTCTTTCTCATTTATCAGATGAAACAATTAATGAAAACATCGAATTTATTGAAAAAATTTGTTTACATTTTGATTCGCCAATGTTTTTATCTATATTGGAAACAAATAAAATAACTCCACCTTTGATCACTGGTTTAACTATTTTCTTATGGAATTGTAATGAATGTGTGTTTAATGGTGCTGAAAAGTATTACCCAGTTTTATATAACTTGTTTTGTAAAATGGATGGGAAAAGAAGATCAGATATAATGTTAATTTGGTATTTGATTCAAAATGAAACACATATAAGTTATGATGAATTTGATAAGATTCCAAAGCCTCATCAAAAACTGATGCTTCGTCTTCTTGATCAGTTTGATAATCAATAAAATGTATATTTAGTGTTGCTTAATTTTTTTAACATTTTGAATTTGGCTTAAAGATTGATCATTACCAAACATTATATTACAGTCACTTTCCTTTGTTGGATAAACAAGTTGTTGGTTCTCTTTTAAAATCCTATTTTGTGAAACCGATCAACTTATGAATTCTAAATGCGTTCCGCTTTGTTGATCACTCGGAAACGAAGTTTTGGGGATCTGATCCAAGATTACTGCATTTTTACCCAAAACTTTTATCATGAGGAATGAATGCAACAAATAGATATAATTTTCTTGGTGTTCTCTTATTGAAATCCCACCAAAAGGAGCCATCTCAATGAATAAGAAGCATTTCACAATTACTTCATTAGAGCACTAATTTACATATTCTATAAAGGATAATAAGAAACAATAGTTACAATTTATTATTTCCTTCATTCAAAACACAAAAGTTTCATTTTAATTAATTCAAAACATTTCAAACTTATAAAGAAATCCAAGGTTTAACATAATATTAACATATTGTCAGTTCGCCAAATCAGATATCACATCTCTTTCCTGTCTTTCATTACTTCTAATTGTTTGGAAGTCGAAACAAATCATTGGCTTCAGTTCGCCCATCTGATCAGTCCTCATCATTATGTTGACTCCTTTACTTTTCAGGTCGTTTAAAATTTTTTCTTTTGCTTCTTTTTGTGATTTGCATTGTACAAAGTATGTATGCGAATAAACGCATTTAGTGTTTTCACCAACCCATGACGTATAACATTGTTCGACATTATTTGCATTATCTTCATTTTCATTTTCATCGACAAATAATTTTTCGATATTTGACCGCCATTTATTTCGTTCGAAACTTGTAGAACTTCCTTTAGGTACTAAGAACTTCAATAACAAGTTACCAAATGGCGCATATAACATTACTGCATCAAGTCCATGTTCCTTATTGAAATCCCATATAATATTTGAAGTTTTACATGAAAACTTCATCTTAAACTTGTCAATAGTCTTTTGTATTCCCATTATAATGTTATTTTTGAATAAGAATATTTCGATTTTCCCTTTGTTCAAAAAGCTTTCCATACTTCTCCCGAAAAACTCGAAGTGCTCGACATATAGTCCTCCTTCTTCATGCATTAAAGTTTTTATTCCCCAATTTTCTGATTCGGAAACAATCGATGGAGCGAATTTGTTATTCGAGTTCTTTTTAGGTTTTGAGAAATTTTTCAATTCAAATTGACCGTGCGTCAGTAAAACGTCATCGACGTAAAATGGCATAGTTTCGCCGTGTATCGTCGTAACGAATTTAATTGTTTGAAGTTCTTTTTGAGACTCGACGATTAATTTCCTCTCATTAATAATCCTAACAATGTATGCGAATTTTGCGTGAGCCTTACGTAAGTTTGGTAAGTCCAAATGCTTATCAGGTGTTGCATTAATGATAGCCTTAATTAATTCAGGATAATAAGTAAATTGTTGAGTCGGTACAATTAATGCGTCATCAACAGTTAGTTTAGAATAACCACTTGGCAAATTTAACAATTCGCTTAATACTGGTGAATTTCTAATGATTAAAATCGTTTTATCATAAATAGCGGCTATTTGTAAAAATGGCAAAAATGCATCTGCGAAATATAACAAAAATGATCCTATTTCTGTAGAAGGCTTTAAGTTGGAACAAATGTCCTTAAATCTTCTTGCAAACAACCTTAACAAACGATGCATTTGTTTCACTTGTTCCATATATAACCGTATTGTTGGGTTTGTACCGAATTTTTCGGAGAAATTACAAATGCAATTTAATATTGGAACAGCATTTAATTGCGTGCTAAGTAATTCGTTGATAGCACTTGCTCTTTTTTCAGGAGATTTAACATAATCGAGAATTTCATCATTCCCATTTTGTCTTGCGTACGTTGATATTACTGGGTCCACAATAAAGTTTGCACCATTTTCGACCAAAACTTTAACAATTTCTTTGTTTTGGCTATTGATTGCATGATGTATAGCAGATAATCCATCCGGACTAACTAATGAAGGGTCTCCTCCCATATCGATAATTATTTGTATGATTTTTACCGCTTCGTTTTTGTTTTCATATTTTTGATTTATCGCATATATTAATAAGCAAATTCCTTCTTTGTTATATACATTTGCGGAATATCCTTTTGAGAAATGATCATTTAAACTATTTAATGTTATCGGACTATTAAATATTGGAAGTTGTTCATATTCCGATATCACCAACGAACAACGTGTGTTTTTTAATTTCGATGAGAATTGTAATGGCGTATCATTATCAATATCCTTTTGACTTAAAAGTTCTTTAATTTGATCGAACTCTAATAATGGCTTATGATTATTTTTTGTACTAATTAACTCTGTAAGTGCTTTAACATTTTTATTATCTGAACATATATGTAATATGTTTTGTTTCTTACTATTAGTAACATAAATATGCGCTTTGTTCTTAATTAGTAATTCGAAATTAGTTCGGAAGTCATCAGATTCATGTTTTAATAATTGGATTAACGCTGTTTCCCCTTCATGATTAATACAATTAATCGGAATCTTTGATGTTTCGATTGATGATTGAAGTCCTAATGTAGAATTTAATAACGCAGAATAATGTAATATAGTATTACCCATTTGATCAATCGCTTTTGATAATTGTGGACATGCTTTTAAGATGATATTTCGTGACTTATCACTTTTATGTGTGGTCGTTCGAAAGATTAATGGTTTCCCATGATCTAAAATTGAAGGATTCATTCCATAATCTTCGATAAGTATTCTTAAGACTTCTTCTTCCTCTTTAATGACTGATGAGATTAAACATTTTTCTGCATTGGGTTCAAAGTCTGTGATTTTTTGCGTTTTCATCTTGTTTAAGATCGTCATCGCTAATTCGGTTTTGTTCTCTTCAATCGCATTTTGTAATAACGTTTTATGATCTTTGGCTAATACTTTTAATGGATATGTGCCTTTCGATAATAAGTGTTCCATCATTAATGATGCTAAATGACTATCATATGTGATGAGCTTCTTACTAATAATTGATACTTCATAAAATTGCTTCGGATTTAAACTCATCACTGATTTGACCATTTCGACATTTTTGGATGCAACAGCACATGCAATGATTGTACGACCTTTAGCATCAAGTGTCTCAAAGTTCGGTATCCCAACACAAAACATTTGGAAAAAGGCATTAACGTCGCCTTTAAGTGCTGCAAAGTGATAAGCGGTGGTTTTTCCAGTGAAAAAGTTCGGATTCGCTCCTTTTTCGATGAGCGCAGAAATAAACTGGATATGCTTGTAAGAGATGGCATAAAGTAATGGAGTCATTTGGTGGATATCTACAACATCAATAACTTTCTTGTTGTATGATTTAAGAAATAATATATTCCCTTCAATCGCTGCTTTATGAATATCACACAATGTAAAGGATTTGCCAGTGGTCCCCCATTGAGTTGAACGCGCAACGACATCGGAAATTAAACTGTTTTGAGATCGTTTATTGATAACGGCACCATGTCCATAAAGATATTCAACAATCTCTGGAGAGGTGGCCATCTCTATTGGCGTCTTCTCCATTTTTGGATTCTTTGATTTAAGATTAATATCAACTTTGAAATTATTATTTGACGGAATTAAAACTTTAAGCATTGGAAGATTGTTGGCTTGAACTATATAATGAATAAGACCAAAACCATCGTCGTCATATGAGTTAACATAACTAATATCCATAGCTAACATGATAACTTTGAATGAATTTAATGAATCATTATTAAGACATAATTTACCAATTTCAACAAAATTGGTGGAAATGTAACGAATGGATGAGTATGGTACAAGAAGTTCTTTGAGTCCAAAAAAATAATTTGTTTGTATGGCAAGTTTGATTGGATTGATTTTTTTTTCGTTCTCAACAATAGCAGAAGCTCCATTGGCTATTAAATTCCTAATTGCTTGAATGTTCTTTGTTTTTGTTGATATAAATAAAGGAGTTTGTAAATGTGAATCAACTGCATTTAAATAAATAAATCCGCTAAGAAGAATTCTCCAGTTGGTAAAGTTTGGTGACGCTGCTAAAATATGAAGTAGATTTTGCTTTTGATCATCAACTAAAAAATCTAAACCATATACAGTTGTAAATGAACTCTCAATTTGTTGTTGGAGATGCCTTCTATCTGAGTTCATGCATATATCAATGAGTGTCGAAATGTTTGCTTCCGCAAAAGAAAAACTCATTCTTCTCCTTGAATTGTCACAAGAAAAGTTTGTGTGAAAAACCGATTTTCCCCCGTTCAAATTTATTCCACCGTTAACTCATAACAAAACAACGAACTTGAAACATCTTTTTGAATACGAGCTTAATTAGTTACGATCAATTCCAATACAAATTGAGGCGGGTTGTTAAGTGAAGTAACTTAACGTGTTTTTTAGATTACAGTAAAATTTCACAAAAAGAAATTGACTAAGTTTATTCGAGTCCCAGAATGAGGTTACATGCAGAATTAAAACAACATACCTAATATAAATTTGTATTGTCACTTTGTTTTATATTCTCTGTTCTTCTATTTTATAGAAAATAATTGGAGGTAGCGACCGGTTGTGAAATTCTTGTACTTTAAGGGTCGCTTCCAGGTACGATCAAAATCAACTTTTTCAATACTTCCGATTAAACCCCTTAACGTACAGGAATTAAACAAAAGTGGGTATTTTAAAGGGTCTACTCGAACGACGATCAAAATTAACTTTTTGAATATTTGGGAAAAATCTTTGTTTTTTTTTATCGATTTTTTAGTATGAAATTAATCCTTTTAAATAATTTTTTATATCCTTGATTACCATCGGCTAAACTATGTATTGATAATATTTAATTGAATTTTCATTGACAGCAATTTGATCTTCATTGCATAACTGAGTGTAATCCAATATATTATATTAATTTTAGAAGTTTATTACCAATACTTTCTTTCAGATTATTTATACTTTTTCATGTCCATTGTGAAAGAATGAATTAAATAGCAATTGCATTATTCATTCCAAACGGGGGTCATCAAAATCAAAACCTTTTAACTATGAAAAGCCTCAATCATAAGTTATTAATGATTGATTTGAGAAACACGTTTAATGAAGAAACCGTTAAAGTGAAATGTATATAAAAAAGCTTTTTTCTCAATTGTACCCAAATTTAATGCCATTTACAACAATGTAATACTTATGATATGTCAGTGTTTATTCAAAATATAATTATATGTTTTAATATTCAATGATTCAGAGATAAACATATAATTTAATTATTTCTTTTTATTACACATTTTCACGAGAACGTTTATACAGACATCACCAACAAAAGAGTAACGTTACTCTTTCAAAATTCATACAAACTGTTTCAAAAAAACAATTGAATAGGACGGTTAACCGTTGCTTCACTTCACCCACATTTTTTGATTTAGAGAGCTATTAATGAGCTCTTCTGCAAGTTTTCAACAATTTGATGAAGGGCACAAAAAGGCACGTGACACATCTAAAATAGTGTTAATCGTTATTAACGTTATTTTCCTATTAATAATTATCGGACTTGTTGTTTCCCTTTTCCTAGTTTTAACAAAAACAAAAGCAAAAACTGGTTTACCAGTTTCACAAGTACAAATCATCCCAATTCTTGGCAGTTATTATGGGAACGAAACAAAAGGTGCTGCATCACTTCAATTCAAAAATGATATGTTGCATTCGAAGTACTATACGATGAACGATTATTACAACATGAAATCAGAGAACGGGCTGCACATTCTTCATCATTTCAGGACTTATCAGCAAACTTCTTCATATACCTGTGGTTGTGGCTGTATAATAATGGCGCTTGATTATCTCACACACCAAAATTCTACATTAAACGAGTCATATTGTGCAGAAATTGCTGACATTGGCACCGACATCCACAACAACTCATACGGAAAGCTTGGAGCTCCGCCTCAAAGCATTGAGAATGCTTTAATAACTCTTGGCTATGAGACGATATCAAATCGAAATGTTGGAGAAATGCCTTTCAACGATGAATTGTCGTTTAAGAATTGGGCGATTCAGATGATTGACCAAGGATATCCAATCATTGTTCACCACATGGACTGGGGCGGTCACTATCTTGTTATCATTGGAATTGATACAATGGAAACAGAAAGAACAAAAGATGACATTGTAATTGTCGCGGACCCTTCTGATTCAACTGACCATCGGCAAGATGGATATAACATATGGGGATTGGAGAGGTTTTATAGTTTATGGGGAGTTCCTTCCTATAATTACCCAGGTATTGATATGAGATATGAGTTTATTGTTGTGAAAGGATAGAAAACAAATTGAGCAAAAACACATGTTAGTAAATAAAAAGTTTGATATAAGTCAAGTTATAGGAAAACTGATGTTTCTTCATTAATTTTCATCTACAAATTATTTTTTGATATTTTGGTGCGATTTATTTCATTTGAAACTTGTAGAACTTCTTTGGACTTTAAGAACTTTAATAACAAATTATTAAAAAAGCATATAGTATTACTGAAATCCCAATTAGTATTTAATGTTTGACATGAACATTTCTTCTTGAACTTGACAAGAGTTTTTTAATTCCCATTATAATGAAATTTTACCATAAAAATATTTAGATTTTTCTTTCGTTCATACTTTGAAATAAACTCGAAAAGCTTAACATAAAATTCTTTATTTAGCATTGGTTTTTTCCAATCCTGATGCAGAAATTGTCATATCAGTTTATATAAGTTTAAAAACATATATAATAAATGGGCCAAAATATTTTTAATGACTTTAATTAAACATAAACAAAAATTATTTTAAATTTTTATAATTTATTAATTTATTAATCAGATAAAATAAACCTAAAATAAATTGATTATTGAGAATCCAATTCATCAATTTATCCAATTATATATTTACTATAAGGGATATACGAAATAATTTTAATTACAATATAAGTACAAATGAATGTACATATTGCAATTGCAGGTACGCATATCACACAATGCTTTAAATTTGGGTCGAACAACATATGGAATCCATCCAACACCAAAATATGTGCCAAGTACATTCCATATGATTTCAGTGCTATATCCTGAAATATCTTAACAACTATTTTATTATTACATTGGATTTTCCTTAACAAAAGAAACAAACCAAAAGTCATGCAAACAACATTAATTGTATCATAGTTCCAACTTAATTCCAAATCGAAGGCGCTTTTAGTGCCAATAGACAACAAATATTCGAAAATAATTGTCGTAGCTACATAGCCAACAATAACAAATATTGCTCCAAGCCAATACAAATCATATTGGCCAAGATGGAGCTTAACGAATGAGCCTAAAACGGCATATCCAACATGCCCTGTAAATGGAAGTAGACTTGGAGTGTTATTCCATGATGCTTCGCCCCCAAATATTTGGAAACTTTAAGTGAATATATGGAATAAAACCTGTAATAGCCCAAAATATTAAATAATATATAAATTGCCCTTTGGTTGCAATTTTAATCCATGGTGAAATAATTGGTGCAAATAAATAAATGGCTAATAACATATAGATATACCATAAGTGACCAACTTCAGTACCAAAATTAACAAGAATTTTAGGTATGGATAAAAATGCGTCTTTCAATGTTATCCGTCCACGAAAATAAAAATAAAATGCATAGACAATACACCAAAAGACAAACGGATATAAAACACGTGTTAACCGAGTTTTTAAAAAGGTAGGTATGTCGGTTTTAATAGGATACAATAAATATCCTGAAATCATTACAAACAATGGTACACACGTTCGTAAAAGTGAGTTATAAAGTCCAACATATATTGGATCATCTCCTTCTCGAACAGTTAAATCAGGGCGAATATAATAATATTCACCTGAATGTATTTGCATAACCATGTAGCAAGAAATAACGCGAATGAGATCAATTCCAAAATATCGTGGTCGTTGTGTTTGCTGATCTTGATTCGTTGAATCAATTTGAAGACTAGAAAGATTAGAATTTAGTTCAATATTTGTATATGCTTGGTTTTTTTCATGATCGCCCAAAAGATTCTGATTGTCTGTGGGCATAAAGACCTCACTTTCTGTATCGGTTATTTGGCAAATTATGTAAAGTTTTAAAAATATCAGAGATCTTTTCTCATGCTTGCTTAATTCATTTCATAATAAAATCTATTATTCTTACGCAGGCTGAATATAATTTCAATATATTCTCTTGATATAAAATTTAATTTTGATTTTCCAAATATATTTCCATTTGGATTTTTCCAAATATAATCATTTAACAAATGTAAATTGAAAACATTATTCTACCTAAGTATTTGGAAAAGTATTTTTCTTTTCACTTTAAACAAAATCTAATATATTCCATGAAATATCAACACAAAGAACACTACAATATCCTGACCAATTATATATTCAAATTCCTTTTCAAATGAGCCTTCTTTCTCGAGCATTAGAATGTGCCAAAAAATCTTTGGTATCAAAAACTGCTTTTATGCTTTTTCTTAAAGATAAGGAGAAGGTGATAAAAGATCATGGATATGAGTTTATTTTTCATTATTTTGACAAATCTGTTTATAAAGAAAATAAGCCTATTGAAACGCATACTGTAAATGACCCGCTTCTACCTCCATATCCTGAAAATGTTGAAGTTGCTCATCTTGAATCTGGAGCAGATCATTATGTTTTCATTAATAAATTTATGGTAGCTCCTGGTCATGTCGTTATTTCTGCTGCAAATCCAAAAGCGATTCAAGGAGATGATCTTGATGAAAAAGATTGTAGTGCTTTATCTCAAGTAATTAATGGATATAATTTCAAAGGTATTGCATACTATAACAGTGGCGTTCAGTCTGGGTGCTCACAAATGCACAAACACATGCAATTTGCTCCTCTTTTAAAGAAGCCGATGTTTGATGTAATGAAAAACAAAGAAAAACTACCATATAAATACTTTATCACAGAACTAGGAGACATAACTCCATTTCATATATATAGCGCGTACATGGATTTGAAAAAAAGAGCAAATTACAATGGATCATACAATTTTGTAATTTCAGATGGAACAGCAATAATGGTTCCGAGAAAGCTTGCAGGACATCCATTGGGAGTAAATATCAATTCCTTAGGAGTGTCAGGACATTTTTTCCTATTTGAAGATTGTAATCCAAAAATCTTAAAAATGCCGTTTAGAATTCTCCAGGATCTTTGCGTTGAAGACAAGTAACCATTTTTTGTAAACTATATAGAAATAATTAATTTTTAATCATTGCATGCAATTTATTAATATCTGTACTACCTTGGCACAGGCAATCGCTGCTCTTTGTAAGTCCTTTGTTTCCTTAAAATTACCAAAATATGGTGTACTATTATGAAGAAATTAGAAATCAAAATTTTGGAGCTGGACGTTTGACAATCTTTGTTCGCAATAAAATGAAGCTCAAAAATGGGCAAATTTGTGCAGCATGTGTAATATATCCAGAACTAGAAAGCTACCAATGGATTGTCGCTAAGATAGAAAAAAAAGGTGTTGGTAAAAAGTATGTTGTACGAGATGAATACCCAGATGATCCAAAGTATGAAATTTATACAGTTGAATCCAACAGGATCACGCCATTTCCATCCAGTAGTACAGATTACAAACCAGGCGATAAAATACTCGCTTTATGGCATGATGAAGAAACAAATCAATGGTCAACAATGTTTTACACTGCCACAGTTGTTGAGAAAAAGAGTGCAAACAAATTAGTTATACTTTACAAAGGCTCAGTAGAACCAACAATTATTGATACAAATAAAGTCACAAAATTTCCACCCGGATTCGATCTACAAACAGAATCTGAAACAGAGGAACCACCAAAGGAAACCGAAAATACAGAAAAAGCAGATGCAACAACTGAAGCAAATCAAGATTCAACAAATTCTCCAAAGGAGAAAGAAGAAGCAGAGATACAAGCAAAGATTCATGAAAGCCAGGAGAATAGAAGAATCAATTTCATGTTCAATAAGCCAATGCAAGTCGAAAAAACTCAAATACAATGTCTAAAAGATGAAGATTTTACAGAACTTGCGGGACCAAAGAAGGAGTTTAAGAGAATGGAGACACAGAAAGGAACCCCTTTGTTAGATTCTTTAGAAGATCCAGAATTATTTTCTCAAAACTATTATACACATATTACAGGAAGCGGTCGATTATCTGCACCAAAGTCACACCTCAAAGGTTATTCTGCATTTGTTAATGGAACACAAGGTGAATGTGGTAGGTTGGGTATGATATTTGGTGAATGGAGTATGCTCAATAAATAAAATTGATTTGAACATCAAACATTTGATTTAGCGGTTTTAAATTTACAAAAAGTGCCAAATTCTCGACCAAATGCAATCAGACGAAGAAGAAGAAATATATTCAGAACCCCAATCAGAATATGATGAGCTCTCAAGTTCTGATGAAGAAGAACCAACTGACCGTTCTTTTGGACAACAATATGAGGCACTTTTAAATGCTGAAGTTCCATCCGGAAAATGTCCAATTCTTTGCTTTTCTAAAATACCAGCAAGGATAACAAAAATGAGAGAAAGAGAAAATAAAAAAATCAGAGAAGGAAGACAATTGGTTCAGGCTAAAAGAACATTATTAAATGCTACACACAAAGGAATTGAAACATTTGACGAAGAAAGAGAAAATAGACTCAGAAAGAAAGCAACAAAAGGTGTTATTCAACTTTTCAATTCTGACGCAAGAGCTCAAAATAAACCTGAATTACATGAACCAGTGAAAGAAGAAGATGTTCCTAAAAAGAAAGAAGAGTTCCTTCAGCTCTTATTGGAAGCTGCAGGTAGGGAGGAGTAAATTATTAAAAATGATAGAAATCATATATATTAAATGCCACTGTTTACAACTTCACACTATAATCTTTTTAACTTCGGTACAATTCATGATTTTTAACAATATCCATATTTTAAATTGTTAATTTTTGTGATTGATTTTTTTTTTTTTTGATAAATATTTTTTATACAAAAACATAAAGGGTATAAGCTGTAATTGCTTTTTTATATGTAAATTTAGATCGGAAACATTATTAAACCAAAATGTTTTACTGACGCTGAAGAGACAGACATAAAACGGTTATAGAAAACCGTTAAATTGACCACATGCTGTCCTCATTCTTAAGGAAATTTTCAAATCCTTTTGCCAAGAAACGTCCACTCCCAGATGTTGGAAGAATCATATTAACTGCTTCATGCAAAGGTGGTGTTGGTAAATCAACTGTTGCATTAAATACTGCCATATCTCTTTCCGAACTTGGTAATCGAGTTGGTATTCTTGATGCAGATCTTTATGGACCATCCATACCGACAATGACATCCACAACAGGAAATACACTTCAAAGAACACAAGATGAACTTTTCCTTCCAATTCCTGCCTATGGAATTGAAACCTTATCCATTGGAAATGCGATCAAGAAGGATGATGCTCTTCTATGGAAAGGACCACTTGTTGGTGGATTAATAGGTGATTTATTAACAAAAACCCTTTGGCCGCCATTAGATTATTTGATTGTTGATACACCTCCAGGTACTGGAGATGTACAACTTTCACTTTATCAAAGCGTCAAAATTGATGGTGCAATTTTAGTTACATCACCACAAGAAGTTGCTATAGCAGATGTCATACGTAACATTGATATGTTCAAGAAAATGAACATTCCAATCCTTGGTATTGTTCAGAACTTTGATGGCTTCGTTTGCCCTTGCTGCAACAAAGTAACAAAAATATTTAACGGTCGCGGCGGAATTGATCTTGCGGAAAAGTTCAAGTTAGAAGTACTAGCATCGCTTGCAGTAGACCCAACACTTGCAGAAGCTGCTGATGCTGGGTTCCCGGCTGTACTTAAGAACCCTAACTCGGATTATGCGCGCGCATTCAGAACACTCGCATTGAGAGTGATGACAAAGATGCCAAAAGTTCCGGAAGAAGAAGCTAAAGCAGAAAAAGAAGAGCCCGTAAAAGAAGAGAAGCCAACAAAAGAAGAAAACCCAAAATAATTAAATCATAAATAATTTCTAACGTTAGATTAATATCGATTTCAATTCCATGTTATTCTTTGTTTAGTTAAAGGAAATTATGCATAATAACATCAACCTTTTCGAGAAATGATTCGTAGTCACGAGACTGCCTTAAATCAATAGAGTAACGTGCTGAAAGCATGTCGGCAAGCTTTTCATCAATTGTTTTGCCTCCAATTGACTCGTCAAAAAATGATTCTATTTCTTCAACTGTATCTTGTGCAAATTTTGATATTGTAAATCGAGTTCCCTTAGAACCAATATCTAAAAAGCCAATGGTTGAAGTGTTCATTCCCATAAACAGCTGATGAAGTAAAAGTTGATGGAACAAATTGAATTGCGTTGATTTTGGCTATTGTAATACTTATTTAAATAATCATTTTTCGTTAAATAAGAACACGACTCAACCATTCGTCTATAATAAAATGATATTGTCAAATCATATTATTGTGTTGCATTTATTAAGCATAAGTCCAATGTTTATCTTTAATACAGAATGCAGATTCACAAACTTTTAACCATTTCTTGAAAATGCAATTTAATTTATTCAAATGAGGAGAATGCTAAAAGAGGATAAATCAGTACATTAAACTTTTATTGCAACAAAGTTATTTTTCGACTAATTCCTTATGTTTGAATCGAGCAATTCTATGAACATTGCTCTTTCCTTATTCAAATCCACTGTCGGATCTGACACAAATTCGCAGTACTCTTCCTGCGACATCTGCGAAAGCTTTTTCTCGGAATTTTCGACAATATTATTATTTCCAAGTCCATAACCGCCTGGCAAATAACTTGATGTGAAAATCATATCTTTGAGATTTGGGTCCAAATCTTTAATTTCTTGCTCAAGAGCCTGCGTTTCAAACTTATAAATGTGCGATGCAATATATTTAATATGAATATCAATTCCGGCTCCAAATTGATTAGTTAAATTAAGTCCTTCAAGTGCCTTTTGAGGATCTAATGTATCTATATAGTCATCCTCAAGTTGAGGCAAAAGAAAATCGATTTGAAGTTGTGACGCAATTATGTACATAAATTCGGGATCATAGTGTAAACGGTCGCTGAATTGAATTCTGGCGGTTGTAAATATTTGGGCGATGCATTCGAAGTCGCCTTGCTTAGGATATACACTGAACTCCCTTATGGTTGGATCTTCTTTAAGTAGTGTTCTAATTTTACGAGAAAATGTTGCTGCTAATATGGGATTAACACTATAACGTTTAGAATTATGAATAAAAGTAAACAAGTCAGAACCTGGCGGTGGGTTAGGAGTGAGAAAGTGGTTGAGTGCACAAAATGTTTTTTCAGGTCGTTTTGGTTTATACATTTTTAAAGAAAACGGATATCCATTAATTGTTATAGTAGAATATCGAGAAAGAGCTTGATTTAAATCACCATTTGAATCAAAATATATTCGGAAACATAATTCACTATTAAAAAAAGTTGATCCAATTTTCTTGAATTTTGTGTTAGCAAAACAAATTGCTATGTCATCCTTAGTAATCATTGGAGTATTTCCAACCAAGATCGCAGAAGTTGGTAAATCTTCTTTATTTTGGTTTGAATTTGACATTAATTAAAAAAAAAATAATTCGAACAAAGCCATTCAAATATTTTCTATTATTTACATAACGGTTTATTCTATTTCATTTATCGAAACATTTCGAATTTATTTCTTCTTCTATTAGTCTTAAATAATTAGGCAAAAGGAAAACTCCGTCAGACGAAAACTCTTCTGCTATTTTTTCTTCTCCGTCCACTTGTATTGTCATTTTATCCAAAATATCAAGGAATTGTATATTTTTATCATCTTCGTTCAAACATTGTTGAATTTTCCTATTGAACGAAGTTACAATTTCCAATCTTCCGATTGGCATATAATACATTGGGTGTATCCAAATCATAAAGTTCTTTTTCTTTCTTAAGTCATTTATGACGTTTATCAATGATTCTATTTGTATTTGTAGCACTTCATCAAGTGTTCTAATTTCAGTTTGATCATTAAATGTAATTAACCATTCACTACAATCGATTTCGCAACCCGCGAAAACTATCAAAGAATCATTCGGTATCTCATCGATAGCTTTTGAATAAGAAAATTGGATCCACGATGTATTTTTTGATACGAGATCAGTCGGATGTAAATGTTCAATTAAAACAGGCTCGAAAATATATTTTTCGTCTTTATATGTAATCGTTCGATATGCCATTGTTAAACTATGTTCATCACCAATTACATATATCTTTTTCGATGTTTTATTAATTGGTGTTTCAATTGATTGTATTAATGAATAAATATATTCATGCAATATAATCTCATCATTTAAAACAGTTTTGGAAAAGTCATATTTCCCAATAATTTTTTGTAATTTTGTTGAAATACTTCGACATCGTTCAATTTGGCCATTCGAAAATAAATAAGTTTCGATTAAAATTAATGACCAAATCGAATCAAGTTGAACAAGTTTAAAAGGGCATTCTAAAGTACCTTTTTGTTCAACATAATTCGAATCATTATTGCCATTATCATTATCTTGTGTAATTGTAGATAATTCATCATTTTGTTGTCGTAAATAATCCATTAATAAATTAATCATTTCATTACATTGTTCAATTCCTAAACGTAATGAAATAAAATTACGAAACGTGCCAACAAAAATAGCAGGATCAAATGGAAGAATTTTAAGTGCCCTTCGGAAGAAATAATCAGCAACTTTACATGAGCCATGTGTATAAAGAATGTTCCCAACATAAAATAGAATGTGCGGATTCTTCATCCCATCGCCAAGTTCTTCAGCAAGTACAATTGCTTGGCGATCATTAATGATATGATTACCAATGAAACGACAACTTTGTTTATGATCAGGATCAATAGAAAAATTCTTGATTATGATATGTAATGCATCTCGAAGAAGTCCTTTTTCGGCATATATCTGAGCAAGAAGAACAGACGCTTTTAAGTTAGAATGATTGGATTTATAAATAGGATAAATAAGTGTATAGGACTCATCAAGTTTCCCAAGCATAAAAAGTGATTTGGCAATTGAATGGTTTATGCTCTCAAAATCAAGAGGACGGTTTCGAGGAATGAGAAGAAGGCGCTTGAAGTACTCAATGGCTTCATTATGAGCACCTACTCTTTGTTTAGCTTTACCAAGGAGACTTAGACATGTGTAATCATTGGGAAAATGACGATATGCATTTAGAGCAACTTCGACTGCTGATTTGAATCTATGGAATTTAAAATGTAAACGAACTTGAAGTTGATAAGGAATTGGAGACCTAGGATCTAACTTAAGAGCTTTTTGAATGTTTAAACTTGCAGTTTTAGAATCTTTATTATTGATTGCAATTATAGTTTGTGAAATAGCATCATCAAACATCTGTTTTTTGTTGTTAGGATCAACTTCAGGTTCTTCAAATTCGGGTGTAGTTGGAAATGATTGTGATAGAATTAAATCAAAACGAAGAGAACTATAATTGAATATAGATGTTGATAAATCTGTAATTTCTGTAATTTTGCTTCTAAGAGGAAAGGTAAAATCTTCCATATAAAGTTTGAAAATTGATGGATCAAAAGATTCATCATGTGTTTGATGAATTATTTCTGTAAATCGATCAATAATATTTTGAAAAGTAACGTTCCGTTCTGTTGGTGTAATCTTAATGAAAACATTATTTGAACATTTGCTTTCCAAGAACAAAAAAAACTCCATTTTTAGTAGCTAATTGGAGACCGTTAATATCGACATGTGATGCAAAAAAATGAGCTCTGCCTCTGCTGCTGTCCAAGCCATATTAGATTCTCTTGGTATCAGCATTTCAAAGGCAACTCTTATAACTTCTATTACTGATGATGCTGAACGTTACATTCAAAATTTTCTTTCTTCAGTTTTACTAATTTCTTCAAATTCAAGATCTCAATGCATAACCTCACAACATATCAATCGAACACTAAAGGCAACACGTCAGCCATGTTTATTTGGATATTCAGAATCAAACATTCCAATTGTTAGTGTTTTTTTTGATCAGTCTGAATTAATTGTACCAAAAGAAAATACTGTATTAACAAAAAAATTAACTGAGATGGAGAGAGAGCCATTACCAACACAAAATTCATATCAATTTGATTATTTACTTACAGAAGGAGTACCAACCCACAAAAAACTTCTTTCTAACCGCCGAATCCTAGTCAAAATTCCGAAACTTATTGAACGCTCTGCGTCGGTTACTCCTTTACAACCAAGCTCAGCGCCTTCAAACATAGATCTCACAAGAAAGCACTCGGTTTCTATCACTGATAGGGTTTACGACCATAACCAAAGTGCTGGCGATGTTATTACTGGTGAATTACAACTTTTTTATGTGAGAATTATTAACTTAATGCACGAAGATCTACTTAACTCAAAAGAATCAGCATTGAACTGCTTAGTAAATGAAAGTGGATTCCAACAATTACTTCCATATTTCCTTCAATTTATATATGGACAAATGATTCTCAATTATCAAGATGTTCAATTAATGACAATTCTAATTCAGATGACAAGAGCATTGGCAGCCAACAAGTATCTGACTTCGGATCATTATGTTCATTGTTTTCTTAAAATTGCTTTTTCTGGATTACTCGGATTTGGCTTCACTACAAAAGAATATAAAGAAGACTTTTTACTACGCGAAAATGCTGCTGAACTTATATCAATTTTAAGTGACAAATATGAAAGATCATATCCGTCGATAAAATTGTCAATATTCAACTCACTGATCAAAGCGTTATTTGATCCGGCGACAACACTAAACGCTCACTATGGTGCTCTTTGCGGGATAGAAGCACTTGGGGTTAAGGCAATTGAACATATTAAACCTCATTTGAAGTCTTATGAAAAGTTTATTGTTTTTGCAAATAAAAACAAAACCATTAAAGCAACAGAAATGATTGTGAACAAAATTAAGTCAATGTTGAATGACAGGTAATGTTTGTTTTTGTTTCTTGAATAAATTGTTATTTTAAAATGTTTTGGATTTTTTATACTGAAATTTTTTACTTATTATTATTGATTGTTAAAATAGAAAAAAAAAAAATTAATAATATCTTTATTATATATAATATTTGTGAAAAATTCATATTAATGTACATAATTTATGAAGTTTTGAATTTTAAAAATAAAAAAACCTTTAATATCAAATAGTAAAATGAAATACAAACAATAATTTTTCGGTATTTATAAATTTGTTCTAAACTTTGAAAAGGCTTCAGACTTCCTCCCTAACTCAGTTGGTTAGAGTGTCAGACTGTTAATCTGGAAGTCGTGTGTTCGAGCCACACGGGAGGAGATTTTTTTATGTTTTTTGCACCTGATGGTTTTTTGCACTAGGAAACCAGATATTCAGAATCTACTGTCTATGAGGAACAAGATGATGCCATTTCCGATCGAAATGAAAAAATTGATAATTATTATATCGAAAATTTGGACACGAAAAACGACCCAAATCGCCACGACGGCTCATCCCCGCCTCTAGAAGACTTAGAAGAATGTCCCAATATCGAAATCGGCCACAACGAAGAAGAATTATATGATCAATGTTAATCCAGATCTCCCTTTCCAAAACGAGATACTCTTAATTCGGGGAGCTCATTACAATCCTAACTCAGAACCACAAAATGAATTCACACCAACACCACCATCAGAATGGATCATAATCACAGCAGACTCAACCATCTCAAATTTCCTACCGTCAAGATGTAATCACAACCGAGGAATTATTCTATCATGAGGACTAGCAAGAATTAATCAAGTAAACCTCGAAATTAACTCGAATTTACCTCCCATCTTCCCAACGATAGAAGAAATTCAGAAAGGTGTGCTTGATTTACGTTATTTTGTAGGACCAAACATACCTCAGTCAAAACCAAAACCGATCCAATTATTTTTTAACGACCAACGTATTCAATCCATTGTCAATATTGCAAAAGCCACTATCCAAAATTATGTCATTACTTATAAGATCAACATGAATAATACTCGAAATACCTGGAACTTATTCCAATTTGTTACGAACGATAACTCGATCAAGAATAGTCAAATCAATAACATCCAAAAAACTCAAATTAACACTAATAATTCACTACAACAAACACTATACATGGAACAAAATAACTTGAACTTAACGAATGAGAGAACAAATCAACAATCCAATGAGATACAACATAACATAGTAAATCATAAAGTCAATGTGAAAGAACAGACAATTAACACTGAAGCAAAGGTAGTCAATCATACTGTCGATATTAAAGAACATTTAATTAATACTGAAGCAAATGTTGTTAATCACAATGTTAATATTAATGAACATATCATTCAAACTGATGCAAATGTTGTACATCACGACGTTAAAGTTAACCAACATCTAATTAAATCTGAAGCCAATGTCGTTAATCATAATGTTGAAGTTAATCATCATTTAGTCAAATCCAAAGCTGAAGTTACTAATCATGATGTTGAACTTGAAAATCATACAATTAAATCCACAGCTAAAGTTGTTAATCATGATGTTGAAGTAAATCATCATTTAGTCAAATCCAATGCTGAAATTGTTAATCATGATGTTGAAGTTAATCACCATTTAATGAAATCCACAGCTGAAGTTACTAATCATGATGTTGAAGTCGAAAACCACACTATTAAATCCAAAGCTGAAGTTGTTAGTCATAATGTTGTAGTAAATAAAGAAAGAATCGATACCGAAGCAAACGTTCAAGAACTTAGAATCAGGATACACAAAGATGTTCAAACATATGATGTTAAAATTCCTGAAGTTAAAATAAACTATAAAAGCGTCCCTAAACAATTAACTATTTCTGAAGCTCTTGCTAGAAAATTTAATACTAAAACAACATCAAGTTCGGAAACAAATGATACATATACTTCAGATGATGAATCAGATTCATCTGATTCGTCGGATGAATCAAATACAAACAATAACGATAATTCGGACTCAGATCCTTTTGACGATGAAGAAACAAATGAGATAAATTATGATGAACTAATTGAAGATGTTAAAAAGATCGAAACGAAACAAGATGTAATAGATCTTATAAATAAATGGAAAAACACAGCTAATGCACCAGGTTGGAAACACGAAGGAACTCACATTTCACAACATCCATTGTTACATATTATGTTACGAGAAAATAAGTGGTGTTACCCAGGTCTTTATCCTTGTCAATGTAAATGCAATAAAGTTCTCCCTTCAGGGAGTGCACTTAGAGCTCATATGGATAAAGAACATGTATGTATAACAGATAAGAATCATATATATGGTTGTATTAAAAAATTGTTACAGATCAAAGACATATATTGGGAAATTCATGAAAATGAAAATAATACGAAATATTATACAAATAATATTATTGTTTGTCCTTGCCCGGGATGTAAATATTTCACCGACGCCTATAAATCTCTTCTGTCTCACACACGGCATCCCATAAGGAATTCGATAATAATAAAGAAGAATTAGGATGGTATTGGACAATGATAATAACATATGCGAAAACTAGAAACATCTTACCTAATGCTTTAAACATATTACAAGATAAAAAAGGATTCATTTGTAAAATATGTAATATACATTGGGGTTCAAATAATATTGGTATAGTTAATCATATTAAAAAGCAACATCCAAATTTTGATTATGAAGGTGGAGACATTAGATATAGAAGAATTAATTGTAAATCAATCATAAAATTTGGATATCAATAAAGATGTACAAGAAAGAATTGATGAAGACATAAATAAAATGAATGAACAAGTTGATAGATATAGGATAGCAACAGAAAGAGAAAGATCAAATGTTAAAGAAGAACCATTAATTATAAATGTTAGACAACGATTAAATGCTAATAGAAGAAGAATCAGGGAAAACAACTTAAGAGTTAATAGATTAAGAGATCAACAACTTAACCAACAAAATACTAATGAGACAATTAACACAAACATAAATAGTCCACAAACTTCTGAACATGAGGATAATTATAATAGTTCAGAATATAGTTATTCTGAAGAAGAATCATCAAGTGACAATAAAGAAGAAACTAATAATACGAATTTAAATATAAATTACCTTAAAAATCTTACAAGAGAACAATTATTAGAAGTAGCAAATAAATGGACTGAAGAATGTAATGAACAAGAACTTCAAATGATCTCATTACCAAAAATTCGGGGAAAGAATAAAACAAAGATCATCAGAGAAATCCCCAAACTATTCAAATATATAATAAAACATTTAATTAAAATATGTGAACCATTAAATGATAGACCAGAAGACGAAAACTTTTATATTTGGGAAGGTTGTTTATCTAAAATCAATCTATTAAATAGAGAAGAAATTTGTAATACTTTAAAAATTACTGGAAATAAAATGTTACATAAAACACAAGGGATAGTTAGAAGTAACAGAAATAGAGAAATTAATATGGAAATGGAAACAGAAATCAAAAATATTTATAAATTTAGCACTATCATTAGAAGAATTCATCACTTCTATCATAAACAGCAAACACAAATGATATTTAATATGATTAATAGGTTAAAAGATAAACTCATCAAACTTCTACCAAACATCAAAGATGAATTTAGAAATTGCATTGAAATAAATTTACCCAATGACATTGATAATCTAATGAATATGACAACAGATTATTTAGAAGGTAAACTACAATATATAGAAGCAAGAATTAATACGTTACAAACGAATCTAGGAGCTAGAAGAAAAGAGAATTACAAAGATTTAATACAAAACATGTATAGAGAAGATCCTAGAAGATGTCTTAGATGGTATGTTATTCCCAATACTACACCAGAATGTAAACTAGAACCAGATAAATTTGTTGAAACATATGGAAGAACATGGAGCCAAGAAAAACTAATAGAAAACAATGAAGAACTTATGTTAGATAAAATTATTGAGGCGGAAGATAATAATAGTTTAATAACGGATTTATATGATGATGAATTAATTGAAGGGGCTATTATGTCGAGATCGAATATCTCGGCATATGGCCCTGACGAGATTTCAAATCTAATTTGGAAACTTGGAAAGAAATATACAAGAGAAATGATCAAAAACACAATGTGGGTTACTATGAAATCGAAAAAATGTCCACAACTTTTAAAAAGAGGAAAAACAGTCATGATATATAAAAAAGGTGATATTAATGATCCCCATTTTTGGAGACCAATTACTATCACTTCAACGTTCTACAGAATTTGGATGGTCGTTATATCAAGAGCGTTCCAAAACCTAAATAACAGACATAGATTCATATATAAGTCTCAAAAAGGTTTTATGCAATATCTAAATGCTACATCGGAACATTCGGTTATGTTAAATGAGTTGATTCAACATGTTTCAAGAAATGAAGGATCAATTTATATAACAACTATCGATTTTGCAGATGCATTTGGATCAATATCACACGCTCAAATATTCAAATCAATGAAAGAAAAAGGCTTCATCAATCACATCGTTAATTTAGTCAAAGCATCTTATAAAGACACGACGACAAAGATTCAAATCCCATCGAAAGGTTCTTCAGATACGATTCATTTCAATTGTGGAGTTAAACATAGATGTCCCCTTTCACCAATCATTTTTAACATTTGTATAGACGCTTTATTAAATAAATTAGAACAACAAACTATTGATGGATTCCATATTAAAGATAAAATCATCTGTGCACAAGCATATGCAGATGATTTAGTTCTAATCTCAGATACTAAAAGGGGAATAAACAATTTAATCAACACAGTGGAAAGATTCTGCAAATATGCGAAAATGGAAATACAACCACAAAAATGTAGAACCTTCTCTTATATTAATCATAACAATAATCGTTCTTCAGCTGCTACAGAGTTTAAAATTGGTGATAAACTTATCCATATAATTAATATTAGAGGAGGTACTCCATATCTTGGAATAATGACTGCTTTAATGAAAAATACGAGAACAAAATCAGCAGCTTCGGAAATTAACAAAGCAATATCAGATGTAGGTAGCATTGGCTTAATCTATCTTGTTTTGTTAAATTATGGTATTCTGCAGATAACGAACTAAGAGAAATTTTTCGTTATTAATGTTGAAACGAAAAATGTTTTAGATATAAAGTTAATATGGAGAATCCTCAAGAAGCTAATGATTTATTTTTTGGTATAAATAATCCTAATTACAGAAGAAATTTATACGGAACGTCAAACATTTTTAGCCGTGTAATTTCTATATTATGTAAAAGGAATATTTATTTGAAACTGAACAATACCGAAGAAGAACCAATTAGTATAGCATTAAATGATATTATAACAAATACTGATGAAAATAATTTCCTGGAAATAATGAATAATTATTTTAATGAGTAACACTACAATAAATTAATATCTTCTGGATTAAGAGGTCATACATTCAAGACACTAAAAGATAGCAAAATATCCAATCACTTTATTCCTTAATATTCTTGCTTATTAAATGATGAGATCATCAAATTTGCGGTAGAAGCAAGAACCAATAGCTTCTACACAGGACAATATGCAAGATTAAATAGTAATGACCTAGAAAATATTGGAAATTGTAGATATTGTCAAAGACCAGACTCATTATAACATCGATTAAACGATTGCAAACATTTATTGAACAAATTTAAACCTAGACATGATGCAATAGTCCGTGAATTAGTAGGAATGCTAATATCAAGAAGTAACAGATTAATCCATCTTGATAGTGTACTTCTAATTAATGGTAACAGAATAACCGGTGAAAACGATACTAAAAGACCTGATATTTGGTATGAAACAGATGATTCATATTATCTTATCGAAGTTACTGTCCCCTATGGTGATGTAAGTGAAGAAAATGAATTGTCGTTAGAGGTAAGGTACAACGAGAAGAAAGAAAAATATGCGGAGCTTTTAGTAGATATCAAGAATCAATTTGGCAAAGATGCCAAACTCTTTGTCATAGTGATTTCTTCACTTGGTGCATGGTACTCGGAATCTCTTAAAGATTTAAGGATCATAGCAGAAACAAAGGAAAACTTTAAGAGATTTGCTAAAAGAATGGTAATCGCTACACTATAGTACTCTAGAAAGATCCTAATGAATATCTATAGTGAAGAGAACAGAAGGAACAATAGTTCTGAAGAAGACAGGTCGGCGTCATCAACTTCATCAACGTCATCATCGGAGGAATACAAGGAACATGAAGAGACAGAAGAGTACCTCGTCAACCCTAATGAACAAGCTGAAATAAAAGATATTCAAGATTTACCCGTGGAGTCAACAACGGATACAGAAGATGCAACAACGGGACAAGAGATGTTGTGTTCTACATCATCATCCTCTGGGGGTGAAGATGGTGATGAGAACAATGATAACATATTAACCCAAACCCCAACCTTTTAAATCACTTACTTTTAGTATGCTTGAGTAATAGACCCACACGGGAGGAGAATGAATTTTTTTGAAACTTCTTTTTTGCCCCCGCAAACGCGATATTCGCGTTCTCCTCCAGGAGAGGACTACATTGATGTAAATTTCGACCGGATTCGTAAAGTTGACTATCAATCTGATGCACATTAAGTTTTTCAGAACGACCAAGGAGGGTCACCAGATACAAGAGCAACCCCAATTACCATAGAATCTACCAAAGAACCACAAGTAACAATCCCACCACAAGATTATGAGATTGAATTTATCCGATAAGCACCATTTCCACACGAGATTGTTCTAGCACAAGGTATTCACTACAATTCACAACCCACAACACCTCAAGGTGAGGAATTACCTATTCCACCAGAATGGGTAATTATCTCATCAGATCCGACTATCATAAATCTTTTATCAATAGATTGTGGAGAATCTCGAGGTCTTATTTTATATGAAGGACAAGTCACGATAGGATCAGGAATTTTAGTTATACATGAAGATACTCCTAGGATTCCCCTATCGTCCGAAAAAATTAAACGAGGTCTACTTGATTTAAGATATTTTGTAGGACCAAACAAACCTTGTCAAATGCCCTTGAGATATAATTTAAATGATCCAAAAATCAGTTATATCTTTAATATCGCAGTCAATTGTCTTAAACAAAAAATCTATATTAATCAAACATTGATCAATATTAGTAACTTTTGGAGAAATACCAACATTCTTACCGATCATTTAATCATCAATAATGGAAATATGAATCATGAAAATACATAAAGTTTTAACCATGAGAGTATTCTTAATCAAAACTCAACAAATTCGACTATAGTTACCGAACCAAATGTTCAAGAACATGAAATTAATCCAATATTCAGAACTGTTACATCTAATCCTACTGTTGTTAATCATTCTGTCAACCCAATAAACGAAACAGTTACATCTAATCCTATGGTATATTCTCATAATATTGAACCTCAATATTAAACAATCACCTCTAAGCCAATAATTAAGGAACTTGAAATTGAACCGGAAAATCGAATAATTACATTTACACCTACTGTTACAGGAAATAAAATTTAGCCAAATAATCAAACAATTACATTTACACCTACTATTACAGACAATAAAATTGAACCAAATAATCAAACAATTATCTCATATCCAATTATTGAACAACATGAAGTACAACCTTATTATGAAACTATAGTTTCTAACGCTACAATTTTGAATCATAATATAAATGTTAATAAAGAAGAAATTACTTCAGAGGTTTTAATTAAAGAACATAACTTACACATTAATAAAATTCCAATTGAGACTACTGCAGATATTCAAGAAAATATTATACATGTAAATAAAATTAAAAAAGTTATTGATGTTGATGTCCCAGAATTTGAAATTTGTCATAATAAAATACCTAAAGATTCAAATATGTCAAAAATAACATCATTTAATTATTCTAATTTATCTAGTGATGAAGATAGTTTTAATGATGATTCAGATATTAATACTAATCAAAATTCAAATGATAATAAACCAAATAACTTAAATAGTAATAATCATAAATCTGATTCATATAATGAAGATAATTCCACTAAAGAATTAGAATCAAATTTATAACAAGAATTAAATGAAGAAATTGAAGGTTGTAAAACTTGTGATGATATTAATAGATTAATTGATTATTAAAAAACTAAACAAAATTTAAATATTTGGAAACATGAAAAGTTGAAATTAGCAGAACAACCAATCGTTCATATCATGATAAGAGAAAATAAATGGTGCAGACCAGGACCTTTTCCTTGTCAATGTGAATGTGAAGAAACATTTAAAACTGCTAATGTATTATTAAATCATTATAATAAAAAACATAATCATAAACCTGACACCTATCATTTATATGGTTGTTTTCGAAATTTAATTAATAGAGATTTAATTTGGTTATTAAAATATGATAATAATGATCAAAATTATTATAGAAATAATATAATTTCTTGTCCGATTTCTGAATGTAAATATTTTACCAATAATTTTAATCTTTACTATCTCATATTACACATAATCATCAAGATTTAGATAAAGAAAGAAATACTATTGGTTGGTTATGGGCTATTATAATAAAATATGTTAAGAAATATGATGAAATTCCTTCAGTAAGCAATATTTTAACTAAAAGAGAAGGTTTTATTTGTAAACAATGTAATATTTGCTGGGGTTCAGATCTCAAAGGTATTTGTAATCATGTTAAAAAACAACATGCTTTATACAGTTTAGAAGGTGCAGAATTATCTTATTCTAAAATTAAATGTTATCCTATTTCAAGGACTGAATTTGATGAAGATTTATTAAATAAAATTAATCAAGATATTAAAAATAATGAAGATAAAATTATACTTAATAAAACATTCAAAAAAAATGAAAGTTTATCCATTAGATAAAATCCAATAGATTTAACTGATAAACAAATATTAACAAGACAACAAAGATTAAGTCGTGAGAATACCATGAGAAACATTTTGAATCGTAATTTACGATTGGAAAAATTAATTAAACGAAAATGACAAGAATATGAATGAAAATAATAATGAAAATAATGAATATTTTAATATTGATCCTAACAAAATTGTTATTCCTATAGATTCTAATAAGATTGAAGATTTGAATTATAGTTATTTAAATAATTTAGAAAGAGAACAATTATTAAATATTGCTAAACAATGGACTAACTTAAATTTATTCCAAGAGAAACAAAATATTTCATTACCTAAAACTTGGGGTAAAAATAGAAGTCTGATTCAATCTGAAATCCCTAAATTATTTAAAAATAAAATTGATCCTTTAATTAAATTATGTGAACCTAAAAATGATAGACCAATAGATGAAAACTTTTATATTTGGGAAGGTTGTCTTTTCAAAATTAATCTCTTAATTAGGGATGAAATTAGAGATATACTTAAAATTCCTTTAAATAAAATGTTACATAGAACAAATACAGTAGTAAAAAGTACTGAAGAAATATAAAGAATTAGGAATTTAGAAAAAGATAATCATAACCTTAATAAATTGACAATTTGGATTAAGAAAATATATTATGAACTTTGTCATAAGAATAGAACTCAATCTATTCATAATATGATCAATCAAATTTCTTTAAAGATTTTAAATTTAATCCAATTCCTCCAGGATGATATAAAATCTTTATTAAATTTCAATAATATTGATGATATTCTCCTTAATCTAATGAATGTTTCAGAAGATAATTTTCAAGATAAAATTGAATTTATTAATGCTAAAATTCAAAAACAGCAAAATATTATAGGAAATAATAAAAATAATAAATATAAGGATTTAATCCAATCAACTTATTATGAAGATCCAAATAGATGTCTTAGATGGTATATTATCAATAAAACTTCACCAGAATGTAACCTAGAACATGAAGAATTTATTAATGAATATGGCAAAAATTGGAACCAAGAAAAAGTCTTAAATAATTCAGATGAATCTGATGTCCCTAAAATTTTAACAAATAAAGATAATAAATTCTTAATTTATGAATTATTTAATGAAGATATGATCAAAGAAGCAATTAAATCGAGATCTAATTTATCTGCACATGGACCTGATGGTATATCAAATTTTATATGGAAACTTGGTAATGATTATACTGTTAAAATGTTAAAAATTACTTCAGATATAGTTATTAAATCTCATAAATGTCCTGAGATGTTAAAATTAGGTAAAACTATTATGCTTAATAAAAAAGGTGATCCAAATGTTCCACATTCTTGGAGACCCATAACAATAGCTCCAAGTTTTTATAGAATTTGGATGGTTATTTTATCTAAAGCTTTTCATGAATTAAATAATATATATCCTTTCATTTCAAGAAATCAAAAAAATTTCATGCAACATCTTAAAGGTACAACTGAACATATTAATTTAATAAACAAATTAATTCAACATGTTTCTAGAAAAGTAAGTTCAATATATTTAACTACTATTGACTTTTCAGATGTATTTGGTTCAATCCGCCATGATCAAATTTTTTAAGTTTTAGATCAATTAGGTTCTGATAATAAAATAATTCAATTAATTAAAGCAACTTATAATAATTCATCAACTAAAATTCAAATTTCAAATAAAGGTTCTTCAGAAACAATTATTATTAATTGTGGAGTTGAACAAGGTTGTCCTATTTCACCTTTAGCCTTTAATTCATGTTTAGATCCTTTATTAACAAAATTAAATGATAAAATTTTAGATGGTTTTCATTATAATAATAAACAAACAATTAGTGCACAAGCTTATGCAGATGATTTAATCCTGATATCTGATACAGAAATTGGTATGAATGATTTAATTAAAATAATAGAAGAATTTTGTAAATATGTAAATATGAAAATTCAACCAGAAAAATGTAGAACTTATAATTATATTAATCATGATGATAAACGTTATTCTGCTATAACTAATTTCAAAATTAATAACAATCTTATTCCTATGATGAATTTAAATAATGGAAATACTTATTTAGGTATAATAACTGCATTAACTAAAAATATGGAATTTAGATCCTCCAAATATAAAATAAATCAAGCTTTCGAAGATATTTGAAATATCTGTTTATCTTCCTTGAAATGGAATCAAATGGTTGATGCTATTAAAAGATTCATTACACCAAGTATAGATTACGTATTTATTAATGGTTCAGCTTCAAGAAATAAAATCCAATTTTTAAATAAAGAAATTAGATCAGCTTTAAATTCAAACTTAAAAGTTAGTTCATGATTATAAGAATTTTATTATACTGCATGGATAGATGGAAATGCAGGTTTAAAGGATCTAAATGATAGATATGATGATTTAATTATTTCATGTTTTCTTAAATTATGGTTCTCTAAAGATATTTTACTTAGAGATATATTTCGTTCACTTTGTTGGGAAGAAAAGAAATATAGGTATAAAAATGTCGATCAAAAACAAATCAAAGAAAATGATTTATTTAAAGATATCTTTAATATAGATCTTAAAAGAAATACACCTGGAACTTCAAACCTTTTTAGCCGGGTTATTTCTGTTTTAAAAAGATCTAACATTAAGATTGACTTATTTTATAAAGATGAAGAAGAAGAACAATTTGAACAATCTAATCAAGAAGAAGGAAATTTAGATCAAATTACGATTACTTTTCCTGATATCGAAACGAAACTAGTAATTACTCCTAATGAATTACTTAAATGGATGAATGGATTTCATACTTTTAAACATTTTATAAACTTACCTTTATTACCTTTACAAGGGCATACATTTGAAAAATAAAAGAGAATTCTAAATTATCTAATTATTTTATGAATCAATATTTAAGCAAAATGGTAGACGATTTAATTAAATTTACAATAGAAGCTAGAACCAATAGTTATTTCACAGGTCAACATAGAAGATTAGCAAATGATGATAATAATAATTTATGTCCTTTCTGTGGTCAACAAGATTCTTTAAGACACAAATTAAATGATTGTAAAAAAGTTATACATACATTTAAAATAAGACATGATTCAGTTATTAGAGAAATTATAGAAATGATTAAAGCAAAACCAGGAAGAAAACCAATAATTCATTTAGATTCAAGTATTAAAGATGAAAATAATCATACTTTACAAGGTAACATTAGCAATTTAAGACCAGATATTTGGTACACTGAACAAGATTGTTTTTATTCAATTGAGATTACTATACCTTATGGAGACTTTAATGAAGAAGATGTTAATTCTTTAGAAATCGAATATGAACAAAAGATTGATAAATATAAACCATAATGTGAAGAAATTAAAAATCAATTGGGAAAAGAAGCTGAACTATTTATTATTGTTATTACATCTTTAGGTGCATGGTATCAAAAATCTTTAAATGAGTTAAAATCTCTCGCAGGTTCATAGAATAATTTTAAACGTTTTGCTAAAAGAATTTTAATTAGTACGCTCAGAGAATGCATAAATTTAATATCCAAGAATTACGAAAATTTAGTAAATAATAATGAAGAAATAGAATAAATGATACCTCCCAGCGACTTAAGTGAGAACACGAAGTCTTTGGATAACGATAGTTATTCAGAAACCGAAGATATAGAAGTCTTGACTTCAGAATAAATGACACTAGAGTGTATTTCTTCTTCCAGTAAAGAAACGGTTCCCGAATCTAATTAGTGTTCCTAATATTGCAAACTTAACAAGTCAAAGCACATCGAGTGATTGACTTTAATCTTTAATTAATAACTAATTTAATGCTTTAAATCAATTTAAAGAAACCACACGGGAGGAGATTTTTTTTCCAAGAAAAAAAATAACAATTCTCATATACCCTTATCTTTAATAATACTAAAGGAATATGAATGAAAAATTTAAGAATAAATTCTTTATATTTTTTTTAAAGATATTAATTTACATAAGAAAATGAAAAATTAAATATTTAATTGAATGATATATACTGTCAAAAAAAGGTTTCTCACTTTTTTGAATTTGTCAGAAATTTTTTTCAAATAAAATTAATTTTTCTAGACATACAATAAATTATTTTTAAGAAAACTAAAATTAATTATGAAGTAAATATATATATTATATAATAATTTAATAATAATTTGATTGGCTATTTATTGAGATGACTTAATTTTTGTATTTTTATATGCAATAATCTCTGTTAATCCAGCCAAACTCTTTTTGGGTAAATAGTGATTCATTATCACTTAAATCGGAGTTGTTAATAATATCTTCAAGATAATCCTTGCGAATAATGCAATATTCGGAATAACTGATGCTCGAATCTTCAAATCAGCACGATAGAAAGCGTTTCGATTATTTGAAGATATCGTAGCTTTCTCCATGCTATAAATATTTATGTGAAATAGGTCAATTTGGCTTCCTTTTTTATATGCTGATCTGCAAAATGCCTTTTCTTTTTTAAACACACCAAAAGTAACCAAATCTAAAGGCTGAAATAAATTTGTTGTATGTGGAGGAAATGTAATTGCTCTAATATTGTATGAACCTAACGTTTGCAGTATTTCTTGACTCACATGGGAAGAACAATTATCCATTAAAATAATTGCATGAGAATCAGCTAATTACATTGCATTTCTAGTATTTTGTATGTATGGGATTATTATATTTTTCAAATACTCATGAAATATATTTGTAGTGACATAACTTTTTTCCTGATATGAATAGACAAAATCCTGATTATTTTTATATCCTGAATTAAGTAGTTCTTCATCAAGAGTCTTTCTATTTGATACAATAAGAGGAGGACAAGCATCACCTGCCATAGAAATCGCTGCACAAATTGAAATTTTTTATTTGCTCTTTTGATCGAAAACTGAACTCTTCTTACATTGAATTTAATTGGAGCTATTACTCTTTTTGTTTTTCTGTCTACCCAATCGCTTGATGAAGCTTCATCAATATTAATTATAAGCTCTGTGGGTGTATCTTGAACGAAATTAATCAAATTTTCAATATGGCCTTTTGCTGTCATTTTGGAAACTGTGAGCCTCTTTTCTTCTGGGTATGCTGTGTATGTAGTGATTTTGTCACTATGCTTATTAAGCAAATTTATGTACCATGAACACACACACACACAGCGCTATGTGAGCTTCGTGCTACGCACTCGCTCCCACTCGCGCTACATAAACTAAAGGATGAACGGCTAAAATCGATTGAATTATCATAAATCGGTTGGTTTTGATTGAAAGTAATAAAATATATTTAAATTCATGATGACATTTATATTTAAAATGTGTGAGGCATTAATCCGGCTGAGTTGTTGTTAATCCTATGTGGATTTTAGTGTTTTGTTGTTAATCCTATGTAGATTTTAGTGTTTGGAGCTTAAAGTTGTTATTAACTGAGATTTTGAATGTAAAAAAGTACCTTTTAATTTTCAAAGATGTTTTTTTAACCCTTTTTTTAACCCCTTTTTTTAACCCTTTACGAAACGGAGAAAATGAGCATTTATTGAAGGATTTAACGCAAAAGTTGACGGTTGATATATCGGTAAGAATTTGACGTTTATCCTATGTGGATTTTAGTGTTTGGAGCTTAAAGTTGTTATTAACTGAGGTTTTGAATGTAAAAAGTACCTTTTAATTTTCAAAGATGTTTTTTTAACCCTTTTTCTAACCCTTTTTTTAACCCTTTACGAAACGGAGTAAATGAACATTTATTGAAGGATTTAACGCAAAAGTTGACGGTTGATATATCGGTAAGAATTTGTTGTTAATCCTATGTGGATTTTAGTGTTTGGAGCTTAAAGTTGTTATTAACTGAGATTTTGAACTCAAAAAGTACCTTTTAATTTTCAAAGATGTTTTTTTAACCCTTTTTTTAACCCTTTTTTTAACCCTTTACGAATCGGAGAAAATGAGCATTTATTGAAGGATTTAACGCAAAAGTTGACGGTTGATATATCGGTAAGAATTTGACGTTTATCCTATGTGGATTTTAGTGTTTGGAGCTTAAAGTTGTTATTAACTGAGGTTTTGAATGTAAAAAGTACCTTTTAATTTTCAAAGATGTTTTTTTAACCCTTTTTCTAACCCTTTTTTTAACCCTCAACGAAACGGAGAAAATGAGCATTTATTGAAGGATTTAACGCAAAAGTTGACGGTTGATATATCGGTAAGAATTTGTTGTTAATCCTATGTGGATTTTAGTGTTTGGAGCTTAAAGTTGTTATTAACTGAGATTTTGAATGTAAAAAGTACCTTTTAATTTTCAAAGATGTTTTTTTAACCCTTTTTTTAACCCTTTACGAAACGGAGAAAATGAGCATTTTTTGAATGATTTAACGCAAAAGTTGACGGTTGATATATCGGTAAGAATTTGTTGTTAATCCTATGTAGATTTTAGTGTTTGGAGCTTAAAGTTGTTATTAACTGAGGTTTTGAATGTAAAAAGTACCTTTTAATTTTCAAAGATGTTTTTTTAACCCTTTTTCTAACCCTTTTTTTAACCCTTTACGAATCGGAGAAAATGAGCATTTATTGAAGGATTTAACGCAAAAGTTGACGGTTGATATATCGGTAAGAATTTGACGTTTATCCTATGTGGATTTTAGTGTTTGGAGCTTAAAGTTGTTATTAACTGAGGTTTTGAATGTAAAAAGTACCTTTTAATTTTCAAAGATGTTTTTTTAACCCTTTTTCTAACCCTTTTTTTAACCCTTTACGAATCGGAGAAAATGAGCATTTATTGAAGGATTTAACGCAAAAGTTGAATGACAAAAAAATAAATTATTTTCAAACGAAACCGTAAAGTTTTTTTAATTTTGTAAAATCATCCGAAAAACGCTTATTTTATCCGATTCGTTAAGGGTTAAAAAAAGGGTTCATTTTTTTATTTTTTTAACCCTCAAAAATTTTGTGTCCAAAATATCTGATGAATGGCAATGTAAAATTTTCACCGGGACACGACTTAGTGGCAAAACGATTAATAATTGATCGAGTACCGATTATGGGCAAATGATTTGAATGCTACCTTTGCATCGAAAGAAGAACGCGCTCATCACAGAGCATTTTTTCAACACTTTGCCATCGGCAAATGTAAATTATATAAAAATAACTATCACATAACGAGATATTTTAATTTTTAAATTTCAATGTCAGTTTTTCACTTTTTCAATGAACGCCTTACGTTCAATTCCCTTACGTAGCGTTTTTTATCAACGCCTCAAGTTCGATTCCCATCACCATTGAATTTAATTTTTGAACATTTTTTTTGCTCTTCCTTGTATTTCACATAACATTTCATTTTTCCTTAACGTTCGACTCTAACACTCATCCTTAACGTTCACATTATCCTTCGTCATAAACTTCGTCATAAAATATTTTTTACATTTGCCACTCAATTCGTTGTCGATTCAAAAATTTTTACGTTTGACACTAATTGAAAACATGATTCAAATCTTGTTTTCTGAACTCATTCAAATATCATTTTTGCCCGCCAATTTTTCATCCTTAACGTTCAATTACCACCTAAATTTTTTTCATTGTAAAATAATTCAATACTTTACTTTTTACGTCATTGAAAAAAAATGCTCCTGTGTGGAGAAACACGCGTTTTAAGATTTCAATGCAAAATTAACTTTTTCAGAACTCATTCAAATCATTTTGCCCGCCAATTTTTCAGTACTCATTCAATTATTAATCGTTTTGCCACTAAATTCAATGTCAATTCAAAAATTTTTACATTTGCCATTCATCGTAAATATTTTTCTTTATCCTTTCAAATAATTTTTACAACGAATTTTACAACAATCACTCGACCGTTAAAATTCATCAACCGTCATTTTCTCCGTCCGTTAATTTATACCAAAAATCAAACAGAAAACCGTTAAGAAAATTTTTTTGAAAACCGTTATAAAAAGTTTATTTATTACAATCTACTTTTTCAGCGGTTGTTCAAATTCATCAACCGTCATTTTCTCCGTCCGTTAATTTTTCGTAAACGTATCACTAACGAACGTTAATTTTTTTCAAAGGTTAACTTTAACCTTTTTTTTAACCCTTTTTTTAACCCTTTACGAAACGGTGTAAACGTGCGATTTTTGGCATCCGTTAAGTAATGACATGTTATATGAAATGAAAAGACATGTCAAATGAAATGGAAAGACATGTGATATGAAATGATAAGACATGTTATATGAAATGAATTTTCGGAAATGTTATGTGAAAATGAAAAACAGAAATGTTATGTGAAATGTTTACATAAAAGTGACACAGACATGTGATATGAAAATTTACACAAAAAGTGACATAATAAATATGAAAAATATATATTAAAAATTAAAGGTTAAAGTTAACCTAAAAGTTAACCTTTTTTTTAACCTTACAGTAGCTCCTGTAAACATGCAATTTCAGCGTTAAATCATTCAAAAAATGCTCATTTTCTCCGTTTCGTAAAGGGTTAAAAAAAGGGTTAAAAAAAAGGTTAAAGTTAACCCTCAAAATTTTAATGATACTTTTTACATTCAAAATCTCAGTTAATAACAACTTTCGACATAGAATTAACGTCAAATTCTTACCGATATATCAACCTCCAACTTTTGCGTTAAATCATTCAAAAAATGCTCATTTTCTCCGTTTCGTAAAGGGTTAAAAAAAGGGTTAAAAAAAAGGTTAAAGTTAACCCTCAAAATTTTAATGATACTTTTTACATTCAAAATCTCAGTTAATAACAACTTTCGACAGAGGATTAACGTCAAATTCTTACCGATATATCAACCTCCAACTTTTGCGTTAAATCATTCAAAAAATGCTCATTTTCTCCGTTTCGTAAAGGGTTAAAAAAAGGGTTAAAAAAAAGGTTAAAGTTAACCCTCAAAATTTTAATGATACTTTTTACATTCAAAATCTCAGTTAATAACAACTTTCGACAGAGGATTAACGTCAAATTCTTACCGATATATCAACCTCCAACTTTTTGCGTTAAATCATTCAAAAAATGCTCATTTTCTCCGTTTCGTAAAGGGTTAAAAAAAGGGTTAAAAAAAAGGTTAAAGTTAACCCTCAAAATTTTAATGATACTTTTTACATTCAAAATCTCAGTTAATAACAACTTTCGACAGAGGATTAACGTCAAATTCTTACCGATATATCAACCTCCAACTTTTGCGTTAAATCATTCAAAAAATGCTCATTTTCTCCGTTTCGTAAAGGGTTAAAAAAAGGGTTAAAAAAAAGGTTAAAGTTAACCCTCAAAATTTTAATGATACTTTTTACATTCAAAATCTCAGTTAATAACAACTTTCGACAGAGGATTAACGTCAAATTCTTACCGATATATCAACCTCCAACTTTTGCGTTAAATCATTCAAAAAATGCTCATTTTCTCCGTTTCGTAAAGGGTTAAAAAAAGGGTTAAAAAAAAGGTTAAAGTTAACCCTCAAAATTTTAATGATACTTTTTACATTCAAAATCTCAGTTAATAACAACTTTAAGCTCCAAACACTAAAATCTACATAGGATTAACAACAAAACACTAAAATCCACATAGTATTAACAACAACTCAGCCGGATTCATGCCTCACACATTTTAAATATAAATGTCATCATGAATTTAAATATATTTTATTACTTTCAATCAAAACCAACCGATTTATGATAATTCAATCGATTTTAGCCGTTCATCCTTTAGTTTATGTAGCGCGAGTGGGAGCGAGTGCGTAGCACGAAGCTCACATAGCGCTGTGTGTGTGTGTGTATTTTTAGGAATTTGTAATGACTTCTATGCCATTTTCACATCATATTGGCCATTTTCCGTTTCAATATAACCATTATGTTTTTCATAAAAAGCTTCGCTATGTATTTGCAAATGCAAATGCACCAGAAATGATTTAACAGCGAGTAAAGAGGTTATGTATGTAGAATTTATTTAGATCAATTGACAAATTTATCAGAAAGTATTCAACAAATTTACATTGATGGATCAAATTGTACAATTTTGACAAGTAGAAATATGGGAAGATCTAAATTTGAAAGAAGAGCAGTTCAATCATCATTAATCGATGGATGTAGAAAAATCAATATTTTAGCAGCTGTTAGTTTAAATTATGGTTGGGTATACCATGAAACTGAAACAAATAATGTTGATGCAATTCGATTTGAAGAATGTTTTAAAAATTTAATTAATGATTTAAGAACAAAATATTAAAATCAAAAATTTGTTATGAATTCAAATAATTATTCAATTCATCGACAATATGAACTACTTAAATTATGCCAAGAAGCTCACTTTGTACTTTTATTTTCACCACCATATTCCCCATATCTTAATCCAATTGAAAGATGTTTCAGTCAAATCAAAGTATATGTAAAAAGATCCAGCAAAAAAAAATCAAATTCTTCTAGGTACAATTAATCTTTCTTTTGGGAAAAAAAGAGTTGTTCGGTTTCAGGTTTTTGAAGAAGCAATAAATGATGCAATTCAAATTCATATTTTTACAACGAAATCAGGGAACCATTCAAAATCAACTTTGGCGATTATTAACGAATTTGGTTGCTTTTTGGCGCGGAAAACAACCGTTCTTCGGCGACCGTTACATCCTTGATTTTATGTCCAAGGAAAAATCAGGAGACAAAGATCTATGGATCATAATCGACACAAATGAATCAGATAATGTTTCATCAGTTCTTAAATTCCTCAAGTCTCCAAAGCCAAAAAAGCAAGAAATACATGATAATTTTATTTGCTTATTATACGAATCACGAGAAGATACTGAAACAATTTACAAGAAAAACGGGATAAAATTTAAAGGGACCCCAATTTTTATTTCTAAAATGCCACACTCTATTATCAAACAAAACAAAATGGGTGAGCTCAAATCTTGTCTCCATTATTGTTATAATGAAGAAGAGCAATCACTTAATCTTTCTGACTTAAGTAACAAAGTATTTAATGGAGATATTAGATTTCCTTTGAACATGAACTACTTCCCTCATCTTGAATTTCTTTTGTTTTTTGTTGGTTCCATTTTTCGTAGAGAAAGCCTTAACGTCCGAAAATTGAATTTTGATAACAACCGCTTCAAACAAAGCTATCAAAACGGGTTTTCTAATCTCTTAAAATACCTCCCAAATTTAAAGGAACTTTCTCTAAGAGGCAATGATTTTACGGACAAAAAAGCATTTAGCAAACTAGGTGTTCATGTGATTCTTGATAATGATGATGAATCATATAATTCTGATTCTAATGAGTCATTAAGTGATGAATATCAAACAACAGAAAATGACTCTTATAGTCAAGAAGACACATATGACACATCAGAAACGTCAGAAGAAAGACCTAAAATGACATCAGATATGTGGGAGCCAAGATATTCTACTCCACCATCAACAGATCCAAGTTTAATATCAACTGTACGTTCAATGATTGAATCTTTTATTGAGGATAATACGCAACATAATGATTTAGCTATGTATTATTCATCAAGATCATTATTTTCTATTCTATTTGCGAATGCAAGTAGAGATTCACCGCTTGCAAAGTTTTTTAAATATAACAGAAACTTAACAATTCCATCAAATATGTCAATTAAAGTACCGTGCGGACCATCTGAGATAATAAAGTTTCAAAACGAATTATTTCCAAACGGGTTCAAAATGAATAACACTACAATTGAAATACAATTTGTGGAAAATTTGTTCTTCGCTGTAAATATAATTGGGAATACTGTTTTGGATGAAAAAGAATATAATTTCAATAGAACTTTAACAGTTGTAGGCGAAAATCAATGTTTGTATATTTCTAATGACATTGTGACATTTCGTTTTTAAGATAAATTTGCCTAATAAATACTTTATACAAATAACTGTTTTTTGTTATAATACATTCATCTTATCTGTAATGAAAATAATCATACATTATATGTACATCTTATTAAAGTTTCTTATGGAACAAATATATTAAATCTTTTTCAATACATAATACATATTTATCAATGATATCATTCCTTGAACTACATCAAATCTAACATTTGAATTTCTTATTAAAACATAAACAACAGTAGATAATGTAAAAATAATAGGAAATTTCGATTTTAATCAGTGATGATCAATAACACAATAAATTTAGTTGTTTTTAATAAAATATAATAATTTCATTAATTATTTATAAATACATTTATATATTTTGAAACAATGAAAATATTAAATAGATTTGAATTTATTTAACATCGTGCCCTGTAAAATCATAGAATTTGATATCAAGATTGAAAATGTACAATTAAATTTTTTTTATTCATACATTCCAACAAATTCATCACAAAATTCCGTATTCTCTTGCTTCATTAATCAGCATACGAATTTGTGAACTTTCCTCAGCGCATTCGAATAATATTTTTAATGTTTCTTTAATCATTTTTACTTCTTCAACAGAACCATTATCCGCATAAATCGATGCCAAATCAATCAATGCCTCAACAAAACACACAGATTGGAACACCTCAATGCAATCTCTAATTTTAGTTTTCATTAAAACAATACAAAAAAAGTGCAAAATCACTTCTTTTTCTCTAAAAATCGCATTTGGTAATATCTCGTTAATTAAATGGCTAATAATTCCAGTTGAATATATATAACCAATTAATTCTTCATTTATTTGAACAGCTTCAATTAATATCTCTATTAAGTTTATAATTGTTTTGTCCGTTGCTTCATTAAATAAGTTAATAAATGGTTCAATGTTTAATGATAATAAAATTTTCGCTTTTTCTTCAACTGAATAAAATTTAAGTAATTTCAAATAAAGAAATGTCGCAGAAGTAATAATAGATGGAGGTAAAATTGGTAATGATTCATATATTAATGAATCTAAATGAAGTTGGTGCAAAAGATTTAATCGAATTGGACTTGAACAAAATGATAGAAATATATTAACGGTCGTTTGAAAAAGCTGTAATTGTATTGTTTCATCTTCAATGCTTAAAATGTTGGAATAAATGGTTATAATTTTGGTTAACATGTCGGGAATAATTGGTAATGAAATATCATTATTTGTGAAATAAACAGATAAGAATTGGAGAATTAACACATGGAGAGTTGCGTCTTGTGAGCTTTCTAATATATTATTTATGAGGGTTAAAAAATCTGGATTATTGAAAAACTCTTTGAAATTATCTTGCTTTGTTATACATGTTGTAAATAACTTTAGAATATCGAAAACACCTTTGTTTGCCATGAAGAACTCTATGAGGATTTTAGGAAATTGCATTTCCAAAAAAAAACTAAGAATAACATTAGAAGATTGCACTAAGACATTTAATAAGATTATTGATGACTCTGAAATGGAGTCAATCCCTAGAGTTAATAAATATTTCATTTGTGGAAGTAAATTTGATTTAACGATTGATTCTTCAATTTCTTTTGGCATATCTTTGTTATATGATAAATGTGACGCAATCGATAACAATATATTATGTACATTGTCAGTATCTTTGGATTGAATTTCCATGTCAAGTGTTTTAAAATATTGATTCAAAGAATTGGAATCATAAAATAAATTTTCTTCATCATCAATATCAATCCAATTAGAATTTGTTATACTTCTATTTGTTAAGATTTGTTTAATTCTAAGATCTTTGTCGAATGCAAATTCTTCTTTGAGCTGTTTCTTCAAAATTCATATTGACAATCTCAGTTCGGATTACGAATCTCTTGTTAAAGGGGGAAAAAAATATTAAAAGTTATCTACAACAATTTTATTCAATAAACAAAACCCTAAAATACGAAGTTCTATAGTTATAAAAAGTTATATAAAAGTAAATAATATATTAATCATATAAATGTGTGTCATTGCCAGACTCTGCTTCACTGTCAGGTGTGTTACCTGCTTGTCTAGATAATTCATCTGTTAATTGTTTTAAAAAATTTTGATGGATTTCTTCTTCTTTTTTTTTTAGTTCATCTTCAATAATTTTTTTTACATCGGATAGTCTGAAAAATTTTTCTCCATTTATTACGATTGGTTCATGATTATGATTTATTTGGTCAAATTGCTGTTGAAAAAATTCTTTTGGAACGCAAGTTCTTAAACAAGGTTCAAAAAATGCGTTGCGGAATGGAGTTGAGATAGCATGATTCTTTTTATGCTCAAAATGTGGTCCATCAACCTGTTCGAGCATGATTCCTTGAAATGACAGAGGTTTGTTCGCTTCGAAAAGTTTTACATGAAGACCGTTAATTAAATGTCTCAAAAAGAAGAAGAAGTTGATTATATCTCATTATTATTGGAACAACAAAAACAAATGGAAGAAATGATGAGATCTATCACTACTGGTGTTGATAATATGCTTAAAAAAGTTGATGAAAGAATTAAAGAATTATCTGATAAAGTTGAACAACTTCAAGAAGAAAAGAAAAACACGGCTGAGTAAAAGGGTTTATGATTAGATAAGAAAATATTTTTAGAAAGATTTCCAGAATTTAAAAGAAAATTGATTTTTACCAAGTTTCACGGAATGGTGTGAAGCATACAGCTTTGATAACTTCTGGCTTCACAACATGTGCTTCCTTTGGTTGTGCTGGAAGGCGCTTAAGGGATGCCTTATCAAGTTTGATTCCTTTTTCTTTAGCTTCCTTTTTAAGCTTTTGTGTTTGTGCAACACGGTTCTTGAAGTCATCCCTGCACTTTGAGTGTTGGATGTGTTCAGTACGAACATAGATACGTTTTGGTGCAATGTGATTGTTAACACGGCGATAAATTAAAAGACCGACTGCGTGTGGTGAAACATTCCAAACTGTTCCAGTGCGGCCATTGTAAAGACGGTGTGGCATACCCTTCATAACTGCTGAGTTTACATGAACATCAACAATATCACCAATTCTGAAAGTACGAAGTTGTTGTGATGGAGCTGGCATTCCATGTTTCCTGAACTTACGTGCAAAAAGATAGCGTGTTCCCCAACGAAGACCTGCTGTGTGTCCCATTTGATAAAGGAACGGCCATAACCGCAAAAAATCAATCAAAGATTGTTAAATTTACTAAACAAGAAAATAACCGTTAATAACAAAGGATAAAAAAAACATTTATGGCTGATGTTTCTGATGATGCTATAAAAAGATCATACAATAAAATAATATTTGATAGAGATCAGACAAATTGGATGACAATAAGTTATGCTGATGGAAGTACAGACAAATTTATTTTAATTGATATTGGAAGCGGTGGATTACCAGAAATGATAAAGACTTTCACACCCACGTTTAAAGGATATGCTTTTGCTAGAATTCAAGATCAAGGAAAATCAACAAAATTTATTTTAATTCAATACGTTGGTGAACAATGTACCTCTTTTCAAAAAGCAAGGACAATTGTCCACGAGGAAGATGTTACAGCAGTTTTAAAAAAATTTGATGCTAAAATATATGTATCAAAACCAGAAGATTTATCAGAAGATAAAATTCTAGTTTTGTTCAAATAGTAGCACAACAATTTAAAGAAAATTTATAAAATATATGCATAAATAAAATTGTTTTTAGTTTAATATTTTTAACGTTCTATTCTGGGTAAACTTTTGAAATTTTATTCTATGAACAACAAAAGAAAATTATGGATCGATACTGATTGTGGTGTCGATGATTCAACTGCGATACTTATTGCTCTTGACTGTCCGGATGTTGAAGTTGTTGGGATTTCATGTGTTGGTGGAAATGTATCACTTGATAAAGTTATAAATAATGTAATTCGTACAATTTCAGTTTATGGTAAAGATGATATTCCTGTTTACCCAGGATGCCAAAAACCTTTAATAGTTGATGCAGTTCATATCCCAGAAATTCATGGTAATGATGGACTTGGTGATATTGATTTTTCAAAATTTAACACAGAAATCAAAGTTAAGCCACAAAGTGAGCACGCTGTTTTTGCTTTGATAAAAACATTTATGGAAAATGATGATATCTCTCTTCTTACACTTGGTCCTCTAACAAACATAGCATTAGCTATTCACATTGAACCTAAACTCATTACTAAGATTAAATCCGTAATCATAATGGGAGGTGCTGAAGATATGAAAGGAAACACCTCAAAAACCGCCGAATTCAACTTTTTCTGTGATCCCGAATCAGCACACATTGTTATGAATGCTCTTCCTCCAGAGAAAGTCACTCTTGTAACATGGACTCTTACATGTACTCATGCTTTTAATGATGACATTGTAAAGAATTATCTTCAACAAGATAAAACAACAATGGAAAGATGGTTGAAAGAAACTTGGAAAGTTGTTGTTGCATTTTGCTCAGGTTCTGCTTATTTAGCTGACCCAATTGCTTCTTTTGTAGCATGCTATGGCGAAAAAGCAATCAAAAGCTTTGTGAATATGAAAATTGAGGTTCCAACAAATGGTGAAAATAAGGGAGCTACAATTGCTGAAGAAAGCAATGGTGGTTTCTGCGTTGTGAAAGAAATCAATTTCCAATACTTCCTTGAAGTACTTCGTAAGTTGATGAATAAAAATTAATTACTTTTTTCTCAATTACATTCCAAAAATTATTTTAGATGACCAAGGAAACTAACATTAATAAACTGATTCAAGACGAAATTCTTCAAAACAATAAACTTGTAATGAGTAAAAATACATATTTATTGATTAATTCTCTTCAAGTTTGGACTTGATAAACTCAGCACATTTTGTAGCTTTAAGACGTAATAAACCAAGTGTTAATGGGTTTGGATCATTTTGTTGGAGACCAAATATCCAGCCACCACAATTCACCAATACAATGTATGAAGTTTCCCATTCGAAACCAATTCTTTTCCAGTGGGGTGGAAGCAAGGCTTGCCAAAATGTTGAAAGAGATTCGACAACCATTCTTGCTTTAAAATCATTTGAACAAATTATCCCACCATCCATAGTTGAGAGGAAGGCTAGTGAAGCATCGTTTTGTTTTACGAACTCAATTAGAAAATCCCTTGTAGCGACAACATCTAAAAGTTTTCCCATATGAAATATTTCAGGCTTTAGTAGGCTTATAAAAGAAGCCGTTTAAATATTCAAGAAATATAACCGTCAAATATAAACATGAAACACATAAATTAATGGAATGAATATATTATCATTATAAATTTGAATATCAAACAACAAATCTACAACACAATTAAAAGAGAAACAATTTTCATCAATTAAAAACTTTTTTTAATTATTCCAAAATTATCTCAAAGAAAACTTTTACAAAAAGTAATTAACTAGTAAATTCTTGTTGCTTATCTTGGTTTAATGTTCCATGTAACTTTCTAACATAAGTTCTTTTCTTTGGCTGTTTGACAGCTGATTTTGTAAGAGCTGTAGTTTGCTTAGGTGCTTCTGCTGCTTTCTTTTGAGCTTGTGCTATTAGAAATGCTTCCATATCATCATCATCTTCTTCAACAGCTTTCTTTACACCTCTTTTCTTTGGTTGTTGCTTCTTAGGTGGAGGTGGAGGAGGCGCAGCTACAACAGGTGGCGGGAGGGTCACTTCACCCTGATCCTCTTCTTCATCGTCATTCAGCACATCAAATGCCGATTTGACAACGATAACTTCTATCGGCTTTTCAATTGTGAGCGGTTGAACAGAATGGGACGAACGTGGCGAAGAAGTGAATGCACCAAAGATTTCCTTAGGGAATGGTGAAAGCATTGCATTAACAAATGGCTCAAGTAACTCTTTTTCGACTTTAGCAATCTTTTCTTGGTCTTCGAAATATTACGAGAATTTTTCACCTGACATTTCACCAGCAAATATGCCGCCATCAAAGATGAGCTTAGAGTTAGGTGACTTAATCCCAAGTAATTGTAGCAACCAGACAAGATGTTGGACAACTGATTGACACACTGCTGATACTTTAACTCGACGAAGTTTCGGTTTTAAGATTGGTCCATTAAATTTCGAGCCTAAGTTCAAACTTAATATGACACAAGTGACTGCTAATGAGCGTAATTCAAACATGTCTAATGGTGGCGCACCAACAACTTTAGCATCTTTAAGTGATTGTGGTGAATATTCTTTGATCAAACTATTTGGTACTTGGTTACTTGCGAAACATTGAGACACCAAAAAGCGTAACGCATATCCGCAGGTTTGAATTGGTTCTTCAAGTTTGAGTAATGGATCATCTTTTGGCAATTTGAAGTCAGGTGGGAAACTACAGTGTGTTATGTTATAAAATGTTGACTTAAGTCGGTTCATTCCGCATTTTTTCTTCTTAAGAGTTTGCAAAGTGTTATAATCTGGAAATCCTTCTTCAGATTTTACTTCTTGAGTGACCATTCCGTCGGATCGTGGCACATACTCTGTGACTGTGTCGCAATTTATCGACTGTAATTTGAAGGATATTCGACCTGCTTGTGGTTCGAACCATTGTTGTGATTGGCACTTTTTAACATGATAATCATTAAAATCAATCAAAAGAATGCAACAAATTGCAAGAAAACAAACGCATCATGATGCTTTTTAAAAGGAAATGATAAATCTTAGACTTATATATTAAATATTAATAATTCATATTTATTAATTTCATATCTAATTACATCTTATATTTAGAATTAACAGTTTTAGATAGTTGACATTAAGTACACCATTAAATAATTTGATATTATCAAGTAAACAAAAAAAATTCTCAAAACATTTTTTTTTCTAAAATTTTTTAACGGGCTACGCAAACGGTTGGAACGACCACAAACAAGAATTAATGGAGTCTGATAGTTCTTCTGATAATGATAATCCAATTGAGGACGAAGAAGAAAATGAAGACTGGCTTGGTTCTTCAGGTAGTGAAGATGAAGATGATTTAGCAAGACGCGAAAGACAGCTTAAGAAAAATCAAGATGAATTTTTACAAGAACTTAAAGGAGAACAAGAGCATACAACTCTTGTTGATTTGGATGCACCAGCTGTTGATTATGATCAAATCAGAGATCGTGCAACATCAATTATTTTAACACTTCAAGATCTTAAAAACACTGGTGATCCCACTCTTTCTCGTCAAGACTATGTAGATAAGCTTTATGAAGATCTTTGTCTTCTTTTCGGCTATAATGAATTTCTTATGAGGAAGATTGCTTCATTAGTTAAAATTGGTGAACTCATGGACTTCTGTGATGCCAACGAGCACAAGCGTCCCGTCACCATTAGGGTTAATACACTTCGAACCCGTCGAAAAGAATTAGAAAGATTACTTAATGAAAGAGGTGTACGTCTTGCGCCCATTGGTAAGTGGACCAGGATTGGTCTTGTTGTTTTAGATTCACAAGTCCCTGTTGGTGCCACTCCCGAGTATCTAGCCGGATATTATATGCTTCAATCACCATCATCATTTTTACCCGTTATGGCGCTTAATCCTCAGCCCAACACGCGTGTTCTTGATATGTGTGCAGCACCCGGAGGTAAGACCACACATATGGCCCAACTAATGAAGAACACCGGAGTCATTATTGCTAATGATATTCACCGCGCACGTACCGACGCCTTAATAGCTAACATACATAGGTTAGCAGTTACCAATACCATTGTTGTCAACTATGATGGAATTGCATTTCCTACATTGATGGGCGGCTTCGATAGTGTCTTATTAGATGCTCCATGTTCAGGCACAGGTGTTATCTCACGTGATCCCACAGTTAAGACTACCAAGACTGAAGCCGAATTAAAAGTATTAACGCAAAAACAAAAAGAGTTAATATTACACGCATACGACTCAGTCAAGAACAGTGGCGGAAGGTTGTGCTATTGTACATGTTCATTACTTGTCGAAGAGAATGAAGGTGTTGTTGATTATTTGATTAAGCATAGAGACGCATGTAGAGTAGTGCCACCAGACATCGATAAAGATTTCGATGAAGAACTTACGCCAGGTATCATTCGATACAATGGACATTCATATGATCCTTCGATTGCTAACACAAGAAGAGTTTACCCACATAGAATGAACATGGACGGATTTTATTTCGCAATAATCGAAGTGTTACCACATGTGCCACAAGAAATAACAGAAAATAATGCACAGATTCAACAACAACAACAGAAAAATAAACAAAATAAAAAGGATGATAAGAGAAAGGGAAGAAGAAGTGTTAAATTGGTGCCGAAAAAGGCCAAAAAGAAGAAGTTCTCTAAAAGATTTGGTGGAAAGTAAATTAATAATTATAAATAAAGTTAAATTTTATAAATTTTTTTTGTTGTTTTATGTTATATTAAAGAAAATAAACTGCGATGTTTGGTAATGAAAATGCTTTTTGGAGTGATTTTTATGTTATTTATAGTACGTATGTGATGACGTTTCATCCTGGTTTGCTTTGGATGAAATGCCTCAATAAATTATAAGAAAATAAGTTGGCATATTAATTAAATGATTAAATGCAATTCGTTCTGGCATAAAATAAAAAGTGGCATTCCGATGTTAAAGTCCGAACTGTTCAATAACATAAAGAATGACTTCATGTCAGGACTTCTTAGAGAAACTGTTTTCACTGTTGGTGGAATTGTTATTAACCAGGGAATTTTTATTAAACCAGAAGATGCAATAAGGACAATCGCAATTTCAACACTTAAATATGGAACAAATATTGTTGCTAGAAATACCTTTTCTTACGTTATGTTAAGGAGACATGAAGTTCCAACATATGAACAAAAATTAACAGCATGTTTCGTTTCAAGTGCATGTGGTGATTTAATAGCAAATTTAATTTTCTCAAGAAATAGAAGTATCATTTCATCCACAGTATCATCAATTTTTGTAGGTGTTGGATCATGTGCTGTATTTATGATCAGAAATTATCGTGAAACAGGACAATTCCTTCAACGAAAATTCCCAGATCAATATAACTATGTTATGGATGCAGTTCATGACAATCAATTCGTACAAACTCTTTTTCAAATATTAACAAATCAGCAAGATCACTAAACCATTTTAATCAAATCAAAACTATTTTTATTATTATTTTATGTTGTGGCATTTTTTGTATCATTATTTGTAAAAATGCATGAAGAAAATCTAAAAGTTACCTTTTGTATTATAATAATCAAATGATACAATTAATTTTATGAAATAATTTTTTTTTCATTTATTTTGGAAAAACATAAATTTAATGAATATCTTTTCTATCTAAAAAAATTTAAAGTCAAACTTTACGATTTACACGTAATCCTTAATTATTTGAGGTTACAATAAAAAATATAAAAATAAAAATAACTAAATTGAGATCACTTTTGGGGGTATTTTTTAATTATTAACAAAACGTATTCAATATTTAGAATTACTTTAAAAAATATAACATGAATGAGCATTCTTTTTGCGTTGTTTTCTTCGCTTTTCTCCGCAAACAAAAAAAATTCAAATGAACTTAATGAGGTAGAGGTATATAAAAATATAGTGTGTTAACATTTTTCCTACATGAATTTTCCATAACAAAGATAACGCAAATTATATTAAATAATAATAAACTTTTTAAAATAATGTTATTTATTAACCTTAAAAAATTTACGCATTAAAAATTCGATATAATTTTGGTTACAACTATTCTATCAGATTATCATTTAATATTGTTTTAGAATAATCAACTGTATTTATTTCTTCTTCATTTTCATCCTTTGGCCCACCAATATCATTTGGCTTCATATAAAGCGTTGCAACGAGCAAAACAGGTATATTTTGGAAAAAAGATGACACTCCTGATTAAAACCGAAATAAAGGATAATATTATCCCAATATGTGGGGATACAAGTTTTATGAGAAATATGGCTTGATTTGCAGCAACAACATATATGTAAAGCACTTAACCACTAAACTAAAAAATAAAATACGAAATAAACCAATATTATACGTGTAAAAACAAATATAAACGCTAAACGTTGAATAAAATACACCTGGATTCAAAGATACCATTGTTCGATTGGCTTTTGTTGGGTTAAGGAAATAATTACGACCAAGCCTGGCAAAATAGTAATATAAAATTAGAGAAGAAATTGTTTGAGCAATATAAATTATTTATTAAATTTCTTTTACATTTGTATTTTGCTGTATCACTTTCTTTTAGTCTTCTTTGATATTTATTCTAATTTTTTCCATTGATGTCTTCGTTCTTGTTGTGCCAATTACCTGAATTAAATGTCTTATTAATGCTTTGTTTAAATCCTCACAACTCTTTGGAATGAGTGCTTATCATTGTACTCATATATAAAATTCATATAATATTAAATACATAAATCAAATATATTATTCCCATAATAATTTGATTTTAATGAATCTTATCATCGTAAACAGAACGTTTTGAAATTAGAAAGTTTTCGATACTTTTAATCACATTATTCTTTTATATCTTGTTTTAGAATCCGAAATAAAGTCAGTTTCTAGTAAATCATCTAACAAAACCATCTAATTTAAAACCATCATGTTTAACATATAAATGGCATTGCAAAACTTTCAAACATTTCTGCTTTATATAAAAAATAATATATTTACATATAAAAATCATTTATTAGTTGCCATACCGTTTGTATTTATTACTGTTTGGTTGTTTCCTCTTTCAATAACTTTTACATTTGTAAGGACCAAAAATTTCATTTTCTTTTTCTCGCCAAATTGATTTTCGAAATTTTTACATTCTATTACACAATCAATGAAATCGATTTTGATTTGGTCGTTTCGTGTATAGAATGTTGCAAAGTTCGCTTTACCTAAGTCATTGTTCAAAAGTTTTGTATTTGTAACTTTGAGTTTTGTTCCGATCGTAAACGAGCTCAACGCAGAGCCCCGATAGTTACTAGTGCAGTTAACTATTGTGGAGGAGTCAATTGTCGCAGTGGCATATGAAGATGTGCAAATTGCGGCAAGTGATTTTGTAGATTGACAATTATCAACATAAATGTGCGACATGTGTTGCTCACCTCCCCAAAGCATAAGAGCACCATTGGTAACACCTACGTTTCGAGTAAAGTTGGTATTCGTGATATCAAGGATTTTGGGATCTTTAGAAATACAATCAATAAACATGCCTGCACAATTAACTGTGGCCTTGTTTTCAAGAAATAGGGTATTAGTGACTTTACCACCAACAAAATTTACCGAATATACACAAGCTCCGTACTTTGCAGTATTCTTAGTAAAAAGACAATCTGTTATATTAAACCTATAGCATTCGGAGTAGATAGCTCCACCTCGAAAATCATTACAATTTTGGAAACTTGAGGAAACTATATTTGCACATGGGGTTTCCCGGGTAAAAATTTTCCTTTCTTGTGGATTATAAGTGGAAAGATAAATTGGTGATGAAAGAAAATCTGTGAAGCTTGATTTTTTTACAAGAAATTGGTTTGGAAATCCAAGAAAGAAATTAGAAAAATGCTTCTTAAATCGTGAATTTGTAACTTTGATGTCCCACTGACCATTATAACTAAATACAGGTGAATTAGACACTGAGCTTATTAGGGATAAATATGATAAGCTCAGATTCATTTTTGGAAGATCGGTTAACGATAGATAATAACCAAAACCGTTTATTCATGAAACAGCCTTTTTTCTGGCATAATTCTAAATCTCCAAAGACAGTCATTTATCTAATCCACAAATGTAACGAAACAAAATACTTTTATTATGTGTTAAAGAAAAGTACTTTATTATTTCTGATATGACATATTCATATGATTATGTAATGAAATTTTTTACATTTTCACGATGAAATAACAATACAGCTTTGCGTTACTCATCAAAGTTGTTATTTTTGGTTAAATATTCAGAGTGAATAATTGAATCGAATTTCAGAATTCATCATAATCCCATAATAAAGTAAGGAGATTTTAAAATACTTCTATCAGCAAATCGGCTTCTCCAAAAAATACTAGAAAAGAAATTGAAGATTTTTGTAAAACCGAAATTTTGTGTAGGCAACTGTACGTTAAACATCAAAAAAAAATCATTTTCCACAAATGATTGTACGAAAGAACCCATCCAGCAATCCAAGGAGACAACAAATTCTTAGACAAAAGCAAATTCAAGCAAAAGAAAATATATTTTGTGATTCAAATAGAAATCATTCTATTTCAAAGAAATCCATAAAATCACCAAATAAACGCCAACCAATAATACATGGGAATAAAGGTGTATATTCCAATTGTTTATTAGATTATTATTATAAAAAGTATAATACAGATTATACCAAACATATAAAACAACAAATTGAAATTAGAAAAAGAAATCTAAAGTATTCAGAAAAGCCAACGTATGAGTTAGTATCAAGAGAAGCCAACATAATTTTGGAATCAATAAATTCAAAAAATGACAAAAATATCCAAAAACTTCAGCAACCCATCAATGCTAAAGGAAAGATTTTCCTACCCAAGACCAAATCCCCTCTTGTTCAGCCTGTTCGGTCATCATGTCCACCTCCCAAAAAGCCACAGAACCCATCAAAGCTAATTCTTTCTCCTTTAGAACCACAAAATCTCGAGCATCCACGACTTCAAACAATATCAGAGATGATTTTTCCAGACGGCGAGCGTGTTCCCATTCCACATTCATATAACTTATATTAGTTTAATAAATGTATTTTCGAAAACTCATAAATACCATATTTTCATTTTTTACTTTAAACAAGTATCTATGAAGTACAACGGTACTTAAAGTTGTTTTTAAGAATTCAAAGATGAAGCGAAATGAAGACAATGATAATTTTATATATTTTTATATAGAGATATATATTTTTTTAATATATTTGTATAATTATATAATTACAATATTATAATATTCTGAGATAACTTATTATATTCAATAATTATTTAAAATGTAAGATATTATTAATTACATATTTATACAAAAGTTTAGCTTTTCGCGTTACTCGAAACGATCAAAAACCGCCTATTGCCCAAATAAACATATTCAATTCATATGCCGATCAAATTACACAGAAGTATATCGTATAAGTAAAGCTCACAATCGATTGGCGAACCGAAAACTTCACATTATATGACATTCAAAGTCTCATTTTTGTCATTTAACAGTCATTTTCTCTGTTCCAACGTATTTGTTTACTCATTACTTATTAGCCAAATGGCGAAACTTTTCACATTCAATTCAAACATCGTAACTTTGATATTTATTAAGCCTTAAATATCCTGACCTCGTTCAAGATATTCTGTGCCTTATGTAATGCTGCGACCATTTGCTGACACGCGATTCTTTTACTTGTTATTGATGAATCCTCCGTCAGCAGCTCCTTCAAGTTCGGTGTGTTAAATATGTTTTCGATCATCTTCGGCCTGAGCATATCCGTCGACTTCTTTACCAAGAACCTTACGATTGTCTTCGGCACCAAGTCCTTAATTTGGTCTCTTATCAAGTCGAAGTATTTCGACGATATTTGCACCAAGTCCTTTATCTCCCTCGCCTGGTTATTGTTGTATTCCTTCGACGCACCGTACAATGAGCACACGCCGACCGGATCGGGCACCGCCGGCTTCTCTGGGAGCGGGCGCTTTCGCGGGTCATCTTCTGCCTTCGGCGCGTTGATTGCTTGGTTGCCTCTAAAGTCTGGGCGCTGTGTGTTGATGAAACTCTTCTCGTTATCGATCAGTTGGTTAATGTAATCTTTCGTTGGGTTAACGCATGAACGAATACACTCGTCGACAACAGAACGAATACTGTCGCCTAATATGTTGAAGCGAGATAACTCCATAAAGTTGACTTCGCTATGGATGTCGAATAAGATCGAAACAATTTCATCAACTAAGCGAAGAGATGGCTCGCGTAACTGCTCAATGCAGCGGAATAAGATCATGTCCAACGCTTTGTGCGGAGTGAACAATGGAACTGTGAGGCCGGCGTGGTTCTTCATCATGTAGAACAGCTGCGACTCGTTGTACTCTTTAAGGCCCGGCAATGCGTCGATGGTTTTGTTATATGAATCCATGAAGCGGCGAGAAATTAAGGCGCCGCCGCGTGCGCGTATAGCTTTGATGTCGTCAGCATTGTCATCAGCATGGCCCTCTAATAAGTCCTCGTAGTTATCTAAGTACTTCGAGATGACGTCTAAGACAAATGCATTCATCGTCCCGACAGAACTGGTAGGATTCTCACCATAGCCGGCTAATTCGGCTTCCTTCTCAATGAGCATCGTTTGGACTTTGTGGCGGAGCTGTGGCATACAGTTGCGGATGTGCTCCATTAATAAGCTGTTAAGACAATGCGCTAAATATTGGCTGCCACAGCGATCTGCAAGGTCTGAATAGTCACGAGAGTTCTCAAAGAAGTCATGCTCGGCTTTACGAGCAGCGGCTATTGATTTATTGGAATCGATATCGGCTTGGGATCGGTTAACAACACCAATGTAACCAAGCTTTAATGAGTAAATCTTGTTTTGGAGAATGTCACGGGCATTGGTTCCTTTGTCCATAAGATCAATTTTGGTAATGACACCAATTGTACGATCACCATATGGATCAACTTCACGTGCAATACGGAGTGATTCAGAGTTGGCAAGATCTTGATTGGCTGGTGTGACGGCAAGAATAAGTGAATTTTTTTCTTTGATGAAATTAAAGACCATATCATGGATTTGTTTGACAATTGCTGGATCTTGTCCTTGAGTGGCTACTTTAACAAGACCAGGAAGATCGACAAGTGTTAAATTAAGGACATTTGGTGATGAAAGAGTTAGACGAATTGGATGTGAACTGACATTACGAGTTTTACCTGTAACACGCTCGGTTTCCCTGACAATTTCGTCGTAAATTTCCTTAAAATTCGTGAATTTTTTGTTTGGAATATGAAGAAATTCAGCTACTTCTTGTGCATTTGGATCGTTAAGATGAACAAGTTGAAGAACTAATGGACGGCGTGTAACAATACCTGAACCACGTGGAAGGAAATCACGTCCAACAAAAGATTCTAGAACTGAGGATTTACCGGAACTTTGGCTACCAACGACAACAATCTGTGGTAGTCCAATGACTTCAGATCCAACTGTGTTGAATGCATCTTGTAATTTATTTATGATTGGAATGAGGGATTCCATTGATAATGCCACTTTTACCCAATCGATCTAACCGCAAAACGAAGTCAAATTTTGAATGCGTTCAAATTATTTTTTTGCCAAAATTAATTTTTTCCAAAACAAAATATAAATTGATTTCCAATGTTTTGTCTTAATAATAATTAAATTATTTAAATTTGTATTAAATTATTAAAAAAAAAAAAAACAAATAAATAAACTTAAGCTTTAATCATTTCCTGAAATATAAAATGATAAAAACAATTGCTAAAATCGCAAAGAATGCAATCAACATCACAATCTTTAGCTGATCCATTTTATCTTCTTTCTCAAGGTTCCTATACTGTATTATTATATCCTTATATCGTTTGATTTCGTTATCCTTATTTTTGATTTTAACTTCCATTTCTTCAATTTTGTTGCTCAAATTTATGATTTTCGTGTCTGCATCACTCTCATCTTCGACTTTCTTACTCGATTCGTTTTTCTTTCCAATTATTTCTCTAATTCTTGAGACGACCAAATCCTTCAAATGATTTGTGTCTTCTTCAAAATGATCAGGCACAAGTCCATGGGATGATCCATTGACTTCAAGAATATATTCCTTACCTTCTTTGTCAACAATTGCATCGATTGCAAATGTCTCCATGTCTGGATAAGACTCAAAAATTAAGTCCACCCATTTCTTCCATCGTGGAGTCATGTCAATATCTTCGATGATACATGGCCCAAAGTTAACTTTCCATTGCGTGCCAACACGTTTATATGCTCGATAATGATTTGGTGCAATAAACACAATACGTAATTCATATGAACTATCAATAAATGGCTCAGCAACACAGTAGTCTTTATGTATAGATACAATGGACGCAAGATCAGGAAAGTCATGATTGTCTCGAACAAGGATTTTCCCATATCCAGCATGTGGAAAACTGATTTTGAGTACAAAGGGAACATCTGGATGAATCATCATTTGTTGATGATCAGGATAATAATATTGTGTAATAAGTGGAAATGTTTCATGCCCAACTTTGGATTCGATTGAACGAAGAAGCCCATGCATAATAGGACGTTCAAGATCAGAAATAGTGCTTATAAATCCATTGATCATAGGTGTGCAGGAATGAACAAAACCATAAAGAAGATTACGATAATCTGGGACTTGGTCAAGTGAGGAGCTAACAGTATGGCATACATTTCGAATTAAAACAAGTGATGGTGTAATGTATCTACGTGTTTGCTGTTGTGGAATTTTTGAGTTTTCGCATTCATAAAGTGTTACATTTGCACCTTTACTGTCACCATAAGAAACAAGTTCAATTTTATTCCATCGAGATTGTTCAACAGTAAATTCGTCAGCATACTCACGACAAAGTTCATACCAATTAGTTGTATCTGCGTCTTCAATAACAAGTAGCACTGGTTTTTGGGATTGACTCATGAATAATAATGATTGGGCAGATATTTTTGAAAAACTAAATGAATTTTCATTTCACTTTTGAAATTAAATAGTTTATTAAAAGTGTTATACCGTTCCACAGGCCAACTAGCATTGCCACTTTTACCAAAATACTCAAAAATTTGCGTGTAAATAATACAATATTCAAAAAGAATGGCGGTTAAAACGGCTATGGCCTTCCTTACGTTCAATGTCTGAAGCTCCAAAACAGCAACAAGGCGAACAACGTCGCGGTGGAATGCGTGGTCGTCAACAACGTGAACGACCACAACGCAATAACCAAAACAGAGGTGGAAAAGATAAATGGCAACCAAAGACTAAATTAGGTCGTTTAGTTGCTTCTGGTCGTATCACATCTATCGAACAAATTTATCTTCATGCTATGCCAATCAAAGAACCAGAAATTATTGATGCACTCTTAGGTGATAACTTAAAAGATGAAGTTATGAAGATCATGCCAGTTCAAAAGCAAACACGTGCAGGTCAACGTACTCGCTTTAAGGCTGTTGTTGCAGTCGGTGATTATGATGGACACGTTGGTCTTGGTATCAAAACATCTGCAGAAGTTGCAAATGCCATCAAAGGTGCTTTAATCTATGCCAAGCTTTCCATTCTCCCAGTTCGTCGTGGTTATTGGGGTAACAAGATCGGTCAACCACACACTGTTCCTAATACAGTTACAGGAAAATGTGGCTCTGTTCGTGTTAGACTCATTCCAGCTCCACGTGGTTCTGGAATCGTTGCAGGTTCTGTTGCTAAGAAGCTCTTAGCTATGGCCGGTTTCGAAGATCTTTTCACATCATCAATTGGTAATACAAAGACATCAGCTAACTTCCTCGTTGCAACATACAAAGCAATTGAAGCCACTTACTCATTCTTAACTCCAGACCAATGGGAGCAGAAAGAACCAGAAGCACATCCATTCGTCCAATACAGTGATATTCTTGCAAAGGACAATGAATTCAAGGTTACTAAGGTTAACATTAACTTGGAGTAAACATTCCGATTTTTTTCATGATCTTTTTCATTTCATAATTATTATATTCTCTTTCTTTACCCCTTACAAAGGTCAATGCTTTTGTTTTCATATTCGAAAAACATTTTTAAAAATAATTCAATTTATAATTTGTAATTAATTTCTATAATTTCAAATAACAAAAACATTTTGAATTGAAAAAACGACTAAAATCGCAAAAATATGATTCTTAAACAGATTTATATTATCTGGAATTTAGCTTAAGCTATGTTAACATAAGAAACATTCTGCTGATGCAGCCGATTATAACTTCCTAAAATTGTGTGAATTATGATCGTATTTTATCTTGGACACTCTATCGGTAGGTGGTTTTGGCGGTTTGGCCCTTCCTTTTGAAATGGTCAGAACATCTGTCCTTGCTGACGCCCTTAAGGCAATCACAAATGCAGAACGTCAAGGAAAACGTCAAGTTCTCGTTCGTCCATGCAGCAAAGTTATCATCCAGTTCTTAAAAGTTATGATGAAACGTGGATACATTGGTGAATTCGAAGTTATTGATGATCACCGTTCTGGCAAAATCATCATCAACTTACTTGGACGTTTGAACAAGTGTGTTGCTATTTGCCCACGTTTCGATGTTCAACTTACCGAATTAGAAAACTGGCAATCAAAACTCCTTCCATCTCGTCAATTTGGTTATGTTGTTTTGACAACATCACATGGAATTCTTGATCATGAAGAAGCCCGTAAAAAGAACGCTGGTGGAAAGATCCTTGGCATGTTCTTCTAAACGAACAGAATTATAATTATTTTATCTTTAAGCCTTTTTGCATTGTGAAGGAAAGGACATTAATATTATTCATAAGAATGTTTGAATTAACTTTTGGGAATAGATATGTACATAATTTCTATTGTTATTATCTTCAGAATTTTTTGCCTTATTAGAATATATCAAATGCATGCTATTTGTTCATATTTTCTATTCAAAAATGGAATATATGATATTGAGAAACATGGCAATGACATTTTATTTTACTGCATTATTGAAAAACTTGTATTAAAGTAAATTAATGGAACAAAATAATTTATTTTGTCGAGAAGATTGTGAGAATTTTTTTAATGATTTTTCAAGAATAATGAAACAAAATTGGAAAAAGGCCTGTTTTTGAATATAAATACGATGATTTTTCATTCAATTAACTCTATCGACAAAAAGCATTTGCGCAAAAACACGAATAATTTTTCGAAAAAATTAAAGATATATTTTACATAAAGATAAAGACAATTATTTACATTAGTTCTGTTCCCACTTCTGTTTCTTCTTCCTCCTCATTATCAGCCCTTTCCGGATCTTCTCTTCCAAATGCTTCTTCCTCTTCATGATGATGAACCTCGCCTTCCTTCGCCTCAAGCCCTTCCTCTTCTTCTTCCATTACGTCTTGACCTTCTTCGACTTCAAATTCTTGAAGAGCTTTCAGCGGCGACAAATCATCCAAATACATCTCTGTGATTATTGCAGCTGCAGATTTAAGTTCGACTTTATCGTCAGGCTCGACCACCATTGGAATTACTGAGCTCAATGTAACTGTGGAGCTATTTTGTTTCGAAATTGTATATATTGATAATGGTGATTGTTTAAGAATTGATAATTCTTTTTGAGGATCTTGGGAAACATAACCAATTCTTCTTAACAAGCAAAGGTTCTGATATGGCTCGACCATGTTATGATCATATAACAATGCTTTATGATAACAAATTGATGCGTCATCAAATTGAGAAACGAGAAAATAAACGTTCCCCATGGCACACCACGTCAGTGAATTCGTTGGGTCGAGCTGCAGAGACTTGTTCAAGGCTTTTTGAGCTTCGGCAGCATTAGAAAGCTTATAGGATAGACGCCCTTGAAGATAGAGAAGAACTGGTGAATAGATGGTCATGGAAGAATCTTTTAATTTGTTCAAGGCTGACTTCATATCTTGACGAAATTCTGTTGCAAGAGCTAAAAATGCTCGCTGATGAAGAGTAGCTTGCGTAACTTCTTCTGAATCATCAATATGATGTGTCGCTGCTGTGATATCATTTGACAAAAATGAATTGTGTGAAAGTTGAACTAAAACATCAGATTTAGAGATCCATGGGGAAAGGCGTGGGTTGAGAGCCATCGTAAAATGTTTGGTTGAATTTTGGATGTCGTTGGAATTTCTACAACATATTCCGAGTCGGTAATGTGCGTCAGAATTAAACGGGAAATGAATTTTACTTACACATTCACTAAGAAGCTTTCTTGCTTCGTCATATGCTTTATAATGCATTAAAATTATTGAAAAAATATATTTTTGTTTTGGAGTGAATTCAAAAGATTGTTCATAGCAACTAAAAAATGCAAGAGCTGCAGTATAAAAGTCACCATTAGAAAGAGCTGAAAAAGCTAATTCGATAATATCGTCATACGAAAGTTGACTTAAATTTTCCAATTTCGAATTTCGTATTTGTGTGTACTCGGAGTTGCTTTCAAGAAATAGTTGTTTTTTGCAATTTTGAGAATATTGTGAAATTGAGTTGATAATATTCATGTTTGCTATTTTTTGTGCGAATCCTTGTAAGTTACTTGCAGTATACGAAAGCTTTTCATTAAATTCTTTTAGGGATTCTGTAATAGATGAATCATCTTCAAATGAAGCCAAAGATGATTCCATCAATTGTTTCGGCGAGATGGCAAAAAGTGATTAATAAGACTCACTTCAAAAAGTAAGAATCGAGCTGGTCCACTTTTTGATAGCTTCGTTTTGTATGGTTTATATAACCGTTTTCCAAGCAGAATAGACATTCATATATAAAAAATCAATTTTCAAAAAATAATTTATGAAACTTAAGTTAATATAATATTATTTTTATTATTTAGGTATAGATTCATTAATTTGGTCTGATTAAAATTAATTAATAATCCAAAAAATGTGTTTTATCCCAATTAAGTACCTATTCAATTCAATGTCTTCTCAAAAAATTTTCAACAGTTTGACAAACAACACTGCCTAAATGAACCTTCAAGCGCCAACTTCTGTTGGCTTGTCACGGAATAGCTCAGTGATTTATCAAAGCAATTTCAACGCAAACCATGGACCACCAAATATTTCACGTTTCCAATCAAACATGAATCAGGATTTTCGGCTCCCACCTATCGAACCACCACCAGACCTTCCTTTACCTCTAGCAATTTACCAGCCAAGTACTGAAGATGAACCAAATCAAAATGAACAAGAATCAGAAGATCAAAATCATCAACACACATGCATGAATTGTGGTAGAAACATAGCAACTCTTTGCTGTGTCCCTTGTGGACACCAAGTTATATGCCAACAATGTTCTAACGACATTTCTCTTTCAAATCAAAACCAGTTACAACCACAACGGTTTTCCGAATTTACATGTCCTTTATGTGACACTCCAGTTCAGTGTTTCTCACGGATTTATAAATCGGAAACATGTTGTATTTGTTATACATATAAACCAAACACAGTATTTTTTCCATGCGGTCACCAATGCATATGTGATCAGTGCCTGCCAAATATTTGGAATCAGAAAAAAACATGCCCAATATGCCAACAAAAAGCCTCATCTTGTAAACAGCAGTTTGACATATAACGTGCCCTCGCGGGGCACCCCAAACGATAACTTTTTGCTGTGGTCGGCCACGCGTCACTTTTCATTATTATTTTATTGTTATTTTTTTAGAGTGTATGTTTTGTGCTTTGATGATAAAACAATTTTTCGCAGTAAAGCTCTAACCCGCTTTGCGGTCATGGCGATAATTGTCTCATCTGAGCGTATTCTTTCAATCTAACACACAGAGAGATTATTTAAATTACCAAAAACGACCTTATTTTGTAAATATAAATATACTATAACCTATTTTTTCCTTTTTAAAAGATTTGGTTGAGCTGATATTTTTATGATGATTTCCATAATTATTTTTTTCAATTTTAATCATTAGCAAACGACCTTATTTTGCAAATGCAAATGTGCCGTAACCTTTTTTTTAAAGGTTTGGCTGAGATAATATTTTTATGATAACTTCCAAAATTATTTTTTCAATTTTAATCAATAGCAAACGACCTTATTTTGAAATGTAAATGTACTATAACCTCTTTTTTTACTTTTTAAATAATTTGTTTGAGCTGATATTTTTATGATAATTTCCAAAATTATTTTTTTCAATTTTAATCAGTAGCAAACGAACTTATTTTGCAAATGTAAATGTACTATAACCTCTTTTTTTACTTTTTAAATAATTTGTTTGAGCTGATATTTTTATGATAATTTCCAAAATTATTTTTTTCAATTTTAATCAGTAGCAAACGAACTTATTTTGCAAATGTAAATGTACTATAACCTCTTTTTTTACTTTTTAAATAATTTGTTTGAGCTGATATTTTTATGATAATTTCCAAAATTACTTCAAATTTTGCAACAACAAAAAAATTCAAATCCACGGCAAACATTACATTGTTTATTGTTCATCTATTCCGGCTAATTGGTCCACTGCTTTCTTATACGTCAACAGCTCTGTCGTCAGCACGTCGATATCCACCAGCAGATCATATTTCAAGTTTCTCAGCGCGGCCACTTCGCCATAAGTCGCTCCCCCGACGAACACCACCAAAACCTTTTTCATATCTCTTTCTCTATTTGCCATCACTGATGTTTGTATCTTGCAGTCCTCGAGCACGTTCTTACAGTCGCTCCATTCGTTCTTAGCGATTTTCTGCACAATCTTCACCGCGACTGGCGTGAATCCGTCATAAGGCTTTTCGGACTTTTTCGTTACTTCCTGGTTATACATTTGTAATCTTTTGATCAATGTTTCAGTTCCGAAGTTTTTCTTGTTCTTTCCAATGATTCCTGCGTCATCCAATGACCAAATAGCTGCAAGTGCTTCAAGTCCGAATCGATCGATTATCATTGTACAAACTTCGTCTGTGTCAACAGCTTTATTTGTACAAAGTGAATAAATTGCTAAAAGTCGAATAGATGTTCTCCAATCAGGTGAAAGCGCAATCGCTTTTCGTATGAAATCATTGCTGTTCTTTAATCCTAAGATACAATCAACTTCTGACCGTAAATTAGTTTGGAGATTTAAATCTTTGGAAAAGATATTGTTAATGCCTTCCATGAACTTAAGATGATCGCCAATTGATTGGTTGGTGACAACTGTTTTACTTTTAAGGCGTAACTTATCAAGTGATAAATCCTTTTCGTTTTTCATCTCTTCTAATTCTTCGGCAATTTGTCGCTGTAAGATATGATTATATTCGGTGGCTTCCGTATATGATAAGTTACGGAGTTGGACAGAAACTGTATCTTTCTCAGAAAAGAGTATCGGATGTTCTTCATTAGGCGTCATAGCAATACCATATTTGATGCCAATGTATTCAGCAACCATCGATTCATATGTAAATGATGATAAAAATGGAGTAAGATTGTCAACTGTTCGATCAATTATTATCATATGTGTCCACGCAGAATAAAAATTGGATGATAGTGATTTGGCAATACGTACGGATGATGGGCCAATAGCAAAAACATTGGTGAAAAAGTCATAGATTGGAAACGACGTAATTATTTTTGATAAGCGTTCAACTGATGTATCACTTTCACCCATAATTTGATCAATATAACTGTTAGGAAGTTCAATGGTTGCAAGATCGGGATCTAAAATCCAAGCTGGAAGTCGGAGTTCCTCTGGTTTAATTCTATGAAGAAATCCATACGCTTCAAGAAATTGTCGGGCAATATAATCAAAACGATCTGCAACTACCATTATGATTTCACCCGGTGGTTTGTCTGTGGCTGTTAATAGATCGACATAATTCTTTAAATGACATTGAGCACCTGTTGAAAAAATTAAAATTTTGTCATAACCAAAGGATATGCGATTTGTTTGATAAGTAAAAACTTTTTTGAAACAATTGGAGATAATATCTGGTTCAACTAGTCGTGAGATAACAATATCAAGTCCAGGGTCGACAAACAAAGCGGACTCGCAGTTGGAGCAGCGGTGGAAGAAGTTCTCGAGACGACGGGAGGCGCGCGCTAAGAGGTTTTTGAATGGTGTTGGTTTGATTGTCATTTGATGATGTGCGATCAAAAAACTCAGAAAATGACTCAGTAAACTATTCAAAATATTTGTGGAAAATTTCGGTTTTAAACGTCTTTTTGATTTCAGTGCTTTATAACAATTAATGCTTAAGCATTTGACAATTGTTATTTGTTTATTTTTTATGTTTAAACTAATCCAACTAAAATTTTAGAATTTTTTTTTATATCAGATTTTATCACATTCATGAATGCTTTCAATGTCTCAATACATAAAATCAAATGCACAATGTAAAAAATAAAAATAATCAATTGTATTATTCTTTATAAATATATAACTTAGTATAACTTGAACACTCTTTGTTTTGAATAATTTCCAAATATTACTATGAAATATCAAATAATTAGCATAAATACTTTTATCATTAACATCAATTCCTTTTTGTTTAAGAAGTAATTCTTTGATTTCTGTATGGTTTTTTTCTGATGCCATCATAAGTGCTGTTTTAAATATTTTATATTGTTTCCAAATATTATTTTATAATGTCAAATTAATAAAACAGACTTCATTTAAACGAAACGAATATTTTTAGTATTGATATCAATTCCTTCTTTCTCCAGAAGTAATTTAACTATTTCTATGTAATTATTTCTTGCTGCAATCATAAGTGCTGTAAAAAATATTTCAATTATATCCCAAATAATTTTTTAAAATGTCATGTTATTAAAACAAATTTCAAGCAAAACATATAAACACTTTTTGCATTTAAATCAATTCCTTTTTGTTCAAGAAGTATTTTAACAATTTCAGTATGTCCATTCCTCGACGAAAATATGAGAGATGTATATAATAATCCAAATAATTACCAAATAATCTTTAAAAATATTAAATTCTTACAATAAATATTATATAAAACATATAAACATCTTTAGCATTTATGTCAATGTTTTTTTGTTTAACAAGCAAATTAACTATTTCTGTATGACCATTTCTAGATGAAAATATGAGAGAAGTATAAAATAATTCAAATAGATTCCAAATTCTTTATTAAAATATTAAAACATTAAATCATATTTTAATTATAACAAATAAATATTTTTTGCATTAATGTCAATTCCTTTTTGTTCAAGAAGTATTTTAACTATTTCTGTGTTACCACTTCGAGATGCTAAGATAAGTGCTGTAACAAATATTTTAAATAATTTCCAAAAATTTTTATAAGATCAGAAACTTTTGAAACAAATATTAAAAAACACAATTTAATATCTTTGGCATTAATATCAATTCCTTCTTTTTCAACAAGTAATTTCACGATTTCAATCTGGTTATTTCTTGCTGCATTCATCAGTGCTGTATAAAATAATATAAATAATTTCCAAATATTTTTACTAAATTAAAAATATCCAAAATAAAATTTAAAAATAATTTATGATCATCTTTAGCATTAATGTTAATTCCTTTTTTCTCAAGAAGTAATTTAACTATTCCAACATGACCATAATAAGATGCTTTTAGAATTGCAGTATTAAATAATTTGAATTATTTCCAAATATTATATAAAAACCCAAAATTATTTATAAAAATATTAAACAAAACAAACAAAAGTTTTTAACATTTACATCAGTTTCTTCTTGCTTTAGAATTAATTCAACTATTTCTATGAGATTTTTTTCATATGCAATTATAAAAACGGTATTAAATAATTAGAAAGATTTCCAAATATTATTTTTTAGTATTATACTAAAGAAACAAATATCTTATATTACAAATGAACATCTTTAGCATTAACATCAATTTCTTGTAATTCAAGAATATAATTAATAAGTTCCTTATTTTCTGATTCTAAAGACTTAAATAAAATATCATTTGGAATTTGATTGTTTTCAAGAAAATGTTGTACAAGAAATAAGTTACCGATTCTTGCTGCTTCATTTATTATAAAATTATTAATTTCCTTTTTTTCTTCTTCTAAATATAAAATAAGTTCATAATTACCAGAAATGACACAAAAATATTTTAATTTATCAATAGTTTCAAACTCCATTATAGTGTTTATATGTTTTTTGTCTATTTTTACATTAAATAATGATGAATTTCCAAATGTTGACAAGTTTTGTATTTTTTCTGATTTCTTTTCATAAATATATTTGAAAATATCATTCCTGTGGAATATAATTGCTGTTTCATAAGCGTTATCAAATGATGATTGATTTTGTTCACATAAATAAATTATCTCTAAATTTCCACCTGCAACTGCATATTTACCTGTATTATATACATTTGCACTATTCATAAGTAAATATTTAAAGCATTTAATTGCAGAAAAAAATGCTGCATAATCAATTAATGTAACATTGTTTTGATTAATAAATGAACATCTTTCATAAAGTGATGGCTCAATTGTTTGATTAAAATCGAATTTTATTTGTGATGATATTTCTTGCAGTTTTTCTATTTCATCATTTCGAATTATTTTCGCAATTTCATTCGGATTAACGCCTTCATTGATTAATTGCATATGAAGTTGCCAATCATTCTTTGATAGTTCATCATAATTTTTGATAAAAGTATTATTTTGTGTACAAAATGGACCATTATACATTATTAATTTGCTTTTTTCTGTTGCTTTTCGGTGGGAAAAATATAGTGAATTAATATTTTTAATAACACTTTCATTAAGTAAATTCTTTTCAATCATTTTCTCAATTAGATAATATGATTCTTGTGATATATTTATGGTAACATATTTATTAAAAATCTCAATAATTTTGTGATTAATTTTCATTTCTTCTTCTTTACTTTGAATTGCTTCTAAAAAATTTAAGTAATACTTATACACATTCTTTTTTGAAGGAAATATAAAGAAAATTAAATTACTTATGATAACATTAAATGTATATTGAAAATTTATATTTAATATTTTCATTATTTGTTGAGTTATTAAATCAAAATTTTCTTCATTTAAACTAAGTATAATATGTTCAAGTTCAATAAGTAATTCCATACTGCTTTGACAATTAGAAGCTTTATTTTCAGTATTCGTGTTGAGGATGTGTTCGTGTGGGTTATTTAGCATCCAACGCTGCTTCAAATTAAATTTATTTTCTCATCACATTTCATAAATAAACGTTCAAATAAAAAAACAAAACAAATTTGATTTGATCCTACAAATCGATTCCATTGATTAAGAAAAACAAATTCGTATTTATTGTTTTAAATTTATTAAAATATTATAAATTATTTTTCTGTTTCTTTTAGTAATAAAATCATTAGTCTGAATCTGATTGATCAGTAGATGATGATGATGATGACGATGATGACTTAATTTCCTTCTTCTTTTGCCTTGGCGATTGTTTGTTAACTGTTTCTTTTGGTGGCTTATGGTGGTGAATTGAAAGTTTTTGTGTTTGTGGTTCTTCTTTTTTCTTTGCTGCCAAGCCAACGTGTTCCAATTTTGGCGTTGCTTCTGTTTTATTTTGATGTTTTTTGTGTTCAAATTCAGAATCAGACGATGAAGATGAAGATGCAATTTTTTGTGTTCTCCTACGAGGTGGTGGCATGTGTTCTTCTTCATCTGAAGAAGAGTAATCCTCGTCATAGTACTTTGCTGTATGAGTTCTTTGACCATATGATGTTGATAATGGTGGATATCTAGATCTTGGGCCATTATAAGTTGTGGCTGGCCTTGTTCTGGACATTCGTTGCCTTTGTATTTCGCTTATTGGAACAGTCTTTTTAAATTCGGACATTTTTGTTGTTTGGTACATGTGATCAAGTTGGTGAAGATACCAATCATTCCTGTCCAAAAGTGGCTTTTTGTCTTGAACAGCGGCAAGAAGTCTGTGATTTTCACGTGCAATTCGAATTGAATCATTTTTTGGAGAATGATGTTCATCTCTTTCAATATCTCTGCTTCTTGTAACATCCGAATTTCGCCTTTTTTCATTCTCATGGCTCTTGTAACGGCGATATGCTTGTGGAGAAGATGGTTTATTAGTATCAATAGAAGAACGAATTTTGCGAAGGGCGTCAATGTGTCTTTGGTATGCTCTGTCACGTGACGCCTTCATACAAATACGGTTGAATTCCGGGAAAGCTTTGTACTGCCTGTACATCTCTGGAATGAAATAACGTACTTTAAAGTCAGTTTTGTAAATCTATCAATATTTTGGTTTCAGTTTTTTTCTGGCGTTTTTTTAATTTCTGGTAAATTAATCACTTTTATGTTGGATATCACAATTTTGGTAAGAGGATGAGCTATACTGGAGATCTAATCTTTACCTTGCTTTATCTTTATTACTTTTTTTTGATATACACATTTATGTTATTAATTTAATCAAAACAAAATATCTTTCAACTTATTTTAAACTGCATTACTACTTCTTGAACAAAAAGGTGCATTAGGTTTTTATTAAATAATAATTTTTTTTCACTTGTCAAAATAATTCATGTCTTATCATCACAATGAAAATATAATTCTTTTTCTGCTTTAAAAACAAGCTATTTTTGACCTTCCAAGAAAGGTAATTTATATATAATTTTTTTATTATAATATCTGATAAAATTTTATATTTAATTAGTTATATTGTAGATGAAAATGAGATTCTTAAGTGATTACAAATGAACATACACTTAGGTTTATTTAAAAATGATTCTATGTAGCTTTAAGTATAATAGAAAGTGGCCCCTGTTCTTATTTGTATTTTTGTATACAATTTTCAAAGAAATATTTTCTCTTAGATGATATGAAACGTTAAATAGTGAAGTTAACAGTAAATATGATTCTATTGAAAACGATTAAAATGTGGTGAATATTAAAGCATTTCTAAATTTTATATAAATTATAAAACATTTCACCTGTTCACATCAATTATATTTTTGATGGCCTTATCTCTTTTGGATGCATTTAAATGGAGACATTCAGTTCGCTCATGTACAAATGATTTCTCCACTGAACAAGACAATGTTGTTCGTTCAATAGTTAAAGAAGCAAATGAACGGGAAACACCTTTTCATACAAATGGAATGATTGCTATTACAAATCGCAAAATAAATTATTATGGATATGTTATAAATAATATTGGTTGCATATTAGCTTTAGTTCCAAAGAATCTTTCTCCTGAACTCCAATATAAATCTATGGTTGCCATGCATGTTTTAAGGCACAAATTGCAGTTATGGGATTGTCTCGTAATAAGATAGGAACAGTTTGGTTAGGAGGAACCTTTGATCGTCAACAAGCAGGAATTGATTTCCTAAATATGGATATTGTATGTTGCATTCCATATGGAAATGAAAGCCCTAACTTAACACCAATAACTCGAAATCTTATGAGAGCAGTTCGATCAGATACACGAAAACCAATAGAACAATTATTTTATAATGTTCAAGAAAGTAAAAGTTATACTGAAGAAACGGCAGGAGATTTACTTCCAATGTTTATGTCAATAAGATCTGGACCAACTGCAATTAATCAGCAAGGATGGAGTTATGCTGTTGATGGAAAAGAGATGCATGCTTATTATGATAATAGTATGAATTACATTGAACCTGATACTGGAATTGCACTTGGAAATATTGCGCTGTTGCAAAAGGAAAATAATATCGAACCTAATTTCTTTGTTAAAGAAACTCCACCACCTTCTTATTTAGGAGGTGCTTATGTTTGTACATGCATCATTAAGAAATGAAGTAAACATAAGAAAATCAAACTAATAAAAATCATTAAAAAAATTTATTATATTTATATCATCATCAGTTTATTATCTCTTTTATATGTGTGAAAATTATAAATAAAAATTATAGATGATTATAATGAATTATTCTATATTTATTTAAACAAATATACATATTGATCATGCAACGACAATCAGACTGTTCATTTTCATTCATCCTGTAAATAATTTCCTTTTGGGAATATAATAATTTTAAAATCACATAATATTGTAAGTAGCATTTTGGTTCATTTAACTTTTCCAAAAAATAATTTATATTCTTGTTTCCTTAACCAGAATTTTCTGAATATTGTAGATAATTACTTCAAATTACATATTATTTAACAATGTTTCTGCAGAACATATTGCTAGTATCCATTTTCACGAACATCTTAAATCATACCTAGGAATTATTCCAGATATTGTTATCATCATATCCACCTTTTTCACCCCATTTTCATAATTTATATTTTCATAATTTGTTTTATACCAGCGTTTGTGATAAATAAAAAGTTTTTTGTTAACTGTTGTATTTTTTGAAATGATTTGAGAGATTTACTTTTTTAACAAAGGGATGGAGCTATTCGACAATGTTCCCCCACAGGTTAATCTACAAAAATTCCCAACAAACATTGAGCCAACTACCAGACTTCAACTTTGCAAATATGAAAATTCTTTTATATGCAAATCACATAAATTTATTGTTAGTTTAGAAGAATCAAATACATGGGAACGTTTTAAAAATCTTCCATTTCAATTGATGCCAGGTCAATCAATGACTAATGTAGGCACAGGAATTGCTTTTTTTGGAGGTCAAGCTGATAAAATACAAACAAATGAATTATGGTTTTATCAATATGATAGTTGGGTCCCAATTGTTAACACTATTATGCCAAGAAAGAATCATGCTGCTGCATATATTCCAACTCTTTCATCTTTATTAATTTCAGGTGGCATAAATCAAAAACGAATTATATCGGATTTTTCACTTGTCAACATGGAGCTTAGAGAGACCAAAGCTGTTAAGCTTGAACGAGAAATTCATCTTGCATGGCATTCATTGTTATTTTTACATGATACTACAGTTTGTTTAGTTGGAGGTTATGATGAAAAGAACACATTAAATAAATCAATATACATAATTGACATAGCCACTGGTAGCGTCAAACAAATAGACTCATTTTTACCTTTTTCACCAACTTATCCGTTTTCAATTTCTTATATTGATCGAATGCTTATTGTTACCAACCCACCACCAAAGAGTGATTCATGGTGTTATGATTTCACGTATAACATTTGGATGAGACTTGATCTTAGTGATGTGCTTCCTAATGCACTTTTTGTAGTTCCATCAGAAAATTGTCTAACTCTGTTCGATTCTGGCATGAAAAATTATGTTAAAGCCACTTATAATGACATTAATATTTTAAAAGATCGGATTGTTACACATAATTTAAACTCATCTTTATATAAATTTGAAGAAGAACATTTTGATGAAAATCATAAATCAGTATTAAATGCACAAAAAACCGCATTAGTATTGCTTCAATCCGTCGTACGAAATCATACACAAGTAAATGAATCAGCTCTTTTCCAGCTTGAAATTGAACATGATGAAAATGAGATACGACAACTTCAACAAAGCTTTAAGAAAACAATTAAACATGAAGAATCGAAATCAAAAGCACCAAAACTTCAAAAGACTGCATTTGAATTAATGGAAATGATACAGAATCTAAAAGAAAAGCAAAAAGAAGAATCCAATGAACATAATAACAACAACTTAGCATTACTTCAAACATTACGTTCATATACATTCGAAGGCTTTAATAAGACAAAAGAAATAAATGAAGAAACACTTAATTATTTCATTCATATGTCGGAAGAAATGTCCAAACAAATCACAGAACAGAACCAACGGATTAACCAATTACGTAAAATGATTGAAACGCAAAAGAACAAATATGGAAATTGTTTGTCATCACTTATTTACGCCAAGGAACAACTCGACTTATGGAACACGAATCTAAATGAATCCAAAAGTCAACTTTCAGCATCGATATCGCGTTATGTTGATTCACAAATCGAATATAACAACTCGTTATTAAATGAAATTCTTTATCCGAATGAAAATACAAATAAAAAGCGACTACTTAGACATGAAGCTTCTGTACTACAAAGACAACATATCAATCATAGACGTAGTAAACAAGCGAAGTTAAACCAATTAAACGATGAAATTAAAATGCTTATTAAACAAGGGACAAGTGGAGGACAAAAAGATGGCGAAATAATGTGCAGACAAGTAAAAACAAGAATTATAGAATTAGTTGAATGGGTAAATGAAAACGCTAGAGGCGTCGGGTCAAATAAGGAACTAAAATTAAATGAAGATAGTAACAAAGGAATTACTCCAACTTCAATTAGGAGAAAAGTGCCAGCGATGAGAACTCGAGTCGATTCAATGGGAAATTATCAGAATAACATTGAATCTGATATAAGTAGTTACTCAAAAAGTGTCATTCTGGCATTAGAGGAATTGAAAAGTTTATACAATTTAACGGTTTAATATGGTTGTGGGGGTGGGCCTGGGGGTGGCCTGCGCCTTCTATCGTTAAAGCCATCCCTCCTGAAGTTGCGGCGCGGCGGTTTGTCTCGGAGATATTGCCTTCCTTCTTCAAAGCCATAATCAATGTTAACAACTATTTTGTGACCACCAATAAAACTGTCATTCATCCATTTGGTTGCTGCAATAGCTGATTCTCTTTTGCAAAATTCTATAAAACAGAATCCAGCAAATTCATGTGTATCATGTTTAATGCCCATGATAATTCGTTTGATGGGCCCGCACTGAGAAAAAATGGTATAGAGTTGTGACTCAGTTGTAGGATTTTGTGATCTGCAATTAAGTTTTCCAACATAAACTGTTGTGGAAACAGCTTCTTTCGCAGCTATTACTTCTGGTGAGTATTGCGCTTTCCGATCAACATATTTAAAAGGTGGTTTTTCGCTGAAAACAATGATCTCAGCCATGAACAGATGTTTGTCACTTTTGGGATTTTCTTAGCGTTACACCCCAAGTTCGTTTATTTTATTTTGATCGGTTTTAATAGAATCGCATTCAAAAAGTGATGCTGATACAACTGATTTTTTGCAACCAGTTTATTGTGATAACAAACATTTAACTAAATTTCGAGATATTTTCTAACTTTAAATAAAATAACTTTCCATATTTAAAACAATTTATTCATTTTAATCCGTGTTGATTATATTATCAACAATTTTAAACAAATCGTTTAACGATTCCATCAAAGTTTCTTCTGTAACATCGTCCATATAACTTACTTCTATTATATCAATCAATTTCCTTCTAAATATAACTTTAAAATTTTTCTTACATACCACATCCAACACAACAGTACAATCATTATATTTCAATTTAGTTTTTTCTATTGTTTCAACCCAATTAATTTTTAACTCTGTACAAGAATCGACTAATTTCTTTACAACTTCCATTACAACTTTCACCAATCTTAAATCGAATTTCATTAAATGAACAACAAAACTTGCTACAATTCTTAATGTATCTAAGTCACCATAATTATAATTTAAGAAAGCTTTTAAATTAGATGCAAGTGGTGTTTGTGAATCATTATCAGCTGAAGCAAATTTAATCGAATCAGGGCCTAAACAACACCAAACTTCATGATATTTAACATTGCCAGGGAAAGGAGAAACTAATTCATTTCTACCTTCCGAATACAAAAAGTTTCTAAATCCAGCATTTACCATACATTCCTTATTTCTAAAGAAGTTTTCGACATAAGTTTTAAACAAATGAATTTGTGACATATGAATTACAATAGATATGTGACTAACTTTTTTTATGTTACAAATTTCAGGGAAAAGTTTTATTGGAATTCTAAGTTCTGTGCTATTATTAATTGATGGAATTATAAGTTGAAATGTTTGCGATGGTCTTAAGATAATATTAACTGTATATAAATTTTTATATATTAGAAAGAATGAACTATCTTCTTTTAATGATACAATTAACCATTCATAAGTATTAGGATTTGATGAAAATGAATTAAATAAAACATTTAATGGTATTAAGCTCATGTTTAAAAAGCTTGAAAATGAAAATATTGGATTGTTTGTATTTTCTTCATTAATTTGATATTGTAATTGAATGTATGGAACTAAATTAAATTTAATTTCAGGAAAATGTTTCATATTACAAATATAAATTTCATTAATTTTCTGTATTTGTTCAAGTGATATAAATATTTTTGAACATTCGTTATGAATTAATTTAATACTAAAATGTAACGAATCAATTGTATCAAGTTTTTGTATTGTATTTATTGAGAGATTACTTGAAGCTTGTGTTTTAATTTGTTGATACATATTAAGAACTGAAATTATTTGTGAAATATATTCAACAAAACGTATCGATATTGACTTCCCATATATGGAATATGATACATCGCTATATTTTGAATTACTTAATTTTATATGCCAACAAAGTGTTTTACTAATTGTTAATGTAATATTATAAAATATATTTGAGGAATTAAAAAAAATTTTATTTGATTTAACTAAAAATATTGGAATTTTATTCTCGAAATTTTTAAAAATTTGTAGTTTAATTAATGAAATTATGATAACTTTTGATAACACTTTAATTTGTTGAATGTCATTGAGAATTAAAAACTTATTACAAAGTTTTTTAGTCTCATTTGAATATATTAAAACATATTTAGTAGTTGTTAATATGTCGAATTTTATATAATAATCATTTGCATATGAAAATCGAATGATTTTATCATTTGTTGACATTATATTTGAAATTAATTTATTCTCAAAAAATATAGAAGAATATACAATAAAAAGCATTGATTTATATGCTTCATGTTTATCTTCATTAGATCCTTCAATTTGTCTGATTATTTCATCTGAATTTGTTTTAAGTTTTGAATATTGTTTCATTTGAATTTTAAATTCTCTATTAATTGTAAATGAAAAAAATTCAAAACCAAAACAAGAAATAGAAATAATTCGATTTTGCCTTAAAATAGAAAATGAATTTACAGAAAATAATTTAAAAGTTTCATGAAATGACATTAAAAAATGATTTAAACGTGTTTCATATATTGATATTTCAAGAAATTGAAGAAATTGATTTATTTGATTGGAATCATTTATAATTTCAAATGAAATTAAACATTTCTCTCCTGTGTCTTGTAAAATCATCTCTTGAAGAGATGAAAAAAATATTTTGTTCCCAAATTTGTTGATTTTAAATTTGTATGAAGTTAGCCGGTGCGATAAGAAAATTGTATTGTTTACAAGAGACGTTTGGAAGCTTCCCAAAAATTTGGTATTATTACGCAAATTCTGGTAAATTGCAAGAAATTCCCCATGCAACACCAACTTACGAAAAGCATAAAAATATCCAGCTGTTGTCATTTTCATTTTTGATATATATCTAATATATTTGATTGGAATTGTTTGATCTAATGATGAGGGCCATGGAACTTTTACAGAAGAAATCATGGGTGGCTTTGACTTGGTGATCTTAAAAGTAACTATTATATCATAGCAAAAAAAAACTTGAATATAATTTTGAATTTGAGTTAATGTTTTAATAAAACTTTTGTTTAACCCTAAAAGAAATTTAATTATTTGATGTTTTCTAGTTATTTTTAATGCATTTTTATATTTATATTGATTTAGGGATAAGTTTTTGAAACGTGGTATGGGAGGTAAGGCTGCATTTGATGATTTTAAATCTAATATATTTTTACTTCTGTTTTTATCATTAAAAATTGGTTGTATTAATGAATTTACATATATGTTAGCTAATCTTGAATTATTAAATCGATACAAAACAAGAAAATGTGTAAATGTCACCTTAACTTCGTATAATATTTTCATTAATGAATATCGTTTAGTTTGCATTTTTTCTTCTTTGCTTAATAAAATTAAAAATGATTTTTCACTCTGTCTTAGCGTGTCATGTAGAACTCTGAACAATGGCACACAAGCTCTCATGCTGTGAGAAATCACCTCTGTTTTTTGGGTAGATGTGTGGCCAAAATGCAAACGCGTTTTTTGTATCTTTTAATCAATAGTTTACAATAACTGAATAATTGTATCAGCAACCGCCCTACAAAAAACAATTTGAATAATATTTTATGGTTTTATATATGCCACTTCACAAATGGTGATCATATATTTGTAAAAAATAATTATAAATTAAATATATCATCACCCAAATACCAACACAACATTCCGAGTCAACAATCGACATCTAAATATCTGTTGCCATATATAATAATTTGAATAATATTATTCGTGCACAAATCATTTGGCAACACGATTATATATCAAATTTTTCTGAGAAAAAATTGACAAAAGTCGAACGTTAAATTGAATTATTGAATGCTTCGAACAATATCAATTTTGAGTGTTATCTATGGCTATGAGTGTTGAAACGATATATCGAGAAAATCATATTGAAATAAAAAAATTATTAGTGACAATGCTATCACATATGAGCGATTAGGCTGAAATTAGAAATAAAATTGTGAAAAGAAATTATGATGTTAAACGTTTCATCGTTGATTCTTTGCACACATATTAGAATTAGTTATCAATTGCATTCAAAATTTCAACAAAATTTATATTAAGTACATATTACCAATCAACAACATTAATAATGAATGATATAAAATTTCTATATTGATGCTCAACATATTTACGATGTTAGCATTTAAATCAGAAAAAAATGAAGATCATAGATCAAATTTAATTTTATTTACCAAATTCATCATATTCTTGAATTAGCAAACACAATGTTACATAATGAAAATACCAAATTACATAATATTCTATAAAAATATCAAATTCAAAATCCAATTATTGACGACAAGTAATTTTTCAAATTTTTATTTTTACAATTTTTGCTATTAAATTGTCCAAAAAAAATTACTTAAATTTAATTCGCTTTTTCATTTTTATTTATTTGCCGTTTTATATGCATTTAAATATTCGTCTTTCTTTATCATATTTCTGTCATAAGCATTCATTAAAACTCTCCAATCATCTTTAATTTCATCGCCAGGGTTTTGTAGTATTGACAAAACCGATTCGAACGATCCGATCATTATTTTCTTTTTTGCCAATTCGACGATACCCAATCCCAATGAAATTAACGTTCTCGTACCGAATGCCAAATACCGATCAAAAATTCGCAGCTTTACAACAGGCGGGAATTCCACGTTCATGAACGCGCATAAAAACCACGGCATTGTATAGAAAGTGTGATCAATATGTAACTCCCCGACAATTTTTTCATGAATTTTAGGGTACTTTTTTGCCAGGATTAAGTCCCAAGCTTTATTCACCTTATGTAACCCACTAAAATCATTAATAAATAATTCACGTTGTCGATGATTATTCCCATTCATAATCGCCACGAAACATTTAAATGTTGTTTCTTCATCCATATAATTCATTAACATCGCTGCTATAAATCCCATTCCTTGATAATACCCTAATTCGCGGTCAAAGTTACTATAAGCTCTAAGTACTCTATACAATGAAACCTTCAAGTTTTGTTGCCTAAATATTAATACTTTCGGCATTGTTCGTGGTATATCGACAAGGATAACATGATTACTCGGCGGTTCTCCAATGGAAAAATATTCGTCGACACTTAATAAATCATTTCTTATCTCGCTCTGTAAGATTAAGTTCCATGCTAATGACCGCATACAATCGGGAATGCCTTTGTTGATACGTCGATCCAAAACTTTCCTTTTTCGAAGTGAATACGTTTCCCATTTCCGTGTCATTTCAATCCATTTGATCTCGCGCTCTTTTTCTTTCTTGGATTCCAATTTTTGGCGTTTCTTTTCTTCATTAGTATCGGCAGTTTCAATGACCCATCCATAGCGATCGATTTTCGCAGGCGCATCACTGCTTTGGTCCTCGCAGAGATATTTGGAGTCCGCGGAATCAACAAATGGTAAATCATTGGATGTGTGGGCGCGTTGCTTAAGATGTGGACCGGGGTGTTCATTAGTCATCTCTTGCGTTACATCATTAGATGTGGACGCGCGTTGAAGTTTATTAACAGATCGTTTGGAACGAATTGATTTGCCGTTTTTGGCTTTTGCCTTTCGAGCGGCAATTTTGGGTTTGCCCTTGGCTTTAGTGGCTCCTTTCTTGTGTTTACGTGGAGACGACTGCTTGGATGGCTTCTTGAGCTTTGTTTCTGTAGGTGGTTTGGGAGTCTGCTCATTTGCATCTGGCTGCAAAAGAGAGGACTCGATAGAAGAAAGACGATTTCGATGAACGATTTCTGGAGATTCATCAGATGAAATATCTGAAGTGGTGGAACTGGAGCTTTCGGATTTATCTGAAGTGCTTTTCGATTTTTTGGAGCTGTCTGATTTATTATTGACTTCTAAATCATGCGAACTTTCTGAGCGTTTGGAACTGTCTATGTTCGTAGAACTTTTTGATTGTCTGGAATCTTCTGATTTATTATTGAATTCTAAATCATGTGAACTTTCTGAGCGTTTGGAACTATCTGTGTTAGTGGAACTTTTTGATTGTCTGGAATCTTCTGATTTATTATTGACTTCTAAATCATGTGAACTTTCTGAGGGCTTTGAACTATCTGTGTTAGTGGAACTTTTTGATTTACTTACTTCTATGTTATCCGAACTCTCTGAATGATTAGAATTATCTGAGCTTGTAGAACTTCTTGATTTTTTGGAACTATCTGTTACATTACTGACTTCTGAGTTATGTGAGCTTCCTGAATGATTAGAATTATCTGAGCTTGTAGAACTTCTTGATTTTTTGGAACTTTCTGATTTATTGCCGGCTTCTAAATTATGTGAGCTTCTAGATACACTTGAGTTTTCTGAACTATTATAGGAGCTACTTGAACTCGTAGACTTTTTTGATTGACTTGTGCTACTGCTTTTTGAAAAAATGGGTTCTGATCTATTCGAGCTTTCTGTGCTGCTACTATTGCTACTTGAAGAGGTAGGTTTATCATAATCACTGGTGCTATCTGAATTCTGTGATGAAGTGCTCTCTGTATCAGATTTTTCCATTTAAATCTTGGGCGTTATTATCTTACCAAAATTGTAAGCCAATCGTTTTCGTCAGAACTTTCAAACAAACCAATTCAAACGATGGCAAAAATAGGAACAATAAGAAAAAAGAATTTATGAATAGAATTAGTGTTAATAATAACCATTTCCAATGTCTAAACACGACAAGTAAAAAAATTATAAGTTCATTAGGAATGGGAATTTGAAGGAAGAAATACATTTAGGAAAAAATTTTCAGACCTCCAACCCGCCGCTTTTTGAACGTTCTTCAGCAAGTTTTTCCGTCATTTTTGATCGACTCATTGAAAATACTGTTATTTCAATACTTTATTCAAAAACGAACAAGTCGTTAAAATTTTTTTTTCTTACCATCATTACGGGCACCCCAATCGTCACTTTTCCCAATATGTATACATTCACAACAAAGCTGATATAAAAATGCATATTAACTCTCCAAAGGATTTACAACTATGAAATTACTTTGTTTAAAAAAAATTGATTGAGTCAAAGAAATTCATACATCAAAAATAATTAAATGTATATTAATCCACTGTTTAGATATTGCTTGGGAAAAGCATAACACGGACCTTTTTGCCGAGCATAATTGGTGGAAGGTTGCGATCAAACTTTGCACGAACAATGCCACTGTTTCCATGTTCTTGTGTGATAACACCCCAGTTGATGTGAGCATCGATCTTTTTACCATTTTTATCAACTTTAGCTTTGACATATGAAGCAACTTTCTTTCCAACATAGAATTTGGCTTCTTCCTTTGAATTTACCCCACTAATCTGAAGAAGAGCTTGATTTGGATTGATTTGGCGCTTGCTGCGACGGAATGATGTGAATACTGCACTAACCCAAAGTTTTGGTTGTTGCTCTGCTGACATGAGAAAGGAGGACCATAACCGCAAAAGGGGTGCCCTTAATCACGATACAATCAAGTAAACCATTGAATATAATTACTTTTTGGTCATGAAGTCGACTCTAAAGTGATTTTACTTCTTGTGTATTTTTATTTGAATTTTCGAAAATATATTTTACACAATATTTTTGTGCAAAAGATAATGTAAAAAATATAAAAATAATAAGATAATAATGTTTTTAATAGTTTATTATAAGTAAATTAAGTTAATATCTCCAAAAGTTCTCTAATTTTTTCTTGTTATCAAATCTTTATTGTTGGCATTCAGAAAGTTTCAACTTTAAAAATTATCAATATTATATTGATCGCAGTTTCATATGAACGATTTTGTTGTTATGAAAAAAAAATTGAAAAATCAAGTCAACCACCAACGAATACCGATGAAGAAATAGGAAAAATGATATATGAGAATATAATTATATTAAATGGTGGTACAATTGTTGATGGAATGCATGAATTGATAAAGAAATAAAGAGTAAAACGAAAAATAAAGAGGTTAAAGTGATATCTCCAGCTGGAAAAAAGACATCATGTCGAGTGCAGTATGCTGTGTATGTTGATAATAATATAAATAAAGTATGTGAATGAAAATGATTGCTAAAGACATGGAATTCCCGTTGTATTACAAAATGTTGTGAAGAAAATATTAAATGCAATAAATTTTATCTAAGAATTTGAGAGTAATAAAAATATAAAATTATTTGAAAATCTCGTTTTTATTAAAGAAATATTATATCACAAAAGAAAGTTTTGTTTCGCTCAAAGAAGTGACAAACTTACACCACCTTCAACATCAGGTGAGATTTCACTTTCTTCTTTCTTTTGACACAATTTCTTAAGACATGAACATCGTTCTTTCTTTCGCTGTAACTTGTGATTTTCTGCAATACTTTCGAAATCAATTCCTTTAAATCCATTTTCGATAACATTTTCCATAACATCGTACGGAACAGATGACCAAACTGTTTTAAATGAATCTTCGAGCAAATCTTTTAATTTATTTTCATTTAAGTTAAATTTCGGGTTTTTACTTTCTTTTTCAATATATTTATGAAGTTCCTTAATCGTAATTTCAACAATTTCATTCTCATCTCGATCTTTCTCATATTTCTCTTTCGACCATTTAAGAATACTTTCAAATATAGCTGAAAGTCGTTTCTTAATAGAATAAATATTATTAAACCATTCTTGAACAAATGTTGTTATAATTCCTATAGCACCACTTCCAACAATAACAGTAAAAATTGTTATTGTGATTTCAATTGCATTATTTAATTCACAACTTTCTGCTACTTTAGAACTTTTCTCTTGAATCATATTAAACCCTGTAGAATCATAACATCGATTATCATCTGTTGAATTACCTTGACATGTTGGCGGTACATTTGATAAACATTTAATTTCTAAATTACCAAATGCTTTATCTCCGATAACAATACTTTCATTATTATATGTTTCTTTATCAAAATGAATTTCCGTAAATCCTTTACATAATAAAAATGCATTTCGACCAATATATAATATATTTTTAGGTAATTCTAATACTTGTGTAAATCCCGTACAATATGCAAATGCTGAATCTCCAATATAAAATAATGAATCTGGTAATGTTAATTTATTTTCGAGTCCTTGGCAATTAAAGAATGCAAAATTACCTATCGAAATTAATGTATCTGGTAAATTTAATGTGCCTTTTAATGATGAACATGAAAAGAATGCATTATTCCCAATTTCTTTAAGAATTTTGGTATGAATTTCAAGTTGTCCATTAAACCCACTACATTCTGAAAATGCATAATCTCCAATATATTCAACATTATTTCCAATAATTAATGATCCTGTAAATGTTGAACATAATGCAAATGCATAACGATTAATAATTGTTACTTTATCTGGAATAATTAATGGGCCTGCAAAATTACAATTAGAAAATGCATATGCACCTATTTCAATAAGTGAATTAGGTAAAACTAATGATCCACTTAATGAACTACATCCTAAAAATGCATATGATGATATAATTTCTAATTTCGTACAATTAGTAAAATCTAAAATACCATTTAACCCATTACAATTAGCAAATGCATTAGATCCAATAGAAATAAGATTAGTAGGTATAAATAATGAACCAGTAATTCCGGTACATCCTGAAAATGATTCTTGTCCAATATTAATAAGTCGTTCTGGTAATCGTGATGCTAATTCAAATGTATTAATCTTCCAAAATGCTTCATCGTCAATACTTAAATTATTCCCTTGATAATCAAGATCAAGAAATTCTAATGACTTAAAATTAGGACATTGTTCAATAAAATGTGGACTAATTCTTGTAACACTTGATGCAATTCGAATATACTTTAATGTACTTGATCCCGTAATTGCATAAGAAGGTATAACTGACATTGTAAATGTAAATCTTTGATAACAAGAATCTTGAAATGCATAAGATTCCATTGATAAAATATTGGAACAATCAAAATCTAATAATGAACATTTATAGAAAGCATAAGATTTAATTTCAATAATTCTTGAATTTTCATCAATGTTAATCGATTTAAGAGAAGGACAATTGGAAAACGAGTATTGCTTGAAAGTGATATTTGAATTTTTGAAATTAACAACACGAAGTGATGGAAAATCAGAAAATGCGTTTTCAAAGATATAATGATCATTATCTAAAGTAATTTCTTTAAGTTTTGGACAATTACTTATTGAAATTTCATTTTCATAGCCAGCTCCACTAATAGTAATCGTTTCTAAGCTACTGCAATTACAAATAAAATCTTTGTAATAATATTGTGATCTTCCAATGATAACTGTTCGAAGAGAATCACAATTCATAAAAACCTTATCAGAAATAGTTCTTTTTTCATTATCTTCAATTTCAACTGTCTGCAGAGATGAACACCCATAAAATGCATATTCTAAAATAATTTTATTACCAAATAGAATAAGATTTGTTAAACTTGTACACATAGCAAAACTTCGATAACCAATTTCTATTGCATTCATAACTCCAGCTGTTATTACTAAGCTCCGACATTGTTCAAATGCTGCAGTGCCAATCTTGATTTCAGGATCGACACCAAATAAAACATTTTTAATGTTTGTATATGAAAAACTTGATGGACCAATATACATTGAATTATAAAACTTAAGATCGCATTCCAAGCCTGAATATTCAAAAGCACAAGTACTAATGTCCGTAATTGCTTTACCTAATGTTATCTTTGAAATATTTAATTGGTAAAAGGAATAACTTCCGATTGTAACAAGATCTTGAGGAAAAGAAATTTCACCAATTAAAGAAGTTTCCAAAAATGCAGAATCTTTAATCGTTTGTAAAACTGAATTAGCTTCAAATTCAAGAGAAGTGATTTGTGTGCCTTTAAATGCACTAGTTCCAATCGTTTCAAGTGATGATGGAATTTTTAAAACTCCTGTAAGTGTTGAATATTCAAAACCATAAGAATCAATGGTTTTAATGTTAGAGCCCTCTGAAAATATTAACGAAGAAATACCTTGATTCAAAAAATATTCAGAACCAATATAGGTAATAGAACTAGGAATAGTTAGAGAACCATTTAAAAAAGCAGTAAGTTTTTCATGAAGTATTAATTGTACAACAGGATAATCTTTATTTTCATGTTGAATCGTAGAAGGAATATGTAAATTTTCAAAATCTTTAAGTATGTTTGTTAAAGTGGCTGTATTTGTTGTAAGGTTAATGTAATATTCATAGGCGCCATCTACAGTGATAAAATATTCAGGAACATTCTCTTCTTCATGAGAAAAAAAGAAGATAAGGAAACAGAACATTTTCTCAGAATAGTCACTTTTCCGTCGCTATTTGAAAGCAGATCACAACAATCAATTCAATTTGTGATTATATCGTTTTTTCAAAGCAAATGGCTATTAATTCAATTTTGTGTGATTGAACGTGAATGAAAGAATCGGTGACGGTTATCAAACACCAAACATATCACTTCTTAGCTAAATTTTAGATATTCCAAGATAAGGGCTCTCACATATTAAATTTCCTGAATTCCAGCAACAATCGTAGCTCCTCCTGTTATAAAAATATGTTCCATATAATTTTTCGCTTTTCTTCATCAATACTCATTAATAATTAATAATTCATATAAAAGATTAATAATTCCATCGTTACCCTTAAATAATTGTTCATAGCAACAAAGTCGTTCATGTGAAACAATGATCACCTGATCAGCATAAATACAACATTGAGAATCATATTGATTAATTGCAAATAATATTCTTGCACCAAAACAACTTTTTCGTAATACAATGAAAACGAACAACAATTTTTGATCGTTTTTAACTTCACTATTGACTCAACAAATTTCACAATAATTAAAAAAACAAAAATCCAATTGATCAAGTTTGAGTCTTGATTTACTCGGAGCGAACCTCCCACACGCGGATTTCACCGTTGTTATAGCCAGCATAAAGAACTGATCCATCTTCAGCCCATGCGAGTGACATGCAGTCTGGTGTACGGCCATTTCCAGAATTGCCCAATTCTGGGAAATTGGGTTGAACAAGGTCTATTTGAACCTTGTTTTGGATATCCCATACAGCGATACCTTCATAAGTTGCAGCACATATCCAAGCACGTGATGGGCATGCAGCAAGTGCATTAACAACCTGTGGTGCTGTGAATGAAAGAATCTTTTGGCCTGTTGAAACTGACCACATGCAAACCTTATGATCTGATCCACCAGTGATGAGCCATTGACCATCTGGTGTGAAGGAAACAGTTAAGACACGACCATTGTGTGCATCAAGGTTGAAAAGTTCTTCGCGTTTTTCTTGGATCTTGTAAACTTTAACTTTGCCGTTCCAGAAACCAACTGCGAAAATGAGTGGTGCATCTTCAGAAGCCATTGGAGCGCATGAAATGGATGTACCCCATGCATTGCCTTGGATGACATCTTTGCATTCACCAAGAATGTTCCAGATACGAACGGTGTTATCACGACCAGTGGAAATGATACGGCGGTTGCATGGAGAGAAGGCAACATCAAGAACATCCTTTGTGTGAGCATTGAAGATCTTCTTGCATGTACGTGTTTGAAGATCCCAAAGACGGAGGGTCTTGTCCCATGAGGATGTGATTAAGTGAGTTGAATCGCTGGAGAATGCAGCAGAAGATATGAAATGGTTATGACCAACAAGACGTATGTATTCTTGACCCCAAGCTTCTTGTGTCCTTGGAAGTTTCCAGATAAGTGCTGTGCGATCACGGGAAGCAGAAACTAATTGTTTGTGTTCGTTATCAACTTGGAGAGATGTAACAGAAAGATTGTGTCCTTTAAGAACAGCGCGTTCAATAAAATGAATTGCAACTGCTTGTGTTGGTTCTTCTTGTTGTTCTTGAACTTGAACATCACCTTCAACTGGCTGAGCCATTATCAAAGTGGATTGGACTCGGCCATAACCGTTTTCACCATTGAAATTTTTTGGGCCACAGTGAAGTGAAATTTGTTAGTGTTCACAAAATTATTCAAACTTCAAGTTGTGATTTTTAATAAATCAAAGCAAATGATATCTTTTTTAGTTAGCTAGATGTAAAAACATTCACATTTTTATGATATAACTTTTATAAAAACTCTGGAAAAGAAGATGAGGAAAATCGGTGCTATCGTTCTGCCAATTCTTTGGCGGTTTGTTCTGATTCTAACAGTTTTCGAATGTGTATGTTTCTTTTCTAATTCAAGATGGTCAAGGTGATTATGATCAACAAAGATACCGTGGTGATGGGGGAGGTCCTCGCCAATTCGATGATCGCCATGGAGGATATGATGACCGTGGAAGATATGGTCCACCTGATGACCGAATGAGATACGGAGGCCCAGATGATTCACGCCGTGGTGGATATGATGACCGTGGAAGATATGGACCACCACAAGATCGTGGAAGAGGATATGATGATCGAGGAAGAGGTGGATATGATGACCGTGGAAGATATGGACCACCACAAGACCGTGGAAGAGGATATGATGATCGAGGAAGAGGTGGATATGATGACCGTGGAAGAGGATATGATGATCGAGGAAGAGGTGGATATGATGATCGTGGAAGAGGATATGATGATCGTCGTGGTGGCTACGATGACCGTCGTCGTGGTCCAGATGATCGCCGCGGTGGCTATGATGATCGCCGTGGTGGCTACGATGACCGTCGCGGTGGAGGAATGCACAATGATCGTGGGAGACCTCAACGTAATGAAAATTACACAGCTCCGAATATTGATGAAAGTCTTGTTGAAAAGGTTCGCAAAAAAGTTGAAGAAGATTTCCAAGCTAATAAGTTATACGAATTTCCACAGCCCCAAAGACCAAATGGTCAAACTTGGGACTAATCTAATAATGGGAGTTAAACATATCAAAAATGCAAAGAAAATTTAAAAGACATTGATTTGGTTGATTAAGGAAAGATGATTTTTTGCTTCATTATAATTGAAATCAAAAAACCGCTGACAACGGTTAATTACCACTTTTTGACCATGATTTAATCGTAACAACTCAGAAAAAAATGATATCACTTGATGAGAAACATAGTGAATAGAATGGGATTTTTGCTAACAAGGCATATGGGTTTTACTGATGCAAATAGATAGACTTAGTTATAAAATCTAATTAGCATAAAAACTAAATCTTCAAATTATTGAAAATTCATTTTAATAACTTTCCGTAAAATAAAATGTAATAGAACAAAGAGTATATTCATTTGATATTGAATTAACATGCGCTCAAAATAAAAGAAGATTTTTTTAATCGTTTTATGAAATAAAAAGATAAGATTAAATACATTAAAAATAAAGAAAGGGCGTCTTTGAGTAAATGAGATCTTCGTGATTTTGTAGTAAAGTTATCATATAACTCAATTTTGGAACTATTTTTAGGTAATAAAGATTAAACGGCCGAAAATCCTGGATGTCATGTCTTACAATCTGACCACTCCCATTACTCCACATCTTAACAAAAGTATTTGTGCTTGTTCTGTAGGAAAAGATTATATATGGACTGTTTTATCAAGTGGTGAACTTTTTATTTTTGATCATCATAACTTCCAACAAATTGTTTCTCATAAATTTAAACTTGATTATATACCGGGCCAAACTCGCGTTAGGCTAGTTTTGTCACCAGATAATCAGCAATGTCTTATTATCAAAACGCCTGGTTGTTTATTTTATTTTTCTTTGTCAACTCCAGAAAAACCACCAATTGAACTCTCCTTAGTATCATGTGGTCTTCCTTCATGTGGCGCTTGGGTCAAGAACAATGATACATATTCATATATTATTTGTGGCACCAATAATGGTGAACTTGTGCAAACTTCACCGAACAAACCTATGTACACCAGTCATTTATACAAATTCCATAATGGTGTTCCAATCACAGATGTTTTTATAATATATGGAGATATCAATTATGTCATTTTAGTTTTTGGTGAAAAAATCAAATTCTTTTATGGCACTGAAGAGATCCAAGTTATCTGTAACAAAGGTCCTATTAATCGTGAGTTAGTATTAGGACCTGTTTCAACTGCGTCTATAAATCGTTGTTACATATACAAAAACCATTTCTCAGCGCTTGTACAGTATGGCATTCTCGAAATAAGTCAAATCCATGTTCAATCGCAAAAATTAATTTATCAAGAAAATGCGATTCCACTTGATTCGAGCTCCATAACATCCTTTGTAACCAATGAATTTGGTACTTTTATAGCTCACAGTGATTATATTTTATTTATTTCCAATACTAAGCAACAAACGCAAGTACAACTTCCAATTGAAAATATAATTTATATGTCATTTGAAGGAAACATTTTAATACTTGGAACTAATGATCGATTTTATAGTATGCCGATTAGTCTTATCATACAGTTTTTATATCCATTTGCACAACGCTCTAATGATTATGAGTTAATTTTATTATTTTCGAATCAAGATGAAAATAGTAAATTAGAAACACTTAAAAATTTAATTGGAAAAATAGATGAAGAAACTATAGGAAAATATTTAGAAAATGTTAATTTCAAAAATGTAATTTCGAATTTCTTAGATCAACCTAAAGTTCTTATTTCATATTTTGAGAATTTATTACAAAATAACAAAAACTTAATAATGAAAAATGAAATTGTTCAATTAAATTATATATTTTATAGTCAAATAATTCCTGAAAAAGAAAAACATTTTATGAACTTTGTTACTAATTATTATAAACAATTTAATAAAAAACTTTTTTTGGAAACATTTGAAAAGATTAAATACTTCAAAGGTATAAAACATTATTTGAATCTAATCGAAGATTATGAAACATTAATTAATTATTGTATATCATTCCAAAAATATGATGAAATAATTAAAATAATATTTCTAATACGAAATTCGAAATTATTTATTAAATCAATTTATTTATTAATGAATAAACTTGATGAAACTAAACAAAAAGAATTATTTAATGAGATTTGTAATAAAAAACCTTTTTCACCAAAAGAAATATTTCCTTTATTAATACAATTTTCGAAATATTCCAAAAATTATATCGATTTATATCCACAATATAATACGGAAACATTTCCATTACGAATTTTATCATTATGTAAAAATATTAATAACGAAATAATAATAAATGAAATTCAATTCTATCAAAATGATAATAATTTGTTATTAATATCATTACGATTCTTTAATCAATTCGATCTTAAATATTATTCTTCGATAGTTTTAATGATGTTAGGTAAAATCGAAAAGTCAATTGAAGTTGCGAATTCATTAAGTTTCGATTCCGCTAAAGATATTATAAATAATTTCGCTGATAATTCACAAACACAAAAAATTTGTTGGAAAAAATTAATTTCAATTTCATCGAATAAGAAAAAAGTTTTTGAGTTAATAAAAGATAAAAACATTTTTTCATTCGAAGAAATGATTGAGTATTCGAATGATAATGAGTATTTACTTAATTATAAAGATTTAATACTTCAATATGGAAAAAATATTCAACAAAAAATTAATATGAATATAAATAATGTGAAAATTTTACCGAAAATTGACGTAAAAAATAAAATAATTAAAATTAATGATTGTTGTGATTTGTGTAATAAAATGTTAATCGGAAATATGTTCGTTGCGTTTCCTTGTGGTCATATGTTCCATTCGAATTGTTTAATGGATAAAATTGATGCTTTGAAGATGGACAAGGTTATAAGAAATGATATAGAATGGAAACACTCGTGTCCATTGTGCGGATTTGTGGCAATTCCAAAAACAATTGCATATTTCGCATCGGATTAAATTATTAGAGGAAAAGGAAAATGCAGCTTGTTTTGAATAAAAGAATATTACGTAACGATTTTACACATATTGAGTTAATTATTTTTATCTTTTTATAAATGTGTTGTATGAAAAAAAAAAAAAAAAAAAAAAAAAAGATTATTATATTTGCTGACAATTTAAAAATGATTGAATCTTTTGTATTTTAAGGATGTAAATTATTAGAGGAAAAGGAAAATGCAGTTGGAAGGGATGTATTTCATATATCTTCATTATTAATAACATAACGATTTCTAATTTTGTCACTTCAATTGAGTACCAACTGTTATCATACAATTATTTACATTACAATTTTGGCACCGCATAATACCGGATAAATTGATGATAAAAAATATTTAAAAAAACATTTTTATTCTTCAAAATAAAATGAAATTTTAAGTAATCGTTAAAGCCAGAGGCTGTTAATTACAATTTTGATAAGGAAGAATGAATACAAAAAATAAATATTTATTAAATTACTAAAGTTCTTATAAACATCAGTCTGAAGGATTAATGTTTTCTTCTAGATCATTTTCAGGATTATTTCTGCGTTTGTGTTTATTATATATAACGATTCCCATATTAATGCAAATACTGCATGCTACAGCAGACAATGGCAAAACAGAAAAAGGCAAAAACATTGGCATGACCAAAGATAAGAAAGCTATTCGATAATTTGCATTTTTAGAACATTCTGTGTAAACATAATTTTCTAGAATGTTCATAAAATTAGACGAGTTTATACCAAACCTGCGCCTAAATTTTAGCATTTCGAAAGAATCAATATTATATATTGCATATCTTTTAAAATCATCAGTTACTTCGCAAGAAAGCGAATTAACGAGCAACATTATCGTAAATGTAAGGTATCCAATACAAAACAGAGCAAAAAATATAAGTAAGTAAAAATCTTTGGCTGATATAATCTTTTTATAAGAAAATACAGCCAAAATAATTAAAGCGTTGAGAATCATACATATAAAAGTAAATATAATTGTAAGCACATTAGAAACAGTATCTGAACTTGTGATAAAAAAATAATAATCATCTCGTTTTATATCACTGATTTCAACACAAATCTGACCTATATATCCAATAAATGTAATGGATGAAAGTATACTTATTGCTGTTTTGATATACTTAATGTTTAATTCCACCACAAATGTTTTTGAATTGCATCATTTAAACTTTTTGTTGATCACATAGAATAAATTGAATACAGTTTCATTGGCAGTTTTCCAATAAGTTCGGGCTTGCACTCACCAAATAAACATTTGCTGAGCCATTACAACTTAATATAACAATTATCCAACCATTATTTTTTACATATTTAACAAAATAATTTCTTTAGATTCATTGTCTGCTTTAAATTCTTCTTATTTCTTTATTACGATTATTTCAATAATTATCGATATTTCAAACAAAATATTCTACCAATCGAAGAAGATAAATGTTGTTTATTTTTTTTTTTTAATGTAATTTAACTATTTCTACAACTTTTTTCAAATGATTACTTTTTAGTTATAAACTTTAAATAAAACAAATAAATATCATCAACATTAACATCAATTCCTTTTTGTTCAAGAAGTAATTTAACAATTTCGATTCAACCATTTTTAGATTCCCAAATAAGTGCTGCTTCAAATAGCTTAAATAATTTCCAAATATTATTTTGAATTCTTAGAAAGTTAAAATAAATGTTATATAAAACAAATAAATATCATCAGCATTGATATCAATTCCTTTTTGTTCAAGAAGTAATTTAACTATTTCTGTGTGGCCTGTTAAATGCAAAAATTTTTAAATGTTTTCAGTAACATTTACATCAACTAAATTTTGCTCAATCATTTTCTCAATTAGATAATATCGTTTGAATATTGCTTATATAATGAGTAAAAACGTTAATGATATTAGAATTATTTTTATTTTGTTCTTCTTCTTTTCTTTGAATACCTTTAAATATATATTTAAATATAAGTCAGAATATTTTAGGTCTTTTTGCGAAAAAAATGAATAATAAAACAAACTACTAATAAGTTAAATCATATGAATATGGAAATATTGAATCATATAATTTTATTGCTCTTACAGCAGCTGTAGATAATTCAAGATTTGTATTAATTAGTTTAAAAATAATATGTTCAAGCGAAGAAGTTAATTCAGTACTGTCAATATGACTGCTTGAATCTCATGGCTATCAAGCTAGCTTTCTTTGATAAGGTCAAAATACATTAGTATTAACGTTCTCTCTTTATTAAAAACCGTTTAAGTATGCTGCTGTTCTGCACAATTTTATGTTTAAAGTGGAACACAGAATTTTTGAACTACACAGACGAAGATATATCAAAATACATGAGGAATAAAGAAGAGAAAAAATCACTATTTTTATATTTTGGAAATTCTGATTTAAAAAAGCATCGCAAATTGATTGAAATTTTAAACATGGTTTGCGATGAGGCTAACATGTACACCAAATTTGGATATGTTGATGTTGATTATAATTTAAAGATTACAAAATATTATGGAATTAATACTTTTCCATCAATAATACTTTTTACAAAAAAAGGCCCAACAGTTTATAAGGGAGAAGTAAGAGTAAATTCGATTTTGCGCTTTATTGTTTCCAATATGGAGAAAAACATTTTTCCTATTGATGAAAAATGGTCGATTTCCAAAGATAATTACATTGCTTTGTTCCACAAAACATTTGTGGCCCCTCCTTGTTTCATTGCACTTTCGTCACAATACATTGGGACAAACATAAAATTTGGATTTGCATCTTCAGAAGAAATATTTGATATTTTTGGAGTTAATTCAACACCGCAACTTCTGATATCCAAAAAAGGTATTCAACAGTTTGTACCTGACTTTGCTATTTATAATTTGACATTTTCAGATCTTCAAACTTTACTTATCAAATACTTTCCACAGGCTCAAGAAGAGTTGTAATGTTTTTTGTGAATAAAAATGTAGAGGAAACAATTGAACATTAATAATATATTCATAATTTTTTTTAAAAATAACATGTTTTATTCACAACCTCATAGTCCTAAGCAATTTGGTTTCAAGTACTCTTCTTCAATAATTAACATGTTAAGCAATGATTTTTTTTGATGTAAAGTATTCAAACTATAAATTCAATATGATCGTTTAGGTACGTTATTTTCAAACGGTCAATTTTGAAATGGAGGAATGAGCGCTTCCCCAGGAAAACCCATTTTGATATCAGAAAGATCTCCAGAAAAGCCAAAAACATTAAAAATAGAAAATGATTATTTACAAAGTAAATTAACAGAAAAAAAGAATATATTTGAAATACATGAATCTCAAACCCAGCGACTATCTGAACTTTCATCACTTCTAAGACAGTTGATATGTGACTTTCAAAGTGAAGGAGATTTAAAATTTGATGATTTTGAAAGAAACCAAGATCTTGAACCCAAAAAGGCCATATCGATCATTCGGAATGGGTTGAGCAAATTTCTTAATTATCACGAGAAACTTAAATCGAGTTATGAGCTTGAATTTTCACGAAATTTGTTTGAATTAAATCAGAAGCTTGATGCCAAAAGGTTCGAATTAGCAGCTGAAGAATCTCTTTTATTAGAAGCGCAACAAGAATCTGTTCATAAGCAAAAGATCATTGATACAATAATAAATGAAAAGAAGATAATTGAACAAACTATTCAACTAAAGCAATCATCACTTAATCGACGCAAAGCGTCCAGTTCCCGCGATATTTCTCTTATCAATGATCAACTAAATAATGCAATTCAAAATCAAAATCGATCAGAATCATTACTTGTCAGTGAAGAAGTCGAAATCCATTCCAAGAATGCTCAGATTTCGGAACGGAACACTCTTTATTCACAGCGCCAACAATCGCATCAAGACTCTCTGAAAAAAGTGACACGTCTTCGCAATGAATATCAAAAAGAAAGTCATCAACATAATATTACGCGATCATTATTAGATCAATCTAAAGAAGAACTTTTTTCATTAAAGCGAACAATTGAATCATATCGAAACAATCTTAAAACTCAAGAACTTTATAATACTGAAATTGATAATCAAAGATTAAAATCGGTAATTAATATTGAGAAAGATGAATTTGAAGACAAAATGAAAATGCAAATTAATTATCAGAAAGAATTAGAAGAAGAAATTAATAAATTAAATCATCGAATTGACTTATTAAATAATCAATTAACACAATCGGAACAAAAATTACAAACATTACTAATGAAAATTCCGGACTTTGTACAACTAAAACAAGCATTGGATAATTCATTGGAAAGTTCAAAGAAATATAAAGAATTCGTACAAAAGAGAAAATATGTTTTGGATGAAATTCAAGAACGAAACAGAATTTTGGAGATGCAGAAGATCCAAGAAAGCAAAGACAGGATGAAGCTGCTGAATACACTAATGCCGTCGAAAGAAGCTGAAAAAGAAAACGAGTTAAAAATTGAGGAACTGATCGAAGAGAGCCAGAAAAACCAAAAAGAAATGGATGAACTGATAGAAGAGATTGGAATGAAATGAAATTTGTTAATAAAAATTGTTTTATTTCATAATTCAAATTCTCTTGTTAAAAATTTTTTTTTCATTAAAAAGTAATTTACTTTAGAAAGAATAAATGCAGAATTCGATGTGAATAAAAAATAATTTTCATTATACAAAAAAATTTTTAAGTATTTTTCAATAAATATTTTTCATATGTCATTATAAAAACAAATTCAAAATTCCTTTTTTTATTTTGTAAGTACCTCTTTGATCAACAAAAACAATCCATTCATTCTATCGTTTTTGACTTCACTTTTCAGTTCATTTTCGCACATTTCGCATAAACCTTTCAATTCATCTTCAAACGGTTTCTTTGGTATATTGCAACTTTTCACCACTTCCAACACGTCAATAATTTCATTACAATATTTATCAAATTCCGAATTTCCTTCGAACTCCAACATTATATCCTTCATAATATTAATATTTGTTAATACTTTTCTTTGAACGATTTCGATTATTTCTTTATTATCTTTGACTACTTCCATATATTTATTTAAGTATTTTATAACTATATTATATTTCCCATTAATTTCTTGATTAATTATTGAGTATGCGAAATTCTGTGAGAACAACATATTTTGACAATTTTCGCACAAAAATTCAAAGCTCAGTTCAAATGCGTTCAAATCATTCTGAGCCGATTCAATAAGTAATTCAATTGAGTCCATCGTCTTCTCAATCAGCAAATATTTTGTCAGATACAACCAGTCTCCTTTATAATTATAAACTTTTTTGAACTCATCGAATTTCGGCTTATATTCATAAACTAAATTCCAAATATTCTCTCTACCAGTTTTAGTAATACCTGGTGAATTCAAAAGGGATATAATTTGCGAAATATTTTTCACGTTTGAAGTGTTTTCATTATATAAAAATGTTTTTTCTATTAATGTTCCTAATGAGAAATATTGTTTCTTGTTAACAGCTGTCCATAAGTAATCCAAAATTGGTAATTTCTTATTAACGCATTCAAGGATTATTAAGACCGCCGATAAAAATGTATTTGCGCAATCGTATAAATTATCTTTCACATAATTATATATTAAATCCGGCTTTTTACTTGTGAAATTCCATAAATATTTGGCAAAGATATTATACTGTAAAATAATAATTTGATTCGATGTGAATATATAATAATCCAAAAAACTTAAAATGAATTCATCAGAAGGATTAAATGTTATTAACAAAGGTTCTAATATTTCGAAGAATCGAATTGATCTTGAAACGACATTACCTAAAGGCTTTAATTCCTTTGGGAATATTTTTACAATTAATTCGTTTGATAAGTTCATTTGAATTCTAAACATTGATATAATTAATTGCATAACATGATAATCGAAATCATTTGCAATTTTAATTAATTCATTCATAAAATTGATATAAATTTCATTAATGTTTGGTATCTTAACAATTACATTTAATTTATCAATGACTTCAATCATTTGTACTCCTATCGCATGATTATAATCATTAACCTCTTTAATTTTTGTGATTTTCTCTATCAAATTAGGTATCTTATCAATCAAATATATTAAAATGACGGATGAAATCGATTTAATCATTTCATCAACTTCTTTATATTCTAATTCTAATGAACCAAATGTTTTTATTAATTCATGTTCAGGGAACTTTGGTAAATTGGAAAATATTTCATTTTGGACTAAAAATGCTATTGCATATTCAGCAGCAATTCGACAATTTAATATATCATTAGTTAACATATTAAATAACCATTTCGAATAATTCTCTAATATTAATTGTCTTAAAGGTGTATGTTTAATCATTACACAAATTGCACAACATAAATCAAAATCATTAAAACTTCGTTCTCCAATCATTAAATTAATATTTGGTATAATATCAAATGCATTTTCTCGGAAATAATTAAACAAAACTGAAATTAGTTTAAATGGCGGCGAAAATATTCCATAATTTTGTGAATATTCAAGTAACTTTAAACTAACTTCTGATTGATTTTCAAATGTTTTTATTAAATTGATATATGAAAATATTGTTGTACGTGATTTTAGATAATGTAAAATGAATTCATTATCAATAAAATATTGTTGGAACTTTTGTGGTATTTTAATTACATAAAGTAAATCAAATAATCCATTAAATGTTATTCGATTATAAAACTTTTCTTCGAATTTATCAGAGTTTTTACTTTCAATGTAATTAGGTATATCAATACATATTAATTTCGATATTATATATGAAAGATTATATTGATTTGCATATTGTAAATATTTTGTTGAATTCTTTAATATATATGAAATTAATGTAAATGTTTGATCAAATACTTGATAATAACTTATAATAGTTTTTATCGAATTAAATAATCGTTTAATGAATTCAATTGGTAATAAATTACAATCAATTAATTCAATGATTTGTAATGATCCATTTCTTAAATCTAATTCAGGTGAATATATTAATGAATATTCAAATGATCCATTTGTTAAATATTTAATTAAGAATTGTAATATTTGTGGGTTTTCTACAATTTTATTGATTAATTTATTCGAAAATTCTTTTGCTTTTTTAACATAATTAGTAAATGGATATGTATCAAAATAATAACTTAATGATATACATACAAATAAATTGTTTTTAGATTCGGCTAAATTATTCATAAACTTAGAATATGAACTTGAACAAAATAGTCGATATTCATCTTTCATATTTGATTCTTCATTAATTTCATCAATTAAATTATCCGGAATTTTAGGCTTTTTAATATTTAAGTTATTATTTAATGTATCAATTCGATCATAAAATAATATATAAGCAGAAGCAGATTTTGATTTCTTACCATATATCATATTAAATATATCATTTAATTTCACTTCTGTTACATCATTATCATTATATAAATACCATTTTTCTGTTTTCGATTCTCTATCTTTAATAAATGATGTATAATGTCCAAAATCTGCATTTCCAATATGCATTATAATTCCAGATAATTTATATTTCGTTTCTTGATTTTTATTACTTGTATAATCAATTAAATCTAAATCAATTGGAAATTCAAATATCGAATTAACTTTAACTTTTCTAAATGTTTCATAATTATAATTAAATCGTGATAATTGGATAATTAAATAAGGTGGTAAATTACCTAATGATATGAACTTTTTAGCATCAATATTCTTCTTTAATTCTTCTGAATGATATTGATTTTTACCAGTTAAAAAGTCCGGTTTTTGTATTTTATCAAACGCTTCTTTATAATAATTAATTCCTTGAATAGGTAATGTAAATGTATAAAATGGTTGTGTATTTTCTGTCGAGAACTTTTCTGTTATTCCTTCAATATGATTTATCATTGTTCCTCTAAATAATGATTGAATAAATCCTTTTTGTAAAGAATTCTCAAATTTATCTAAAATGACTTCTAAAAATTCACATGCATCTTGTTGTTCATAAGGATTAATCGGTTCTCCATCCCAACCAACAAATTTCTCAACTAATAATTCTGGTGATGCTACTTGTCCATTCTTTAAATACATATGAGCAAATAAATTTTGTAATTCAAGAATTTCTTCACTATCTCCATCATATTCTAAAATAGTATTACGTAAAATTGGTATTGCATAAAATTGTTGTAAAGTAGAATTTAAAAAACATGTTGCGCCTAAGTTTTCTAATCCTGATTTACCTGTAGGTGATATAATGATTGAATCTCCATCAATATTCCATTCATCATATGGCATTCGATTATTATGTATTTTACTTAAATGAATTAAAAGTATTTTATTTTGTAAATATGTTAAACATTTAATAGCTGAATCAAAACAATTTTTCTTTTTCTCACGTGAATCAATATTTAAATATCGATCAATTAATGAATTTGTAAAATAAATTTGATCTTCTTTAGTTATCATATTTAATTCAAGCATTTTAGATAAGATTTCTAATAATGCAGAGTTCTCGATTGATGATTCTTGTTTAATAATTTGTAATAATTCTTCCGAATATTTATCGATATGTGGAATCATTGAAATGAAATAATATTTTGATATTTCTTTGTTTTGTTCATATTTTGGTAATAATTCTAAAAAGTAATCAAATGGAATTTTAATAGTTGAAAAGAATTTAGATGAAAGTTTTCGAATATTTTTATTTTGATGGAATAATAATTGTTCTAATATATTTATCATATTATTTGGTAATTCTGGTTCATTAAATAATTTGGATAATGAAGTTAAAAATAAAATTGTTGAAATAAAATCATTTTCTTCATTTAAATCAGATAATTTTGTTAAAATTGGTATTATATTTATAAATATTAATTTCGAATATTTTAATTTCATTTCTTCCGTCATTCCTTTATCTATAAATTGTATTATTTTTGGTTCTAATTGTATTATATTTGATGATTCAATTAAATAAGTAAATCCTCCAGTTTTATCAAAGTTTAATCTAAATTCTTCAGTAAAATGTGTATAAATTGCTTCGAAGTTATATAAAAATACTTCTGGATATTCACGTGGTAATAATAAATTATAATCATAAGTTTTCCTAAAGTTGATTTGATTTAATTGTATTAATGTTTTAGATATTGTTGGTAAATAATCTAAAAGTTCTTTAACTTCTTCATAACCTTCTTTTAATAAATCAATTAATTGATCCATTAAAGGAGATCGTGATATTAAAATAGATGGAATACATTCTCTAATATGATTATATTTATTATTAATATTAGAACTCATTAATGTTAATTTAATTGCTTTAGTTTTATTAGCAACTTCTTTAATTGTTTTCTTAATATCTAATAAAACTTTATTCTTATATAATACAAATGAATTTAATGGTATCATCGAAATAGTAGAAATTCGATTCATTAATGCACTAATTGTCATATTTTCAGGTAAATCAAATGATAATTCTGATGGTAAATTCCTACCAAGAATATCTACATGAATATTCTCATGTTTTTTAGATGAATGTCTTTTAATATTAAATGAATCAATATCAATTAATCTTTCGATTTCATTAATAAATGATTTTAATAAAAGTATTATTGATTTCTTATTTTTCGATATTTGTAATTTTTGTATACATTTCTGTATAAATGTTGTCATCATTGTATAATCTGTTAATACAATTCCATCATTTAATGAGTAAACACTTGATAAAAATTGTGAAAATTCATTTGTGTAATTGGTATCTAATTCTATCATATGCCATAATAAATTTTCTCGTTTAAATGGTAAACTTTTTAATACTTTTTCAACTTCCATTTTATTTTCAAAGTATACAATGATTTTACATAAACGAAATACATTTTGATCAACTTCTTCTTTTTGTAAATTAATTAATAACTCTTCTAAATAATCAATTGATATTAATGATTTAGATATTAATGGTGTTAATGATGGTACAAAGTTTGGATTTGATTTAAATGAATAAAATAATTTCTTGACTTGTTCATTAGGGATTTCAAAATGATTATAATAACATAAATGTGTAATAAATGATAAAATTATTTTTACATTATTATCATCATTTAATGTATTAGTTAATAAATCAATAGCTTCGATTAAATAGAAATTAACTTTATCAATTGGTATCTTATGATCTTTAAATGTTGGTGTAATTAATTTAATTAAAAAAATCGATTTCGAATTCGCTAAGTTATTCAGAATTTCTTCGAATTTTTCATCATCTAAATGTAAGTTAATAATTTTCGGTAATATCCCTTCAACTATCTCTTGTAATTTCTTATCATTATTATTCTCAAAACAAAAATTAAATAAACAATCTCGAACCTTATAAAATGATTCTTTCGCATCTTCACGTTTTCCAAGTGATTCACATAAATCACCTAAAAATGAAAACCATTGCTCCGTTTTATCAGTCGGATTTAAACACATATCTACAAAATCATTAATTTTATCGGATGGTAATGTAAATGCAACTGATGAAAATATTTTAAAAAAGTTTCGTAAATCATCAGAATGTTGAAATGAATGAAGATTCCATAAATTTAATAATAATTCATTCGAAATAAGATCATGTCTTGCTAAGATTGATAAGCTCTTTGAGATTTGTGGTGATAAATCAGGATGAATGGTTTGTAAAGAAAAGATTTTCAAACCGTCGGTTTCTCTGAAAAAGTTGACGGTAGAATCTAACGTCTCCTCATTCCCTAACATGCCAATAATCTCTTTGAATCCTGTTTGTTGCTTCTCAAAAATATCGGACTGTGCAAATAAAACCCATATGCTAAGCCATGTGAAACAAAATGATTGTGGAATTTCAAAATCAAAATTAAGTGATAAAGAATTATAAATGTCAAGGATAGTAGACGTAGGTGATCGAGGTTGTTGTTTAACAATATCAAGGACATTGTTTGATGTGATTTCCGCAAATTCATCTTTATTAAAATCTTGTATGTAAATACTAATGTCGGAACAAATATTAAATAGAACATCGAGAAGCTTAAGAGAATTTACACCTTTTTTGATCGCATCATATGATGAATCATATAAATCACAATCAACACATAGCTGAATAATACTTTTGTAAGGAATAAATTTATAGATTGGAAATGTTGATGTGCCAATAATTGAGTAAGCACACATAATAATCTTTTCATCTAATATGGAAATTCCGTAATTACCAAGCTTGAAAATAAGTTTGAAAAAATCATGGATTTTATCTTTTGATTCTTCATCTACATTAGTCAAGTTCAAGATCCTAAAGATTATTTCCTTTCGTAGTTTTTTAATAAAAAGATCTTGAAATGATACTAAATCATTTGGAAGAGAACCAGTATCAATTATTGAACAAACAAGTTCTTCAATTTTTGGAATACATGCCTTGAATTGCTTCGCACTGTTAAGTGATGTATATAATGTTGAAAGCCAATTCTCAAAGTTTTCTTTCCGATTTTCCATTTGAAACGACCGTTTAAAAGCCTGTCATTTTACTTGTCATATTTTCAAAATTTAAAATTAAAAAATCCTTATTCACACTATTTTTCTTACTATAATATCATCTAAAACAACAATGTTTCTGTTTTGAGTTAAAGGAAAAAAAATCATAATAATTTTATTTATTTTGATTTTGGGAATTAAACATTTAATTCATATTTATGACTTACACAAGAAAACTAAAACACTTTATATTATAAATAATTAAATATTTTTTTTTTTTAAAAAAATGATGATTTCAAAATATCTAGTTTAGGCTCGGAACTTAGGGAAATAAGATGGTATCTTCATTCTGAAGAGTTGGAATGCAAGAAACATCCATATTGGAGTTGAACAACCAAACAATCCCATGAATTTTACAAACTCTCCTTTATCCTTATCATGTTCATGTGACATGGCATAGAAAGCTGCAATAACTGATGCTGCTCCAAGAGTATAAACAAATGAACATAAAATTCCTTCGGCTAATAATTGAGAACTAAGACCTCCTTGAGTATCAATCCATGTTTGATATATCTGACCATTTTGGTTTCTTGCATAACCGAATAAAGGCATATTATTAACATAGCAAAAGATAAATCCACCAACAATCACGAAAAATGATATAAATACAAGGGTAGTTGTGACAGCTGTTGATGGCATCTTGATTGTAGAAATTGGTGTCTCTACAACTGGTGCCTTGAAAAACTTCTTGAATGGTATTAGAAGAGTTTCAGATAAAGGCATAATGTTTATGTAATTAACAGTTATTGTTAAATAATTCACTGAAAACCATTTTAACGAACGTTTAGAAATTTTTCATCCATTTTATGGGCATTGACCCAAAATTTTCTAGCAATGGAATTATTGGAGTTTTTCATTACTGGAACAGATGGGCTCAAAATGTTGTTTTATTAAGTTATATATGTTTTTCTATTTATTTAATAACAATTCTTGCTGATAGTTTTTGGAAAAAGGTAATTGGAGCAGGTACTCTTGCATCAGTTATCATTTCTATGATTTTTGCATTTATTTCTCTTGGTATGCATATTCTTTTTCAATTTTCAATTTTAAGTCGATTCCAAAATATCATTAAAATTGTATATATTTGCACAAATACAGTCGCATTAATTACATGTGCAATAGCAATACCATCATTTTCACCCATTTCATCATTTCGTTATTTTAACGATCTTATTCAATATTCAAATCAAACACAAATGACAGACACTCAAGCTGCAGAATTTTATAATCTTACACAAACCAATATATATGCAGTATATCAATATGTACAAAAAAGAACAATTGATGCGAAATTACCAACAGAATCAATATTTACTGTCTGGTTCACATTGTTCATACTTTATATATCGTGTATTGTGAAATTTCCTGAAAAGCAGGAGGAAGAGCCAAAGCAAAATGAAACGTTTCAAGTTAGCTTTCATGAAGAAGAGGAAGAAGAAGAAACTCAAGAAGATGTTAATAATTAAAAGACAAAATATAAAATTCATTTTTATCTTTTAAATTGTTTTGATGCGAATTTATGATTTTGTTTCATTAAGTAAAAATTTTGTCAAACAAAGTGATGAATTTAAATTTCTTTAAAAAAAAAATCAAATTCGTAAAAATAATTTCATTTATATATTTAATCGGTAACATTTGTGACTGTTCTTTCAACATGCGATGCTGATTGATTCAAAGACGTCCTAAATATTACATTTGCATTACTCCACATGCCTTCTTTCAAGCTCACAATTATAAACTGTGACTTTTGGAACGATCTTTTCAGCATTTTTCCAATGCTTTGAGTTTGCCCCAAATCAAGTTGTGCATCGACTTCATCCAAAATGTATAATGGAGCTGGCTTGAACTTAAGTAATGCAAGAATTAGGGCCAGAGCAACCATTGACCTTTGGCCGCCACTTAATTCTTGTAATGATTTTTGTAAATTTGAAAACGCAACAATTACTTCGAGACCTTCATATATTGTCATTCCATCAGGTGGTGCAAGAGCTGCTGATGTACCAGGGATAATTTGTGATACAATATCGTTCAAATCCTTGTTAACACTTTTATGTGTCTTTTCGATTGCTTCATTCTTTTTGATTTCCAATTCTTTAATGACTGACACAATTCCACTTTTTTCTTTTTCAACTGTTTCTTTCTTTTGAATAAGTGAATTTAATTCATTTTCCGCAAGTTCATACATTGAAATAACACGCTTGTTAACTCTTCCTTCAAGTTCTTTTTGTTCATCAGTAAGATTTGCAAGTTTTTCTTTGGCTTCTTTTGGATCATAAATTTTGAAATCAAAGTCGGTATGAGGCACCCCGAAAAACCGCTCTTCCTGTTCAATCCATTCAAAATCTTTTTTCATTTGCTTTAACGTATTCTTGGCATTTTTCTTATTTTCCTTTAAACGTTCGATTTTTTGACTTATTTTCTTTTTTTGTATTTTTAAATTATTTAATTGCTTTTGAATTTCTTCTTCTTCTTCGATTTTTTTAGAAAGTGTTTCATTCGTTTTACTCATTTCATTTCTTAATTCATTTAAAGCTGTTTCTTTAATTTCTTTTTCTTTTTCAAGTTCATTTTGTTTTTCAGTTTCATCATCTCTAATTTTTTCATTTTTATCAATTTCATTTTCTACATTTTCAAGTTCTTTCTTTAATGTTTGAATTTCTTTTTCAGTTTCACCAATTTCTGCTTTAATTGTTTCTAGTAAATTTGTTTTCTTCGTTTTATTCTTTTTAATTTTATCATATTCTTTCTTTATTTCTTTTTGTTGTTTCTCCAATTCATTTACTGTTGAATCTTTATTTTCTTTCCATAACTTTAATTCTTCTTCTAATTTACCCAATTTTTGTATTGATTCTTCTCTATTTCTTGAACATTCTTCAATTGTATCATTACATTTTTGTAGGAATTGTTCTAATTCTTCTAATTGTCTTTTCACGTCATAATAAGTCGAATGATTTAATGCGTCATGTGCAAGTTCTGCTTCATGATTAACTAATTCTCTTTGTTGCTTTAATTCATGGAATCTTCGTGATGTTTCATACATGTCTTGTAATTCTTGATCTATTTCTCTAAGTCTTGTAACAATTTCTGTTTCTTGATTCTTTAAATCTCTATATTCAGACAACAATAACATTATAGTTCCTTGATTCCTTCGATATCCACCTCTAAGTGTACCTTGTGGATCATAAACATTACCATCTTTAGTAACTGCTTTAGTTTTAATTAAATTATCTTGCATAATAGCTCGTGCATCTGCTGATGTATCACAAATAAATGCTTGTTCAAATGCAAATCGAATTGCAGGTTCAATTTCTTTTGGATATCGTACTAAATCAATAGCTAATCGTGATGACTTTGCAATATTTCGTGCTCGTTCGACAGCTTCTCTTGGTACTTTATTTGAAATGATTTCTTTTAATGGAATTAATGTATAATGTTTTGGTAATTTCCCATTTTTTAATAGTTCTTTTGCTGTTTCTGCATTGTCAACAATTACATTATATAACTTTCCTCCTGCTACATTCTCAAGTGCTACATTATATTCATTATCTTTAACTTCAATAAGTCGTACTAATACTCCATAAACTTTACGATTATCAAAACCTGGTGGTGGTGTATATTCGAAATCAATTCCTACTAATTGACGTTCTTTTTGTTCAATTTGATTACGTACATTTGTAAGTTGTTGCATTAATGAATTACGTTCTTCTGTAATACTTATTTCATAATTCTCATTAAAGTTTAATAGATTCATTGAATTCTCGATCTCATTAAGTCGTAATAATGCTTGATTACGTTGTTGTTCATTTTCTTCATTTTCTCTTTGTGATTTTACAAGTTGATTTTGAAGTTCAGTATGTTTCCGACTATTATGAATTAGTGAATTTTGTGAACTACGAATTTTAACTTCGCAATCTGAAATAATTCGTTTCTCTTCTTCAATTTGATCAGTAAGTGAAGAGCCATCGTTTTCATTTGCTATGCCAACATTAACTGATGAAATTCGATTTTCGATTTGTTTCATTTTTTCTTTAATGCTACTAAGGTTACTAGATATATCTTTAACTTCTGAAACAACTGTATCGCGTTGATTAATAGCTTTCGATAATGTTTCTTCTGATGTTTCGATTTGTTCTTGAACTTTTGAATGCTTTTCTTGATAACGTTCAACTTCATAACTTGCTTGAGTAGCAAGCGCTTTAGCTTTGGCAATTTGGGTTTCATATTGGTTGATTTCTTTGTCAAGTTCTGCAAATTTACCTTTTTCATTCCCTTCTTTGACTTCAGTTAATTCTTTGATTTCAACTTTCAATGTTTCCATCCGTTTTTTGGCTTCTTCCTCTGATTCATTTGCTTTGGCTTCTTTTTCTGTAGCTTTTTTGAGCATTTGAACTCCATTTTTGATGGTTTTTTCACATTCTTTATAATCATATGCAATAACCCATCTTTTAAGTCTTTCACTTTCACTCCTCATTGATGCCCATCGATTATATTCATCTCTTTCATGTTGTAATTTTTCAAGATTAGGTATGAGATTTTCATTAATTATTTTGTCAATTTCATCAAGCTGTCGTTGTTTTCTTTCTAAAGTCTTGAGTGAATCTTCTTTTTTGTCTTCGAACATACGAATTCCTGCGGCTTCTTCAATTAAGCCAAGAATTTCATTGGGCTTCATATTAAGAACTTCTGTAATTCTACCTTGCATAATCAAGAAATGAGGATTATTTACATTCAGCTGAACTGAATGAAACAAATTTTGAACTCTTTGTTGATTTGCATTATGTCCATTAATTGCATATTTTGAAACAGAACCTGACGTAATAGTTCTTGATACTTGAATACGATCAAATTGTTCATACCCAACCGGACTCATTGCTTTGTTTTCATTATTAAATACAATTTCTACAGATGCTTTTGTAACACCAGATTGACCATAGCCAAAAATAAGTTCTTGTAATGTTGAAGCTCGAAGATGTGTTAAATTACTAATTCCAAGAACAAAACAAATTGCATCAAGAATGTTTGATTTTCCACTTCCATTAGGTCCTGTAATAGCATTGAAGTATCTGTCAAAACCATCGATGATTGTACAATCTCTGTATGTCTTAAAACCATTGATGGTCAAGCTTTCTACAAACATCTCGAATTAATAAACGGTATCAGACATGTGATATTAAAAAATACCAAAAAAGAAAAACGTTTATTTTGGTGTAAAACCGACCAAACATAGTCAACTTATTAAATGTCCGAATCCAAAGTTCATATCGATGTGACCATTTTAATCAGAAAAAAGCAACGTCTTTATGGCGTACCAAATGGAGAGTTCCTTCGCTATGCACAGTATTGTACTCGTCGTATTGCACGTCTTACCAAACTTCTTCGAAAGAATCCCGAAGTTGAAGGCATGAAAGGACCTAAATTTGATTTATCTCCAGAAAAAAATCAAAATTTGGAACATATGGAAATTGTTATTTACAATGCAGAACGTGCCTATGCAAGATATAGATATTTAAAGAACACAGCTGAAGGTAACGCACGCCGTAATGCTCATGCACTTCGCCGTCTTATCAAATGTCAAAAACTTTGGCAACAAGCACATGATTGTGCTGTTGCATTTTGCACGCAAAGAACACAACTTGAAATTGATGCATTCCAAAACAATGCTAAAGCTACTCTCCAACTTGAAAAAGGTGAATGGGCTAATGCACTTGACACATTTACACAAGTATCCGAAGTCTTTACTGAAATTATGAATTCATCCACAGATACAACGCTTAAATCCTACTGCAATGACATTGTTAATGACATTGAACCTCTTCTTGAGTTCTGTCGTTTCAATCTTGGACAATCTGCCAGCACACATATCAATGCTGAATTACGAGAAAAAGTTCGTGGTATGTTTTCCATAGACACGGAGAAAACCGCAAGTGTTAGGCGTATTACAGAGCTCAAATGGCATGGTAAAACAGTATCAATTGTTCATGATGGATTATGTCACAAGCTAGCCACAGTTGCCGATCTCGTTGAAGACTCCAACAGGGAGGACATTGATTATGATTTCCGTATGACTATCTTTGACCGCCTCATTGCCGAATCGCACGGCGTTCGTCAACTTGTCAAATCGATATCACAAAAAAGTGACAGCGAAGATCTTCGAACGATAGACTATTACTTAATGTGGAATTCATTTATTGCCACGATAGCACGATCACAGCTATTACTTGATTCACTTACTAAGCCATCAGAACGTGCTGAATTTGCATCTCGTACATATTCACGTATCCAAGAAGTTAAGAACCAATTCGATAATGACCCCGCAGTCATGAGCCTTGAAATGATATGGCGCGCGCTCAAAGTAATGAATATTGCGTTGACCAAAATCGGGCCCGAGTCAGCATGTCTTCTTGATCGCGCGAGTTCATATTGCGGAAATGCAGTTTCGACAATTACATCCGAAAACGTAACCGATCCTCCGTACTTAAGAAAGTACGCAAACGATTTACTGATGAAAATAAGGAAGGCGAAGATCGAAGCGATCGTTGCAATGACAAATGATAAGAAGAATGACGGCGTGGAAGAGAAACTGTTTGTCGAGGACACCGAAAGCTTCGCGCCATGCAAGCAGCTCGTCGAAATGCCGCCGAAGCCAAGGACAATCACGCCGAAGGGAATGATATTCGACCTCATCGGAGACTACTTGGAATACCCGAGTCTGGAAAGTAAGTTCAAGAAGAGTTGGGCAAACAGACTTAAGTTTTGGTAAAAGATTTCCTAACAATGTAACGAATTTGATTGTGTGCAATATGAAATTTTGTTTGTTCATTTCTTTATTTTTATTGGGTGCGTTTCAATGGATTAATATGTAACTCAGGTCATTTTTATACTTATAAATAGATAAATCAATGGAACACTAATTTTTTTTTATTAGTAAAGAATAAATTATGTAGTAAAAACGTATAAATTGTGCAAATTGGTGTAAAAATAACCACAAAAAACGGTTAAGAATTTTCACACGATAATTCAAAGGTGGCCGTTTGATGATAATCGCAACTGTAGTAACAAAAAAATTATTCGATAGCTAAAGGGCTTATGTCTATTTTCATACTTACATTTGTGTGTCAATTTAGCCAAGTTAAATGTGATAATTTAAGTCATTATTCTTATAAATTTCAGACCAAACAATTACACAATTGTCACATGAACTACGAAATATTAGATAAACCCGAATTAATTAATTAAAAAATGCATCGCCCGGGAATCGGACCCGGACCCCCAGCTTGGCAAGCTGAAATTCTACCATTAGACCAGCGATGCTGACAAATTCTTACAATTATTATATTACATCATTATATTTGAGGGTTTTTTTATGATATTTTTCAGGGACTAGATTTAGGTCAAAATGTGTTAATTATATCTATCACTCCACACATTCATTAACTGTGCAAAATGTCATCCATCTTCCGAGGTTGTGCTTGAAAAAGTAAAAATTTTGATATCATGTTACAACAATTATTATATTTAAATTCCAATTTTCGTTTGTTTAATAATGTTTTAGGAAACGATTTATGTAGAGAAACATTTCAAACTACTACAAAACCATTAACTTATGGTATTTTATTGATACCAAATATAAAAAGCCAAATATCATATTTTAAAAATATATATACTAAATATTTTTATTCGAGATTTTTGTTTGTTTCTAATTTTATAAGTTTCCCAAAAAAATTTGGATTATTATTTCTAATTCTTATTTATAATTTTCTTACCAAATATATACCAAATAAAAGGAAAGATGATTTTAAATATATTTCGTTAATGTTTATTTTATTTATGATAAATTCATTTCAACTTTCTTATGTTGAACCAAGTAATACATTAATATTAAATAATGCTCTTGATTTTTCAAGTATTTACAAAGATTATCAAAATTTTGCACAAAATTTAATCATTGAAGGAATCACCACGATACCAGATGGTGCTTTTGCTGATTGGATTATGTTATATTCTGTTAAAGTTGGCAATGTGGTTTATACAGTTGAACAAAATGCGTTTGCAAGGTGTTCTAAATTAGAAATTGTTATATTTGAAGAAGATCTTAAAACAATTGGTAATTATGTATTTCAAAATTGTATTAATTTAATTAATATAACAATTCCAAAATCAGTTGAATCAATATCATTAAACCCTTTTTTGAATTGTTCAGGACTTCAATTTATTGAAGTTTCCAATGAAAATTTATATTATTCCAATTATGAAAATGATGGAATTTTATATGATAAAAATATAACAAAATTAATTAGTTATCCTCCAGCTAATTTAACAAATTTGCTTACAATATCAAAAACAGTTATATCAATCGAACAAAGAGCAGTTCAAATATGTAACAATTTAATAACAGTTATCATTGGAGAAAATGTTAAAACAATTGGAGCATTTGCATTTTATTCATGTGGCAATTTAAGTACAATTATTATTGGACAAAATGTTGTATCAATTTTTGATTTTGCTTTTTCTTATTGTAATTCACTTGAATGTATATACTTTAATGGTAATAATGAACCAATAATTTTCGAAAATGTATTTTCTGATATTAATAACTTATATGTAATGGTGCCTTTAACATATAATGAAGAAAAATTTGGTGATTTTCCTGTTATAAAGGGAACAACAATCGAAGAATGCATTTTACCAACATATATATTTTTTCAATCTTATACATTCACTAATTCAAATACATTTATTAAATCAAAATCATTTACTAATTCAAATACATTTGATAAAACAAATACACTCACTATATCAAATGCATTTACAAATTCAAATACATTTGCCAAATCAAACGAATTTACTAAATCAAACACATGTACTAAATCAAGTACATATTCGCAATACAATGTCAATACTCAATTGCTTTCGAATGCAATATTAATTAATACGTATACGTTAACTTGTTCATTATTATTTTCATATTTTCCTTCGATAATAAATTTAATATATTCAAAAAGTTTTATAATTTCAAATATTGGCACAACAAATACATATATTCAAACTATGATTATTTATTATGATTATACAATTGTTATTTATTCATTTTATCAAAGTTATTATTATAATTATTTCTCAATTTATTTTCTAAATGAATCACAGCCAAATAATGACAAAACGATTATCATCATAATTTGTGTTATAATTATAGTTATTATAATTGTGGTTTTACTTGTTATTGTTTTTATTAAAATTTCCAAAAAGAAGCAAAACAAAAAAGAAGAAACAAGTAATACAGAGCCAAATGAAACTGAAACAATGAATACATTCCTAACAGGATTTTCTACCAAAAATATTGCAGAAGACCCTTTTGCAATTGATTTCAAAGAAGAAAAATTTGATGTTCAGATATAATTTTTGTAGTTAAATAAAAATAATATTTTGTTTTGGATTTTGTTATTTTAGTGAAGTTTTTTGTGTGGCTTATAAATTTTAATCACCAAAAAAACGTTATTGATTGATTTAATTCTTTGATTATTTATGAAACTTCTTCAAGTAATTTATATAATATAGTATAATAATGTTAAAAATATGAATTAATTTTTTTAAAAAAATATAATTGAAATAATCTTCCAACTTCTTTTAAATGATATATGTAAATATTATAAATTCCTTTATTCATCAAATTCATTATTTTGTATTTTTGATGAAAATATTCATCAAATATTGGAATTTTTATCACCTAAACTTTAAAAAAATTGAGTTGTATATGAGGGTTTTTTGCTAATTTACCACCAACTCATGAATACCTTTTGGAAAAAGACCAATGTTCCCCAATATGTAAAGGAAATTTTCCGAAAATTAAAATTCTTTTCGGAAATTCTTCTGTTTTCGGAAATGAAATATAATAATCCCACATGTAACACCCACCGAAGCACCACCCAGGGTCACCCCCATATACACAAGTAACACTCACAAATTCCTCCCACCAATCCCACATGTAACATAAATACAATTAATCGTTTAGCTCATGCCCGAACAGAATCACTGCCTATTCGACTCCATTATATAATAAAAGCATAAATGCGAAGAAGTTTCATCGAATCACATATCATTTAATTAAAATATTATTCACTTTATTTATTTAAAATATTTAATTGTTTTTCATTTCATGCGATATCAGCTTCAGTGCCGCCAAGTTCATTCCGCACCTGTTTCTCATTTCCTTAATTTTCACGTGCACGATATCCTTTGCCTCTGCGAACATTTCTCTCACGTCAGCGGACGCCTCCAGCTGCACTCTGTGGTGCTTAATCAAGCAGCACATGCACCTCACGATCAGCTCTGTCTCTTTGTTCTCATTGAGCCATCCGACCATCCAATTAATCAATGATATCGCCGCGTGCAATGGCAGCGATGTCATTACTATGTCCAAGTTCGCCCTATTAATCCTTTGCAGACTTCGCAGCAAATATTCCGACGGCGTAATGTCTCTCATTAGTGGACTGTCCTCGATTCCGTCGCGTTGTTTATCAGCGGCAACAATCGCATCGCACAATAAGTCGCCGTGTGTGATGGATTCAACTGATTGGCGAACTGCTAAATCCTCAACTGCGCCCCCGTATATAGAGCCACGTAACGCAGCTACTGTTCGATCGATTCGGTCGGCGCCATCGCGTTCCATTTGTCGCGCAAGTTCGTTTTCGCGCTCTTGTGAGACAAATAATTGCTCTTGAGTGCGACCCCAAATCCGGACTGCTTTATCACGTCCCCCTGTGATTACATATTGGCCATGCGTGGAGACACTTAAGCCCCAGATCTCTGAGATGTGACTACGTAACTTTTGGACACATAAAAAGCGATCGCAATCCCATAACTTGAGAACGCCATCGCGTCCTGTCGACCAGGCAAGGTGTGTGTTGGGTACAAACTTGACGTTGGAGACTGGGGAATCATGTGCCCATAATGAACGATGACAATCGCCAAATTCACTTCCCCAGATGCGGATGTTCTTATCTGCAGAACCTGTGATTATAAGTGCACCATCAGTAGAGAAGTCAATGGATGTGACTGGGAGTTGTGAGCCGTATAAAGGAAGATGGAAATTAAGTGTATCTGTATGGAAAATTCGTACTGTGGTATCTAAAAGACCAGCAGCTATAAGTGTGGAATCTTTGTTGTATGCAATGGAGGTTACTTCATCATTGAGTTTAAGTGTTCGCTTATGGACAAGGATTGGGCGATCATCTTCAAAACGGAAACTCCAAAATCGAACTTCATGATCTTCTGACCCTGTAGCAACTTCTGAGAAGTCTGATGAAACAGCTATAGACCAAATGATACCACTGTGAGCACGGACTGAATAGTAGACTTCGGCAGACGATAGATCGACAAATTGAATTAAACCGTCTTTTGTCCCGATGATGACAAAACGTCCTCCAGCAAGCACAGAAAGGCACATTGCATAGCCACACTCAATATGGCTAACGCAAGCACCACTTTCGAAGTCCCAAACACGAATTTCACCATTACCAGCAGTAATGATTTGGTCTTCACTCATTGAAACACAACGAATATCAGTCTTATGACCTCTTGTACTTAGAGTTATTTCATAGGCATCAGAATCGGCCGACTTAGAGATCTTTTGGATTGTGTTATTAGATAAAGATGCAATAATGGAATCACCAACAAACGTAAGAGCACATAACTTTGATTCAACAGCAAATGTTGTCTTAGGTTCGAACTCAACAACATTTGTAATGGTTGTGGCCTCTTCTTGGTTCTTTGATTTTGATTTCCTACGTTTCTTCTTTTGCTTCTTCTCAATCGTGGCAATGTCATGAACTGTCCATATTTCGATAGTTTTGCCGCTGGAACCAAACGCAAGAAGACTATTGTCTTCGTTCGTGACAATTGTTTGACATCTGTGAACACATCCTCTGCCATAGTTAGAGCGCAGAGTTAGGATGGAAGGATTGGACATATCAACATCTTCAGGTTTGGAGATGTTAAAAACAAAAAAGTCTTTCGATTTTCCGGCACAAATTATTTCATTATGAATTTTGATATAACAAAGACTCCAAACTTCAGAGGCAGCTGTTGTGACAGTTTGAATGCACGTCTGTAGTTCAATGTCCCAAACTCTGATATGAGTATCTTTTGATGATGATATCATCCAATTTGTATCTGGAATAAAACATATGTCAGTAATTGCATTTTGATGGCCAACAAGACGACAAATACCGGAATCACCTGAACAATCCCATAATATAACATCATTATCTTGCGAACCACTTGCAAGTATGTTTGAATCGTAATTAAATTTAACGCATGTAATAGCTCTGCGATGTCCAACAAATCTATTTTGTATTTCCCCATCTTCGGTGAACACAACAATTTCACCATTTGAATAACCAACAGCAATAAATGTTCCATTTGGTGAAGTTGCAATATCTGTAACACTAATTGTTTCATCATCTTCAAAAAATTCGTGTGGTGGTTTAAATGTTTGCACAACTTGAGAAAGTGTAGAATTAAAAGCGCCAACATTATCTGCTTGTGCGGTTAATATTAAAGATCCTCCTTTGAACGCTTGGATGCTCTTAGCGCGCGTTGTGTTCATGCCTAAGGTGCGGCTGAGCTCTGTTTTGAGGTATGCGTGTTCCATACTTTGTTTGCTTTTGTTCGACCGAACCTAAAATCAGCGGTTGCGGCGGTTATTGTGGTCATGTGAAAATTTGACAGACAGAGATAGTGAAATAACATATAAAGAAAAAAAAATGTTTTATTTATTTATAGGGAAACAATGTGTTTGTACCTTTCTGCTAACAGTATACAAAAGGCCGCTTTTGAATCTGAAAAAGATTTGCAAATTTATAATTCAGTATTTTCTTCTGTCTTTTCTTCATTTGGATTTTCATTTTCGTTTTCTTCATTTTGAATTATTTCTTCTGTATTTTCCTTGCTTTGCATGTTTTCTTCTGTCTTTTCTTCATTTGGATTTTCATTTTCGTTTTCTTCATTTTGAATCATTTCCTCTTTGTTTTCTTCTGTCTTTTCTTCATTGGCATTTTCATTTTCGTTTTCTTCATTTTGAATTATTTCCTCTGTATTTTCCTTGCTTTGCATGTTTTCTTCTGTCTTTTCTTCATTTGGATTTTCATTTTCGTTTTCTTCATTTTGAATCATTTCCTCTTTGTTTTCTTCTGTCTTTTCTTCATTGGCATTTTCATTTTCGTTTTCTTCATTTTGAATTATTTCCTCTGTATTTTCCTTGCTTTGCATGTTTTCTTCTGTCTTTTCTTCATTTGGATTTTCATTTTCGTTTTCTTCATTTTGAATTATTTCTTCTGTCTTTTCTTCATTGGCATTTTCATTTTCGTTTTCTTCATTTTGAATTATTTCTTCTGTCTTTTCTTCATTGGCATTTTCATTTTCGTTTTCTTCATTTTGAATTATTTCTTCTGTCTTTTCTTCTGTTTCTTCTATATTTTCTTCAGTTTTTTCTTCCTTTGTATTATTATTTTCTTCATTGGGATTTTCATTTTCTTTGTTTTCTTCTGTTTTTTCTTCCTTTGTGTTTTCATTTTCTTGATTTTCTTCGTTTGTATTTTCATTTTCTTTATTTTCTTCTGTTTTTTCTTCATTTTCTTTGATTTCTTCATTTTGAATTATTTCTTCTTTGTTTTCTTGATGATTTTCTTCATTGATATTTTCATTTTCGATTATTTCTTCTGTTTTTTCTTCATTGACATTTTCATTTTGCATATTTTCTTCTTTATTTTCTTCATTTTGTATTATTTCTTCTGTCTTTTCTTCATTTGTATTATTATTATTTTCTTCATTTTGTATTATTTCTTCTGTCTTTTCTTCATTTGTATTATTATTATTTTCTTCATTTTCTTCGTTTGTATTATTATTTTCTTCAGTTTTTTCTTCGTTTGTATTATTATTATTTTCTTCATTTTCATTTTGCATATTTTCTTCTTTATTTTCTTCATTTTGTATTATTTCTTCTGTCTTTTCTTCGTTTGCATTAACATTTTCTTTGTTTTCTTCTGTTTTTTCTTCATTTTCTATATTTTCTTCAGTTTTGGCTTCGTTTGTATTATTATTATTTTCTTCATTTTCATTTTGCATATTTTCTTCTTTATTTTCTTCGTTTGTATTATTGTTATTTTCTTCATTTTGTATTATTTCTTCTGTCTTTTCTTCGTTTGTATTATTATTATTTTCTTCATTGACATTTTCATTTTCTATGTTTTCTTCTGCTTTTTCTTCATTTGTATTCTCATTTTGTATATTTTCCTCTTTGTTTTCTTCCTTAATTTGCTTATTTTGTATGTTTTCTTCATTAACATTTTCGTTTTGAACAATTTCTTCATTTTCTACATTTTCATTTTTGTTTTCTTCATCTTTTATGTTTTCATCTTTCCTTTCTTCATTGGCAATTTCCTTTTCTTTATTTTGATTTATTTCTTCAGACTTTTCTTCATTTGTATTATCATTTTGCATGTTTTCCTCTTTGTTTTCTTCATGATTTCCTTCATTTGGAATCACTTCTTCTTTATTTTCTTCTTTTTGTATTGTTTCTTCTGATTTTTCTTCATTTTCATTCTCATTCTTCGTATCTTCATTTTGCATAATTTCTTCTTTACTTTCTTCGTTATTTGAGTTTTCTTCATTTGACTTTATTTCAGTTTCTTCATTTTGTATTATGACTTCTCTATCCTTTTCATTAGCATTTTCTGCATTTTCTTCATTTTGCACAAATTCTTCTTTACTTTCTTCATTAATATTTTCGTTTTGAATGTTTTCATCAGTTTTTTCTTCATTATATTCATTCATCTTTATTTCATTATCATCATTTGATGTCTCTTTCTCTTTTTCGTCACTTGATTCTGAATGCTTGTCTTCGTTTATCTTGATTTCTTCTGTTTCTTTCTCTTTTTCGTCACTTGACTCTGAATGTTTATCTTCGTTTATCTTGATTTCTCCTTCCACATCACTCGATGTTTCCTTATCGTTTATCTTTTTTTCTTCTTCTTTATTGATTTCTTCTGTTTCTTTCTCTTTTTCACTACTTGAATCTGAATGTTTATCTTCGTTTATCTTTATTTCTACTTCGTCATCACTCGATGTTTCCTTATCATTTATTTTGATTTCTTCTGTTTCTTTCTCTTTTTCGTCACTTGAATCTGAATGTTTGTCTTCGTTTATCTTTATTTCATTATCTTCATCACTTAATTCTTGTTCTTTGTCGTTTATCTTTATTTCTACTTCATCATCACTTAATTCTTGTTCTTTATCATTTATCTTTATTTCTTCTGTTTCTTTCTCCTTTTCGCTACTTGAATCTGAATGTTTATCTTCGTTTATCTTTATTTCATTATCTTCATCACTTAATTCTTGTTCTTTATCGTTTATCTTTATTTCTAATTCGTCATCACTCGATGTCTCTTTATCATTTATCTTTATTTCTTCTGTTTCTTTCTCCTTTTCGCGACTTGAATCTGAATGTTTATCTTCGTTTATCTTCAATTCAACTTCTTCATCACTTGTTTGCTCTTTATCATTTATCTTTACTTCAGCTTCTTCTTCATTTTGTTCCACTTCTTCTTTCTCCTTTTCGCTACTTGAATCTGATTGCTTTTCTTCGTTTATCTTCATTTCAACTTCATCGTCACTTGAATTTGATTCTTTCTCTTCGTCGCTTGATGTTCCACTTCTATTCTTTTCTTCTTTCTCTTTCTCTGCGCCCACATTACCCCAGCTCACTTTCATTCTTTCTCTTCCTCCTCCTTCATTTACAGAATCGCTATTTTCATCATCAAATTCAATTTTTGTACAAAATCCGAATTTGTTTGGCTCTGATCTTCTTTTCACGTTTAATCTTTTCTTTGGCTTTTGTTTTCTCGTTGGCGATTCAACATTTATAGGTATCTTTGATTCGCGTTTCGGCGATGTCCTCTTTAAAGGCGATTGTACAACAGCACCTGCAGTAGCAAATAACTCTTTAACAGTTACATGTCGTCTATCAATTGAATCACGCGCGTTATCGATTTCTTCTCTATAAGATTGAAGATTTTGGATATCGCCTGAAATTGATGATCGGTCATCTTGTGATGTAAAGGAAATAGCACTTGTTTCGAAGTCAGAGGACGTACTCGAGCTGTCAAAGTTCAGTGGAAGTTTGGAAATTTCTTCATCAATTTGTGATTGTGTCTTGGAGAGGAATTTCTCTTCGTCGCGGAGATTAGTATCAAATGCCTTCTTGAATGGAGATGATGTTGGACTGCTATGTTTCGCCTTTTGTTTACTTTCGGAATTTGGATAATAATTAAAGAGATCTAGTTCAGGTTTATCAATGGCTTCTTGAACAGGAACCTTTGGAAGTGGCTTCTTCAATTTTATGGAGGCATTGTTTAATTCTTGAGCTAGAGATTTGATCATTACTAATGTTTGTTGAGCTCGTAATTTGACAAATCCTGATGTGGTGAATTTTATTAGATCACTTGAATCAAGTGATATTGTTTCAGACCCGCGAGTTAAAGTGACTGGATTGATTTTTGTGAGTAAATAACCATCTAGAAGATATGGATTAACCGTGAGTAATAATTTCTTGGATTGCTCAACTTCTTTTTGGGTAACTGCTTTATCATCTATAATTTTGATATTGGTTCCAATTGTAATAAGAAGCATAATTCGATAGTAGGTAAAATATGTTAATGGAGATTGACCAAGAGAAATACTAGTAATACTTGAGTGAAACTGAACACCTCTAAGATCGGATATAAGAGTATTCCTTGCGTCAACTGATGTAAGTTTTGGATAATTCTTTATTAACTGGAGGGAATCACATTGTGAATCAGAAATATCCAAAAATGTGGTTGTTGTAGGAATTGTGGATTCAGATATTGCTCTTCTTGATTGGGTCTTTCTGTGTTTCATATAAAACTGTCAAGATATTAATAAACGTAATAACATTTGAAAACATTATTTAACCGTTAATATGAAATGAAAAGAAAAACATTTAACTCACAAAAAAAAAGATGTTTTATATTTAAATATATTCCCTAGAAAAAATACTTAATAAAAATATTAAAAAGTGATGCAAAACAATATTTATTTCCCTTGCAATTTCAAATATTTTTTAGCTATATTTTTCATGACTTTCATAAAGATTCCGTCTTCTATTTCTATACCATCAAGTTGATCAAGTTCATCAAATTCATTTAATATTGTCGTAAATATGTTATGTTTATTTTTGTTGTTTTCAGATATCAAAGCTAAAATTTCTTTTTGATGTAATGTTTCATCTGATATTGATTTACACGTGAATTGTTGTTTTAATATTTGTGATTCTCTTATCATTTGTTCATTTAATGTTTGAATTTGTGCTTCAGCAGAATTCTTTTCCATTATAGTTTTTGATAAAGTTTGAGAAAGTTGTTGAATTTTATCCTCATTTGTTTGAAGAGAATTAGATAAATTTTCATTTAACAAATGATTTTCTTCTATTTGTGATTTCATTTTGTTTATTGTATTTTCATAATGAGTTTTTAATAAAAGTTCTGAATCATTTGCTTTTTGTGTTACTTCATTTAATTGATTTTCAGTTATTTGAAGTAATTCTTTAAATTTATTTTCTTGTTTCTTTTGTTTTTGACGAATCATAGCAATTATTTGTTTAAATTTTATTTCTTTTGTCTTATATAAATTTTTCATTGATTCATTATCTTTCTTTAATCTCGAAATTTGATGCTCAAAATCAGATTTCGTAATTTGCATTTGAATTGTTAATTCTCGAATCTCTTTATTTTTTTCTTCAATTATATTTTCGCATTGACTAACTTCATCAAAACTTTTCTTTTGAAGTTCTTTTGTTTCTTCTGTAAGTTGAGAATGAGATTTCTGTAATGATTGTAATTGTTGTGTTTTAGTTTCAAGTTCATTTTGAAGTATTGATATTTCAGTAACAACAGAGCCAAGATTTTGTCTTAAGTTTTTAATGTTTTCTTCTTTTTCCTTATTTTTCTTTTTTAAGTTTTGAACAAATTCTTTATTTCGCTTCATTTCTCCATAATTTTTATCAATTATTTCTAACTTTTTGATTTTCTTTGATAATTTTTGCGATTCGACAGTTCCAAAAATTTTTTTGATTTGAGATATTTGATTTTTATATTCATCAATAAAATTTCTTTGTTTTTCATTTTGTTGATATAATATAATATTAATAAATGATTGCAAACAAAATAAATTAAATGTTGTATCATTACTAAATCCTTGTTTAGATATGTTTTGAATTGCCTCTTTTCTTTGTTCATAACTACAACTAAAAAGATTTTTATCTTTTAAGTCAATTTGATTTATAATTTCTTCATTTTTAAGTGAGTTTTCAATTTTTCGCGTTTGTAATGAAAGAAAATCAAAAAGTGATTGATCATCACCAATGCATTTTATTAAATTACTAAATCCATAATTTAATGATAGTAAAACTTCATTAAGATTTTTATTATTTTCTGTTTCATTATTTCCATTATTAATATTTGGATTTTTAACAATTTCTAAGAGTTTGCTGAAAAGTTTTTGAATTTTTTCTACATGTGATTTCGATGATTCATTAATAATTAATAAAAGTTTATCACAATTCTTTTTATCTAATTCTTTAGTAAATAAATTTTGAAGGAAATCAAATAAAGTGTTTGGAATATAATTATCCATTCTTGATTTTAACAATTTATTTCGTTTTTTAAGTTTTTGATTTTTTATATGTTCGCTTTCTAAACGCTTTTCTTGCTCCAAAAGAATTGAATTCATTTTTTGAATTATTAAAATTGCTGACGATTTTATATTATTAAGTGAATCAATTTCTTTCATTTGCGATTTTGTTTGAGATTCAATTAATGAAAATGAATTTCGTGCTTCTTGTAATTCGTTGTTTTTAGAACACCATGCAACTTCACTCTGTTTAAAAGAGGCATGAGCAGCTTGAATTTGGATTTGTAAAGATTCGATTTCTAATTTTGAATCATTTAAATTTCGTGCTAATTCTTCATTTTTTAGTTGTAATTGTTGAATTTGTATTTGATTTTCTTTTTGCTTCTCTGTAAACATTTTGTTTACATTTCCAATTTGCTTTTTATATTTCTTATATTGTGTAATTTTTATATTTGCTTTTGATAATTTATTTTTTAAATCGTCATTATGAGATTGAATTTCTTTGATAGTATTACTTAAATTTTTGTTTTCATTACTAAGAAAATTAAGTTGTTGAATTAATTTTTGCATTTCTTCTGTTTGAGCAATAACTGGTCTTGCGATTTGTTCCCTTAAGTTATTTATTCTCTGTTCCTTTATTTCTATTTGTTCTTTATATTTAAGAATTTCTTCATCGTAATCTTGAATAAGTTGCGCTTGAGCTCTTTTCATATCATTAAGTTCTTTGGTCAATGATTGAGTAGTATTAAATGATTCATTAGCTTTGTTTTGATGCATTAGTTCTTCATTTTGTTGCTTAAGAGATTCAATTGATTTTTTGAACTTAGCATTTTTCTTTTGTAGGCTTTGAATTATTTTTTGATTGTTTTTCCCATTGACATTATTATCTATTTCTGATTTCATTTGTCGAAAAAGTTCTGTTATTTCAATATAATTTGAGATATCTTGATCAGAAAGATTTGATATGTTACGAAAGAATGCTGACTCGGACTGTTTAGCAAGTGAAAATGATTGTTTGTACTCTTCATTTGCTTGATGTAATTGAGTATTTTCTGATTTTACTTTTTCGAGCTCTAAAACAAGCATTTCCTTTTCATGCTGAATTCCTTCTTTTACAAGATCGAAGTTGTCAATTTGTATTTGAAGTTCTTGGTTCTTTTCACTTAAAATTTGTAATCGGTTTTGATAATTTGTAATTTTTTGATCATATTCAAAGATTTTTGTATTTAAACTTCGTTTTTCTTTATGTAATAATTCCAATTCTGTTGTTAAACCAAGTGCTCGATTTAATTGAGATTTTAAAGATTCATTTTCATTTTGAAGCTGTGCATTTAGCTCTGTTATTTGAATTATTTTCTGAGCCTTTGTTTCCCCAGCAATTTCTCTATTGGATATTGGCGATTGCGGATTACTTTTCATTCTTGGAGCCTTAACGTACAATAAAAAGAAATGTCTAAACTTTTCAAAAAGCATAAATCCAACAAATGATAATGCATTTGCCTAGAACAAAACAAACAAAAATTATTTTCTTTTATTTTCGGAATGAGATTCACAAAAAAATATCTTAATTTATATAATGATTTATATGAAAAAAAAAGTACAATTAATCTTGCTTGTTTTTGAGCCTTTGGGTTCGGAGCTTTCTTTTTTCTGATAACAATTTTCGGGGTACATAATAGTTACGAACCCATTGAGTTACAAGCTGTGAGAAAATAATCGAAGCGCCAAGACATATAAAGCTAAGATTACGGATTATCCATGGTTGCTCTTTGACATTTTTAACAAAATGGTAAACAGTCCATTCATTTGTTCTATTGTCAATTAAATGTAATTCAAATCTTTTACTTTCATATACATTTAGAACATATGAAAAATAGTTGTAACTTCCAGATGCTGATACCTGGAATCTGAATTGTTTTCTTAGGAAAACTTTTATTTCATTGAGATCAAAAGCTTCATTAAAATATATCTCGCCATATTTTCCAAAATGTATTTGAAATTTAAAAGACGTGTAATCGCTTCCTCCAATTATTTCCCCAGAAAAATGAGATTCATTTAAACAATCAACATAACATTTGTATTGAGAAATTAAATCAGTTTTATGTGGATGCCTTGCTTCAACAAACCAATCACCCGGAATAATTTTTTTGATGTCGTCATTGATTCTTGCCAATACAAAGGGAATGAAGATTAACATTAAAAATTTATAATTTCTTTCAGTTCAGAACTGATCGCTTAACGTTCTTCATTTTTAGAAAATGGAATCTTTTTCATTTCCCACAGTATTTTTTATCCTCAATAAAATAATTAATGTTTTTTAAGATTTTGGCCTGAATGGATTTAAATATTTAGCTTTTTATTATGACCAAAATTCATAGGAATAATTTGTCAATGATTAGCATTAAAAACCAAAAAGATTTCTTGTGTGCGCGTAAAAAATAGGGAAATTATACCAAACAGTGTATTTTTTTGATATATTTTTAAAGACAAAGTTCTCCTTCATTAACGGTTTTATTGGGTTTTTTGATAAAACGGTTTTGGTCATCCCTCTTTTATAATGACTGCACACAAGACTCTCAGAATGAAGCGCATCCTCGCAAAGAAGATCAAGCAGAATCGTCCAATGCCACAATTCATCCGTGCAATGACTGGTGTTCGCCATGTTCAAAACCCAATGCGCCGCCATTGGAGAAGAAGGAAGCTTAACATCTAAAAAGCTAAATAAATAGTGAAAGTGTTTTTCCTTATTTGTTTTTTTATAAAAAACATCACATTTCTTTCATGAATGTAAAAAAAATCGAAATATTATGCTCAAAAAAAAAAAAAAAAACTTATATAAGTTAAATCGATTTTTATGTTGCCAAGTTCAAAAAAGAATGTGTTTACTTAGAATGAACGGGCACGTTGGCAAGAACCAATCTTCAAGCAAATTTGGCCAGCATTGTACTTTTGAAGGAATTCGACGATTTTTTCAATTTTGTTTTCAATTACTTGTTGGCATTTTTCTTTCTTTCCGATATATTGGCAAATTTTTTGTAATTTTTGGATCAAAGCTTCTTTATCTTCAATTTTTTGAACGATTTCAATAAGTTTGTCCATCCTTTGAATGCATTGAGCGCATGATTGTTGTTGGAACTTAAGGGAAGCTGCTAAGGCAGTCAACAAAAAGAACATTTTAAATTTTGTAATTTGAAAAAAACCGATTGTCAAATGTCAGATTACAACGCTCAAAAACACATGCAAATTTAAATTGAAATTAATCGTTTAATGGGCTTATTCGCAGGTTTACTGCGATCGGCATGCGGTACGAATTTCGGATATGGCGATAGGCGTAGCACGTTATGGCTGGATTTTTGTATGATTTATGTGACTTTTTGTTCAAACGTTTGAATGAAAAAATGAAAGTGTACAACCATCTTTCGATCGAATAGATATATTACTGATTTTTTCGTTAATATTATATGTATTTTCATGAGAGCCCATGAATGAAAACACATATATAAATATTTGACCAAATTGACTTGTCATTAATAATAATCTTTCATGAATCTGATATACACATAACTAGTTCTTCACTCTTCAATTCTAAAAGCATTTTATTTATATTCTTTTATGTATTGTTATAAATAGAAGACATTCTTGCTACATCATAAACATTATGAAATGTTCTGCACCAAAAGAAAAAAAAAAGACTGGCTCTCGAAAGTAAAGCTGTTTTGAACCAAGGAGATAAAGGAAAAGAAAGTTGATTGAAAATTTGCCTTAAGAAACGTGCATGACACCAAGTTTTTACGCCACACTCTATTATTTTTTGAAATATGTACCATTTATTTAGCAATTTTGAACTTTCTTATTTTAAAGACAAAATATATGTTGGATTTTTTTAAATTTGCCCCTTTGTTTATTTCTTAGTCGATATATTTATGATTTTCATATCTTGAATAATTTCATTATATTATTTTTAAATATCAAATTTTTATAATAAATATTTTCTTGAGTGTTCGTATCATATACTTTTTGTTTATGGAGTTCGAGAACAAGTGATGCCTTAAGTATAGCAACTCCAATGCCAACAGTTTTGTTATAAAATGTGGTGCTACCACCAAAAAGAACATCTGACTTCTGGAATATCATTTTATTTATTGAGGACTCAACCCACGAATTGGTTGGGATGTAATTAACATTGGAACTGTTAACATAAAGAACATAATCGGGCATTTCCAATAAATATATTGAACTTTGAAGTGCAAGATAACCATTGTCTGGAAACGTAGTATAGGTTACATTATATTCATCTTGCTTATATGTTAGGAAAGATTCGCTCCGAATAAAAGAAATGCTGAAATTATTTGAAAATTAAAAATCTTTCAAGGAGTTAATAGGCATTCATTGAGGTCAATTGCAATAGAAACTTTGAAATTTGACCCATATGTAAAACATATATTGATAGTTGGTTTGAACGAAAAAAAGAAATAAACAACCAATGAATTTGAAATAATACGATGATGAACAAAATATATGAATTTGTCTAGAATAGCATTCTGATAAAATTTCTTTTTTTTAACTCCATTTTCTACTGTAGACAGCAAATATTGGACATAGAGTTTCATTCTGCCCTGTTATTTGAATTAAGAGATCCCAGAAACACAGAAAGTGACGACTACAGTAAGAATGACAAGTTCAATTGAATCATTTTCAAAAAAATGAGTTATGTCATTGCAAATGGAGAGTCTCCGAAATTTGAAGTAAATTGAACGTATCGGATTTTTCGATTTTATAAACCATTCGCAACCAAATAAATTCAGAAAAATATAAACTTTTTGAACATGTTCAATTTCCAAATACCTCACACAAAAGTACTTTTGAAAAGGTTATATACGGTTTTTTGATGGATGTTTTACATAATTTTATTTTCTTTTCCTTACCGCAGCATCACTCATTTCTTTAAACATACAACATATTTACTCTATATATTTATCTACAATATCAAGTCACCAAGAAGGAGTCCGAACAACGATTGATTTTGGGTGCAATGGTTTTGGTCTGATTTTATCAATTTCCTCTGTTAGCAGCTTGACTTGGCAGCTGTTTTCGTAATTCTCAGATATTGGAATCATTTCCAAATCTTCTTTTTTGGCTGCAAGTGCAATGAAAGGATGTTCCAATGCTTCTTCTGCCGATGGCCTTTCTCCAGGATTAAGTTTCAAAAGATTTTTTAGGAAGTCAATTGCAATTTTACAATTTTCTTGGGTCGAACCAAAAACACTTTCCGTAGTTATCTTTTGATACAAAAACACATCAGCGTTTTTCCCAAGTGTTGTTCTAAGTGAACGAAGAGCATTTTTTGGAGTCGATGCCAAAATCAAATTCTCATGAGTAAGCATCTCATAAAGAATTAAGCCAAAACAAAAGATGTCTATCTTAGGAGTGATCTCTTTGCTCCCTGAAAGGATTTCTGGAGCAGCATATTGACACGTATATGCTATTGGCTTATCACTTTGCTTTGAAAATGGCTGAGAAGATCCTAAGTCCCCAATCTTTACTTCCCACTTGTTGGTAAGGAAAATATTTCCAGGTTTAAGATCAAGATGTGCAATATTGTTCGAATGAATTATTTTTATTCCTTGAAGAATTTCTTCTGAAAGGTAAGCAATAACAGGTATGGAAAAGAAACTTTGGTCTACGTTTTTTAGAAACTTTCCTAGCTCAAATTCGATATAAGGATAAGCAATGTACTGCGTTTTTGTCTTGTTATTTATGAACGAGTCGAATACGGTAATAACATTCGGTGACTGGATTGACTTTAGTCTTTCAAAATCTTTTGAATTTTTTGAATCAATTGATTTCAAAGTAACGATCGTACCTGTAGGCTTGTGTATGGCTTTGTAGGCAGTTCCGAAGCCGCCCTCACCGATTTTAGTGATAATGTTGAATTCTTCGTCCATGTCTATAGCTCTCATCCTCCAAAATTTTATTCCACTTTTTGAATGGCACCGGTTTTATTTTCAGAGTAATTCTAAACGGCGGCCGATGGAAATGGACCAAATTTAAGTGCATAATCAGCGAAGCCTTCCATGTTCTCATTGAAGTTTAGCTGCGGGACCTGCGTTGTTGATATGCAAAGAAAGGCCAAAAATTAGGCTATTAAAAAGAAAAATTTGAATTCAATTTATATTACATCTGTTATTGAAGAAGAAAATGATCTAAAAACAGTTTTATTTCCTAACCATTCGGTATTTTGACTCCAAGCTTTGATAACATTTGGTGAAATTTTTCACCATTGCAATTCCAAAGCTCCAAAGGATACTCAAATCTTGCTAGCACATCAAAACTGCACTTTGGGCTGCAAAATGCGAACGGTGGCATTATCAGTATCATGTCTTTTCCTTCATTTTGGAGAATGTAACTGATATCTTTCATGTCTCCATACATATGTAAAATGAAGTAGAGGCTGAGTACATCCATTTGTTCATCATCGCCAAATGAAGCCAAGCAAGTTTTCTCCATTATTTTCTTTATTTCTTTATTAGTACTTTCTGTGATTTTCCAATCAATTCTCATTCCTTTCCATTTATTCCTTAGGAAATCTGATGCAAAAAACTTCAATTTTATCATGTTTCGAATGTTTTCATTGTAATTGCAAACAGAATTTGCAATGTCTGCGTCTATCGTATGAAGTTTAACGTACTTTGATGTGGCGGTTTCGGTTATTTCGACCATTCGAATTAATTTTTGCTTGTTTGAGAATTCGCAACTCATTTGTACCGCACCACCAGCAATCATTTGAAGTTCAAGTGCAGAATGATTTGTAGTCTTGTGGATTTTGCCAATACATCCACTGACTTTAGAAAACTCAATATAGTTAGGAACATATAATTTTAATGAATTTGGCCTCTTGCAAATCTTTAAAATCTTTCGAATTTCGCCACTATAGATATGCGATGCGCCAAATACTGTTCCCATACTATGTTGTGCAATTGCCGTGAGTTTAATAAAATCTTTTGTAGCACCAATACTGATAACGGAATTTGTTTCTTTAATTTTTGTTCCAATTTCGTCGATGAGAGAAATTGGCGATTTGCAAATTGACCGATTTAGAAACATAATAATTTTTGCAGGTTCTTTGGTAAGAGAAAGTGAAACATTAAGAGCTGTAAATGGGTCGCAAATAGGTGAAATCTCTGGAGGACAAAATACGAATATGGAAGAGATGGATGGAAATATGGTATTTTTCAGATCTTTCTTTGTAAAAATGTGATTACTTATTTGAGGCATCTTTTTGGTGTCGCTAATTACGTCGAAATAAAGAAGTGAATCGGTTATTGATAAAATGATTATGTGATCTGTTATGAAAAGCATTGAAAATGTGTCTGAATCTGTTAAAACTTCATTGAGTTCATTGATGATACCAATTATGGAAAAGTATGGTATTAAAATATCAAATATAAATACATAATGATTATGAGCTGGAGTTGAAACAGAAATTCGGTAAGAGTTTTCAGAGTAATCATTACCAGGGTGACAAAGAGGGCAATCTATATGAATATTATCATTCAGAAAGAATAATGGAAATTTGCAATTTTTACAATATTTAAGTTGTTCATTAGTGGCAACATAGGATGTTGGCTCGTTTGAAACCTGAAGGCAGTAAATAGAAGAACTTTTTGGTGATATTTTATCTGCATCAAAACGAAGGGTCATAAGACATCACTTTCAATTTCATCTCACATTTCTCATCACTCTATTGTTAACGTATATTATTCAATAACGTATTTAAAAGTTCCATTAATGAGTGATTCAAAACAACAAGATACACTAGATTCTAAAGAAATTATGAAAGCTTTTGAAGATGAAGTAGAAGAACTCCATCAAGTTTGTGGTGTAAATCCCGAAAAAAATCCCCTTAGGTGGATTAAATGGGAAACACAATATAAATCTCCAAATGGTACACGTGCACCAACATGGCGTGAACCAGAGGGAGACTTAGGATATGTTATTGCATCAACTCATGACAAAGGAATTTTAGTACTATTATGCAAAAACAATAAAACATGCTATGTCATTAAAGGATACGTCGTTCTCCCATCTGGCGAGGAAGAGCTTTGTTACGATGCTGTTGGTAGTCCTCAAAAAACCTTAACTGATGCACTTTCCGAGGCATCTGAAATATTCAAAGAACGTATCAAATCATCTTCTATCCAAGACAGCGAAAATGAATCATCCACAGAAGAGCAAACAGAAAATACACTTGTTTCTTTGCCACAACCTGTTCTCGTTTTAAAACCACCTTCAAATGATACCGAAAAAGATGAAGAAAACGAAGCAGAAGATGATGAGCCTCTTATAGCATATTCTAGACAACCACCACAAAACAGTGATAACGAATATTGGAGCACATTTTCTAAAATGCGAACGTTTGCTGGAAATCCTGCTGATCCTGCAGGGAAAGAACTTCAAGAAGTAGCCTCAAGTGCAAATCTCAAAGATCCTGTTGGACAACGTGCAGTTTTAGATGCAAATGCACTTCCTGCAATGTTAGATGTTTTAAGAATCAAACAAGCACAACACGCAGTTGATGTACGACAAGGACAACAAGCCGAAGCTGTTGTTAAAATCCTTGCACAAATCACTGTTTCGCCAAACGTTCGCCGCCATATCGCTAACGACGATACGGTCTCAATTCTTTTAGAAATTCTGAAAAAGGAGGAAAAACCGCTGATGAGCAATCTTTTTACTATTATAGCCAACTGTTGTAAAAACAAAACTTTTAGACAGTTGATTATTAAACATGAGGGCGTAGAACCTCTAATTTATCAAATTAAGAATCCAGCATATGCATCACAAGTATGTTTTGTCCTTTACGCACTTAATAGAAGTGAGCAATCTACTCAAGTTATGTTATCAAAACATCTTGATCATGAATTACAAAAATGTCAACAAAGTGAGAAAATGGATGATGAATTAATGTTGAACATTACAAGATTACTTTATTCAATTGCGTATTATGATAAAGAAACTAGGAACCAACTAACCAGAGAACAAGTTGTGTTCTTTTGCCAAGGGCTAGCATCGCCAAATCCTGAATTAGTTTCTTGGTCGGCTAAAGCATTCAAAATATTTAACGTCTCCGATGAACTGACAAAACCGTTTATCTCTCAATCGTGTGATGGACCTGCGAAACTTATAAAAACTCTTGACAATCCAAGTGATACGGTAGTGTTAGCAGGTCTAGAGTCAATAGCAGTTGTTGGTCAAATAGATAAAATAAGAACAGCAATACTTGAGGGAAATATTTTACCAAAATTACAAAATTTATGGGCAAGTGAAAATACTGATATTAGAAAAGGAACTTTAAAGGCACTTGGCGTCTTAAATCAACATCCAAAGTGTGCAAAATGGACTGTTCGACAAAATTTAATGCCAGATTTGATCAATTATTTAAATTCAACTGACCCTGAATTTGTCATTTATTCTGCAAAAGCAATTGGTAGTTGTTGTTCTGAAAAACAGAACTTAAAGCAATTGATCGAATTAAATGGAATAAGAATTTTATGGAGTTTAATGAAATCTCCACACAGTGGTGTACAAGCTGCAGCAACTCGAGCTTTAGTTCCATTCTTGAAAGACGAGTCATCTCCAGATGTAGTTCGTACTTTTGTTGATGGGCTTGATTTACTTGTTGATTTACTAAGATCGAATGACCCAGATGTTCAAGCTTCTGCATGCATGGCAATCACGGAAGTCGCAAGGGACCAGGAAAATCTTGCTGTCATGACTGACTTGGGCTTGGTTGAGCTCCTGAGCAGACTCCTTTCAACAAAACTTGATTCAGTACGAAAACCGTTAGCCGACGCTATCGGCGTATCGGCCACATGGGGAAACAACAGAAGAAGGTTTGGCGAAGAAGGCGCTGTTGATCCATTAGTCTCATATTTAAGGCCTCCATCAAATAATAAAGAGGTTCATGCAGCAACAGCAAAGGCTTTAAAGGCTTTAAGCGAAGATCCAGAAAACAGTAACAAGCTAAGGCATGCAGGCGTTGTTGATTATTTGTTGATAATGGTTGAAAGTAGAGATCAGGATCTACAAATGGCTGCTGCTGTTGCAATAAGAAATATTCGAACAAATTGTGTACGCAAAGATAATTGATTAAATTTTATAGGAAAAGATAAAAATGTTTTTGGTTTTTATTGTAAAAATTGTTTAAAAATCGACTCCAGTTGTTCAATATAATGATCATTCCCATCAACTTCATTTGTTTTACTCTGGAAATGGTTTTTTAAATTGGTTAATTGAAGGCAATCAGTCTTTGCTTCAAATAAGTATTACATGTTTGTACATTGTCCTCATTCAAAAAAAAATTATATAATTAAAAATATAATGAATTGAAGACAGAAAGAAGAAAAAAATCAATTAAAATCTTTATCTCACTATATTGAGGCGCATGTTAATATTGTTTCACCTAGTTTCATGTTGTCTTCAGCTAATGACAACTTGTTTTATGCAGAAACATTGTGCAAGATTTCACACTTCAAAGAAGCATTGCAATATTTAAGCCTTTATTTAGATGAATCCAAGCCAACTACTAATTCCGATTTTAACACAATTACGATAATATGCAAAGCTTCTGTTGATCCAATTCGCGAATCGCTTCGATCATTAACATTATACTATAACAATGAAGTTGATATGGTTCATGTCTTGAATGCGAATATAATTCAACAGTTCAAAGAAACAACACATCAACAATTATCAGAGTATTGCCACTTCGTAATTGATATGATTACAGAAAAGTTTTTGCCAAAGGCGATAACATCAAAAGAAAAAGTATATTGCCAAAAAATGCGAGGTGATTATTATAGATACCTTGCAGAATTTGCAATTATAAAAGACCTTCAATATACGATAGAGGAAGCATAAATCATACCTTGAAGCTTGCTCGAATTCAAAACACCTGTTACATAGCGAACCATTAAGATTGGGTTTGATTCTCAATTACGCTATTTTTACATTCGAGTACTTAAACAATATTGCAGATGCATCTGAAATGCTCCAAAAAGCAAGTAAAGAAGCTGAAATAGATATGGGGCAATTGGATCAAATTGACCGTTGTGGGTCCTTGGAAATTCTTCAGGTAATGAGAACAAATTTGATTGTTTGGAATGATACAATAGAATAAAAAATTTATGAAAAACGATTTAACGTCTTATTCTCTTGTCACTTTTGATATAAAGTTTATAATTTATTTTGTTTTCTTCTTACAAGCAACCAGGGAAAAAAACTCATTTTTCTCTTGGAAAGATATGCAGCGCTGACGAATGTGAAGATGTTGATCAAGTTATTATAGAAATTAAAAATTTCGTTAATTATATTTCAACCAGTTTTACAGACGAATCATCAATATCTGATGCTGTTTCGTTTATTTGTAGTAAAATGCAAATATGCGATTTAAAAATTTCCAATGTAATTTATGAAAATCAAATATGTATTAACGAATTCTTAATGAATTGTTTATTTAACTTAAAAATAGCTAATTTAACATATGAAATTTTGAAGTCATTTAATGAGTTCTACAAAAGAACAAAATATAACCCAGTTCCTGAAAATTTACCACGTTTTTTGGGGATTTTATACTCAATCGAACCTGAATTTCTCAAAGAGAAAGTAATACAACAAATTACCATTGAATGCTTGACCAGTATACAGTTTTATTTTGATATTTCTTTTTCAGAATATTTTGATGAAGACTTTTTTGATTTCATTAACAACACTCTCTTTGGTAATGACAGCGAAGTTGACTATATCATTGGTTTTGTTTTATATGAATTTATTATGAAAATCCCCATAAATAATCAATTCTCAATTTTTATAAAAGATTTTTTCAGAAACAACATAACATTTAAAACAGCACCTCAACTTTCAATCAGCTTTTATGAAATAAGCACAAAATATCCTGAAGCATGTAGTGAAGAATGGATGCAAATGTCTTTTTTTTCACTTCTTCAGTTCAACGAAGACCCAATTCGCGTACAGCTTTTCAGGGCATTGTATAAAATGCATGAGGAATATCTTCCTTTCTATATTACATACGACACAATTGGTTGCATTTCTGATGCTCTTTCTCGTCAGGGGTACCCCGAAATTGTCACTTTTGCGTTGAGATTTGTCTATCGTTTTTTACAATTCGATATAGTTAAATGCATTCAATTATTTTTTTCTGATGATTTTGAAGGTGTAAATATCATATGCAATTTAACATATCATTTATTTAATGCTCCTTTCAAAGTCAAACAAATTACGTCATATATTTTCACTATTTCTTTAAGTTATTCACCCCAAATATTTTATGAATATTTCCAAATCAAAGCTGAGGATTACGAAAATTGTTTGGACTATGTGAAGAATGGTTTCCAAGCGATTTCCGAAGTTTTTAATTTAAGTCAATCTGATATTTCTAATTTGATGCTAATTGCATTGGATTCTTTAATAAATGTAATGGAGAGCAGAAACGCAATCGAAGACTTCCTGGAGACTATAAATAAGTCGGGAATTGATGAGCAAATTAGAGAAATTGCGACAATGGAAACAATTGAAGATGAAATTGATAATGAGATAAAAGAAAGAGCATCAGTCCTTTGCGAAAAATATTTTGGTTATGAATAAATATAAATTATTAAATATAACTGTTAAAATAATTCTGAAAATGAAATTTACAGGCTGAAGATTTAAGAAATATTTGTATAAAATAATGAGTATCAAAAAGCATTTGTAACCATAGAGATAACTCGCATTGATATGTTTCAACATTTTCGATCAAATATTATCAAATGCATAAATAAAATATATTTCTTCATCTATTCGAATGGAGGCAATGTCTTTATGATGCATATCTCTGACATTGGCTGAGATCCGTAATTGAAAGTCGTATTAACCCTCAGCATGAATTGTGTGTCTCTTCTTTTAGCAAATACATCACTTGTGTCAAAGCCCCTTTTGGGTCCTCGGGATCAGTCCCGACCGCATTATATACCTACCTACCTCCGGTCATTATTAGCTGAAAAATAAATCATTTGTAAGGCTATTTGATTTGTATTGTTAGGGTTAACTTTACATTGTCCGAATATAACAATGTCATTACCTCTATATAATTTAATACTTTCTTTAATACTTTTTTTCTAAATTTTCTTTTGTAGCATAATTATGATCATGATTATGATCAATATTTGAATAAGTATTATCATGATTATGATCTTTTAATGCTGTGTTATCTGGATCAATACCATTAATTGTTTCACATTCGAAATTCTTAATATTTGTAATATTACTTGTAATTATTGTTGTTGTATTTAATGCTGATTTAAAGTCCTCAGTATCAACATAATTTTGACTAATAGAATTTGATAAAGTACTAATTCCATTTGTTAATTCTTCTTTTGAAGCATAAGGTTTAACAGCGCTTTCGACCTATGAGTCTTATGCCCAAGTTTCATCCGAAATTTATTCATCAATCGTACCAAATCCTTTTTCGCATTATCTAAAGTAAATTGTACATAGTTCATCAAAAGAAAAATAACTAAATAAAATTATTTTTTAATAAATTAATAATGATTCTAACAAAAAATAATCTGGTTCCAGCCACTGTATGTTCTCTGACTGTACATTGTTCTAACATATATAAAATCCGATTGTTTTATACATTTTTTATCGAAAATTCTTAAAGAATTTGCAAATTGAGCGGACTACAAAAAATTGATAAAATTTATCAGAAAAATGTGCATTCATTCAATTTTCTAAACTTGATGAAACTACCACAAAATCGATTTGGAGTGTATGTTTCTGGTCTTATTAACGAATATCATGTCCGCCCATAGTCTAGAAATAGACCCATTATCGAAATTATTGGCAGATATTCACTTGGGTATAATGAGACTATCATATTACATCACAATACCCCCAGAACCCGCAGGCCCAAGCACAGGCGATTCGGAAGGCTGGACCGATATACGAGAAGAAATATCAAAAGCATCAGATGGGGAGCTTATAATGATAAGCCATTTACGATATAATTTATTACTTTCATCTATCGAATCATGGGAGCTTAATGACATAATTGGAGTGTCAGTAATTCATAATGGCACTCACATATATCAGAATATTCCTTATACTCAGACCAACGGTTCGTTTTACCCAGATACGACGATGTACACGGATTTTCCGATCGTCAATTTAATATCTTATTATCCTTTCGATTATTCTTATACTGTTTTAAAGAAAGACACAAGCAAGCAAAATTTAACAACTCAGAAAGAAATGGATTTCATGTTTGCAAGCAGCGAAAATGTTACGATTCCACGTGTTGGTGCAGATCCTGTATATGAACTCTATTTCATACATAAAATGTCATATTTCTATATGACTATACATCTAAACACTGAAAGGAATCAATCAAACATTTCATTGTTTATCAATGGGTTAAAACATAACGGAACATTTAGCACATTAAATGGTACGGTATTCATCGATGATGACGCGCAACCACTTAATAATTGGAATATTACAAATCTTTGCAATATGAGTAACTCTGAAACAATTCAATGTAAAATGATATTATTTCCACAAATGCTTAATAACGATATTGAAATATCAATTTTTAATGATGAATTTATATATAACGAAACAATTCAACAGGAAGAACTCAAATCAGGATATTCATATTCTTGCGAATTATATGTTAATATTAGTACAGCAACATTTACACAAAGTAATACATTCACACAATCAAATGAATTTACACAAAGTAATATTTTTACAAAAAGTAATACATTCACACAATCAAATGAATTTACACAAAGTAATAAATTTACAAAAAGTGATACATTTACACAATCAAACACATTCTCTAATTCCAACACATTGATACAAAGTAATGAATTTACTCGATCAAATACATTTTCTATTTCAAATACATTGATACAAAGTAATAAATTTATCCAAACAAATACATTTTCTATTGCGAATACATTTTATGTAAATTTAACATATTCTTATGCATTAACATATAATTTTATTATTACCGAAACATATATCATTCATAATTCATTTGTAACGAACACATATTCTTTAACTTTATTAAATTCGACAAATGTATATACAAACATTAATTATATTTATTATGAATATACAATTGTTCAATACACATTTTCTTATTCATATTATTCACTATATTATTTTAATATTGAAATAAATGATATCATTAATGACAACATCGAAAATAATAACAATAAAATGAATAATATCATAATAATCGTTTGTGTTGTAGTAATTTTAGTAATTATTTCTTTACTTATAGTATTTTTAATTCGACATCGAAAATCTAAAGAAATCTCCAAATGCTCCGAAAGCAAAAGTTCGAATATTGAAGAGATAGAAAACACAAATTACATTTCATCCTGTTATAAACTTTCGCATATTGAAGAAGATCCGTTTGCTAAAGATTTTAATGAGGATAATATTATTGAAAATATTTAATGTTTTGAGCAAATTATTATTTTCGATAGAATATAAAAGCGCATTTCTATAATATGTTTATAAATAAAATATATATGAAAGCAATTCTTTTAAATATTTTTTAGCATATAAAAAATCAAAAAAAGTAAATTACAATGTTTTAAAATGAAATCAAATTTTACAAATGTCGTTAAGATATAATTATGTACCTTTTCTTGAAATAATGAGCGGTAATACATTTTTAAACTCACAATTTTGATAAAAGATTTTTAAATATCTGTGATTATAATTTTTATTAATTTAATAAAATTTTTATTCTATTTATTTTATATTTATTCCAATAAATAATTTCCATTGTTGAATATTATGTTTTGATAATCTTTTGATATGCTAGTCGCTCATCACCACTAAGCAAGTAGATTATACCACAATATGTAAAGCCTTGCTTTTCTAAAATATGTTGTAATATATGATTATCACGATGAGTATCAATGCGTAAATTTGGTATTTGTTTAAAACACCATTCAAAACATGCAGATGCTACTCCATGACTATCAGGTGTACTTCCAAGTCTGTGAATAGTGCCATATGGTTGGGTATCATCAAGCCATTTCCCTTCATATATGGTTGTATATGTGGGATCTTTGCCTATAATTAAAGCAAATGTGCCAACTAATTCTCCACATTCATTCAAACATACGTAACAGTTCCCATTATCGATATCTTTTAATACTATATCAGTTGTTGGATATCCACCAGTCCATTGATTCATATTTCCAGATTTACGCATTATACTTCTTGATTGCTCAAAAATGTTCATTAATTTATCTAAATCCTCAGGAACAGCTTTCCTGATTTTCAGCATTTTGGTTGCTCAAATGGGGTGCCCCGCGAGATTTTCAGTTTTAGAAGAATTACATCGCAAATTTGGTTTATTAAATACAATAAAAGGCTCAACAACAGAATATTCTTCTCCAACTGGCATCAGGACTTTCACTTAAAGTAAATCAAAGTAATTTATTTTCTTAATCAATTAAATTAGCTATTTTTGAATAGTGTTTTTCACATGACCAGATAAATGGTGTGCAAGATATTTTAAATTATCTCATCCATCATCAAATCTCATTGAAAAAATATATCACCAAGAGAAAAGCAAAAACTATTCCATTTAAAATTATCTGAATAATAAATTTGATATAAATATTACTTTGGAGGAATAAAGTGTTATTTGCAATGAATTTTACGGCGCAAATTTTATTCGATTATTGAAAAGATTCGAAATAAATTCTCAAGTAATAGGGAACAACACTTTGTGTTCAACAAAAAATTCTTTATTCAACATTTAGATAGGTTATTGTATGTACACTGTCTCTGATTGTGCTGCTATTTCAGCATCGGCAGTAATTTCTTCGTAAGTGAACGCAGATATGTACTTTCCTTGATTTGTCTTTATAGTAAATCCTTCGCCGAATGGCTCAATTTTGAAGATTTCGTTTGGACCAATCGATGAAGCAGTACATTCCAAAACTCCTTTAGGATTTAAGGTCATATACTTTCTATGGAATGAAAGTATCGCATATCCGTTCCCATGTTTTATAATTTTGAACTTTTCCCAGGCTTCAGATTTATCTCTATTCCATTGTAGCGACCCATTTTGTTGGGTAGAAAGATACTTACCGAAGCAAGACATAATGTCTTTATTCTTACCGGCAATTGGATCTGTGTGAAGTTTGAGTTTTTTCTTTTTTAAATTTAATATTGTGAACTTTTGCAATTGTGTGATTTCTTTTCCTTTCCAGTCACAAGAGTGATCTTTGTGCACTGATAGGTAGGTTCCATAACACGATTTGAACGAAAAAGTTCCATCATTATTAACAATAATTGCAAATACTTCATTGCTCTTGGCATCGACAGCTTTACAAGAAACATTTCCATTTTTGTCAACAGAGATATATGTGCCGTGGTATGTTTTAAAAATAAATCCATTTGTTGTTTCCAGAACTTCAAATTTTTCGAATCCTCTTGCTTCTTGAACATTAGCAACTACTGCCCCATTGGTCCGTGCAGAAATGAACTTTCCAAAACATGTTTGAAAAATTCTCACTTTGCCAAATAGCTTGTATGTCATTTTGCTTAGCAAAGGAGCCGTTAAAATAAACGTTCTTAATAATATGTTTATACCAAAATGAAAAAGCAAACATTAAATCATTCACTCACAAAGAAAATGTAAGATAACCAATAATATAGTACGTTTTGGTTTTTGTTAGAATAATTTCATGAATAAATTTATCTTAATTTATGAAGAATAATTCGTTATTTCTTACAACATATTGCAAAATATTTTTAAACTACATAGAAAAAATTAAAGCTATTTGCTAAAGCATCAAAAATGAAATAAAAACAATTTACTGCTCATTGTTATTTTGATCTTGAAATGAAACATTTTGTAATCTGCATGCCTCTTTAATGCATTCCCTATAATGTCCCATCCCATGTCTTTTTTCATCAAGTTCTTTGATGAAATGTCCGAAATATTCGCAATCTTTTGTTATTTGAATTTCCAATTTACAAAACATCTCACCGATTATATTAAATATATATTGTTTCCCAGGTGGATATAAGGCTGATGTTGTATGACCAGCTGCTTCATCGTTATTCTCTAAAATCGACTCAAGTGGAGGCGGGGGCGCCTCAAACGGATTAACCGTCATATCGACTTTTTGAAAGGCCGTGGGTGCACTGGCGGTTTTACGATAGGCCGATTGAATTTGCTTTGCGATGAAATCTGGCAAACAATCAGAAGAAACAAGCGCAAAGTTATGAAACGAAAGGAAAGGAATCGGATCACCAAAGTTGAAGAAGCTAGTACAGTATGAAACTGTTTTAGACCAAAGATTTTTGCTAACGACTGCAGGTGGAGCAAAGATAATTGATCTTGTTGGAAGATCTGGGAATTTTTCTCTAAACATAAGATTACAAACACCTGCAACACCAGCACCAAGACTATGACCTGTGAACATAATTTGGCGATGGTTATTTTCATGAGAAAGTTGTTGGAGTAAATCTTGAATTTGCGTGCAAACTGCAAGAGATGCTTGATATATGCCCATATGAATAAGGCCTCCGAAGACGTCAGCAGCATTGGCTGTAATGTCGATTATATAATCAGAAAAAGAAATTGATCCACGACAAACAACAAATATTGTATTCATCTCGTCACTATTTGTAATAAAATATGGAACGCCTGAAACAACAATTTCCCCTGAATCAAAAACTACAGTACCAGCTTCAGGTATGAGCTTTCTTTTTTCAATAACACGATAAACAGCACTTGATAATTCTCCACAAAGATGAATCATTTTGAGTTCCTGATGGTCTGTAATTTGTGTTGGTTCAACAGGCTCTTTCGGAGGGAGTGTATCAAAAATTTGTTGGAGAAATGTTGAAAAACATATTTTCTTTGGATTTGAGGCAACGGCAGCTGCGGTCATTACTGTTTTCATTCCCTTCCTTGTGTTCAATGCATTTTTTGCTTTTTCGAATCCTTTGCTGAACTTTTCCATTTTTTCAAAAAATCACAAACTGTGTTCAAATGATCAAATAAACGGTCTTGAAGGAAAAAATCTTAATTCTAAACAAAGAATTTTAAAATAGAACTCATTATCAATAAAAATTAAATTTAATATTTTTTAATTAAAAATTTGTTCAATTCATAGATATCCTTATTTTTATTTCCATTTTTTGGTGTTATTTTCATCTGACGAGAAAGTCATTTTAAGAAAGTTTATTTCTTCTTTCATTTCAAGCACTAAATTATTTAATCGTTCATTTTCTATATTGGTATTATGTAATTCTGCGAGCAAATGATCTTCGAAACTATTATTTTGTAAATCCGAAATTAACTTAAATTGATTTTCATTCGTTTCGACCAATTTTGCATTTTCTTCTTTAAGTTTTGCGATGATAGCGTCAGATAAATGTTTTGTTTCGTTTGCTTTCAAACATTCTTCTTTAAGTGTTTCTATTTCCTTCCTTAATGAATCATTTGAAGCCTTTGATATTCGAAGTTTTTCGTTTTGTTGTTTTGCGTTTTTAATTATTTCTTTTATTAATGATTTATATTTTGCGTTTTCTTTTACAAGTTTATTTTGATCATCAGTTAATGTTTTGCTTTTACTTATATCATTTCGAAGATTTTCATTTTCTGTTTTAAGTTTTAATATTTCGTTTTTAAGTTTTTCGCTTTTTTGTGTTTCATTTGTCATTTGATTAGTTTTAAGATTATTAAGTTCGTTTTTAAGTGTTAAATTTTCTGTTCGAAGTTCAATTGATTCATTTTGTGCAGAACTTTTTTGTTGTTTTACTTTTTGGAGTTTCGCTTTAAGTGCAGATATCTTTTGATCACTATTTTCATATTCTTCTGTTTGGATCTGTTTTTCTTCGTTCGATTTAAGTTTGTTTATTTCATTTTGAAGATTTTCATTTTCTTTTTTAAGTTTGTTTAACTCTTTTTGAAGATTACTTTCATCATTTGACTGAGTTTGTTTACTTTTTACATCTAAATCGGATTTAAGTTTTGATATTTCTTCTTTAAGATTTTCGTTTTCATTTTTAAGTTTTTCGATTTCGTTTGATTCATTTTGTGATTCATTTCGATCAGTTTTAAGTTTTAATAATTCATTTTTGAGATTTTCATTTTCGTGTTTAAGTATTTCTGTTTCATCTGAAACATTTTGCAATTCATTTTGATTTGATTTAAGTTTAGCTATTTCTACTTTGAGGCTTTCATTCTCACTTTTAAGTGATTTGGCTTCGTTTGAATTGTTTTGTTTTGTTTCTTCCAAATCATAGTTAAGTTTATATAATTCATTTTTAAGATTTTCGTTTTCATTTTTGAGTTTTTCCATTTCTTTTTGCTCTGATTTAAGTTTTACATTTTCTTCATTTAGATTTTCATTTTCTGATTTTAATTTGTTGAATATTTTTTGATATTTATTATTAGAATCATCAGAATTTTCCATTAAATTATTAATTTCATTCTTTAGATTTTCGTTTTCTGTTTTTAACTTATTAATCTCATTACTAAATTCATCTTGTTTTGAAGTTAGTTCTGTTATTTGTTTTTCAAGTTCATCTTTTTTATTTCTAAGTTCATTATTTTCTGTTTCATAATTTTTACCTATTTCTTTATATTTCTCTTTTATAACTTCATTTGCTTTTTGTAATTCGATAATTTTATTTTTATTTATTTCGTTTTCGTTTTTAATTTCATTAAATTCATTTTCTTTTTCTTCTTTATATTTATCGAAATTCTTTTTAATTTTTTCATTTTCTTCTTTAATCGCTTGAATTAATTCTTCTTGATTTGATTCCATTGAACTATTTTGTTGTAATTCAATAACTTTTTTATTTTGACTTATTTTCTGTATAATATTTTCTTCGATTTCTTTAATTTTTTGGTTTTTAGAAAATGTAATTTCATTAAATTTTTGTTCCAAATTTGTAACAGGTAAAGTTATATCAAAAGAATTCAAACAAATTTTATTTTTAGGATTTATTAATAATAATTCACCATAAATAAAATTAATTTCCGAAGGAATTACATTTGAATTATTAATATTCGAAATTATTATTTGAGAAATTCCATTGCTTTTAAGTAACATATCACAATATTCATTTGATTCCCAACACATACATATTATGAATTCATATAATGATTGAATTTGAAGATAATTATTTAAATTACTTAAAAGTTGTTCGAAATAATCATGAAACAATTCTTTTGTATTTGGTGAATTTATTATACAAAATATACATAAACTAAAAACTTCAGTTGACTTAATTTCAATCACTTTTATTGCATTAATAAGTTCAATTGCATTTTCATATGAATTATTGATATAATTTTTAAGTAATTCATATATGTTAACTCCTTTATTAATATATAAATATATTAAATCTTTTATCATTGGTGTAATTTTATCACTTAAAACTTGTGAACCTTCAATGCAAAGTGATAATAATTGAATACAATCATTTTGTTTTCTTCCAATTTTGATGTTATTTAAAAGGCTTTCAATAATTGTGGTTTCAGATAATGAATCTCTGCATTTCTTATTGTTCTTCGAAAATAAAAGACTTTCAAGAAATCCAAATGATTCTGCATCGGCTGACTTAATTAAGGGTTCAATATTTGAAAGATAACCAGAGTCAATAAATATGTTTTGGTTTTCATCATTATTTTGAAGTATCGAAAAAATTGCAGCTAAATATTCAGGATGCTCAATATCTATACGTTTGGCTAGTGCATCAATAGAATTCCTGCCTATTTGCGTTTGGAAAGTGGTGTTTCCATTGATTATGGCAGGAATCGTAGATACAAATTTCTTGGAAATTTGTTCGTTTTGATCTGAAATTGACCCAAAAAGCCGAGACATTTGAGGTACATTTTCGGAAAGTTTTTGTTGAAATTTATCTGGTTGTAGATATGCAAATTGCATTAATAAATGCATTGACTGGACACGAATTTTGGTATTTTTATGATCAAGAAATTTAACGAAATAATCCAGGAGATTAGGTTGCTCCAATATTATCCTTGAATTACTGTATCTATCAGAACAATCGTCACGAACATATTGGTTTAAAATGAAAAAAATGTTTAAAATAGAATCTTCATTTTTTAAAGCATCTGGTATCAAGTTAATTAAAATTGGGATTCCTTTGATTGCAATTTTTTGATTGTAATTTGCTGATAAATCTCTTAATTGTCCAATGCAAAATTCAATGTTTGTCTTCTTTGAAAGCTGCTCTAATATTGTTTCTGCGTATTCCTCATCAGTTTGTGCTGGCCTTTCTTCGAAAAGCCACTTAAAAAAGCTCATGGCGCGGAATTTTGTATAAACGGTCCAAGGGGTATCCCAAACAGGGTGGGAGGGAACCCCTTTTATTCCAAAAAAATTAACTATTTATCATTTTGTTATTATACTAAAATAGTTACTTGATGTATTTATGCTTAATATACTGAAACAAAATTATAACATTATTTCAAAATTATGTGGTAATTAGCTCCATTGGATTAGTTTTCTTTGATAATTGTGGATTTCACACATAAATAGTTGATAAATATTTTTTTCTATTTTTATTAAAGCAAAATTGCATTTGCATTCAACTATTCATATTTTGTGTTAAAACATGAATTTTTACAAAAAGAATGCATTTTTTCATCGCAAGTGTTGACACAAAATCAAATTAATTCATTTTTTGATTCTTTGTTTTAGTAAATTAACAATTTTGTTGTTATTTGCTTGACGAATAGCTGTATGAAATTATTTAAAGAAACGCCAAGTATTTAAATGAAAAATCAAATTATTAAAACATATTCCAAATTATTAAAACATATTCTAAATTATTCAAATGAATAGTTTTTGTATTAACATCAATTCCTTTATCTAAAAGTAATTTTACTATTTCTATATTATTATTTTTAACTGCTATATGAATTGCTGTTTCAAATTATTAAAGCATATATAAAATTATTAAAACATATTACAAATTATTCAAATGAATAGCTTTTGTATTAACATCAATTCCTTTATCTAAAAGTAATTTTACTATTTCTATATTATTATTTTTAACTGCTATATGAAGTGCTGTTTCAAATTATTAAAACATATATAAAATTATTAAAACATATTCCAAATTATTAAAACATATTCTAAATTATTCAAATAAATAGTTTTTGCATTAACATCAATTCCTTTATCTAAAAGCAATTTTACTATTTCTATATTTCCTGATTTAACTGAGTATGGTAAAATTGTTTTTGGAATTTGTTGACTTTCTATTTCGCTTTCTATTATGAATGTATTTCCTTTTGATGCTATTTCTTCTATAATTTCATTATTTATTTTCATTCCTTCTTTTTCTAAAAACATGAAGATTTCATAATTATTAAATTCTATACATTTTTTCCCAAGATATATTAAATTTTCTTCACTTAAATTACAATTATCTTGATTTTCGATATTGGAATTCTGTTTTGTAAAAGAAAACATCGAAGATAAATTTTTTCTGTCATTAGAAATTTTTCCAATTTTATTTTCATAAAGATAATGAAAAATTTCATTTCTATGAAATTCTATCGCTGTTTCATATGCTTCTGTAAATGATGAATTGTTTTGTTCACATAAATGAATAATTTCTAAGTTTCCACCTGCAATTGCATATTTAGATGTATTTTTGATATTCGAATTATTTAATAACAAATATTTAAAACATTTAATCGAACCAAAAAATGCACAATAATCAATTAATTAAACATTTTCAGTATTAATAAATGAACATCTTTCATAAAGTGATGGCTTAATTATTTGATTAAATTCAAATTCATTATGTGATGATATTTCTTGAAGCTTTTCTAAATCATCATTTCGAAGTACTTTCGCAATTTCTAATGGATTAACTCCTTCTTTTACATATTGCTTATGAAGCTTCCAATTATCTTTTGATAATTCATCAAGTGCTGAGGTGAATTTTTCAAAGAATTGTGGTTCTGGATGTTTGTTCTTTAATTCATTTATTTCTTCTTTTGTTTTATATTGAGAAAAATATAATGTGTTCATGTTCTTTACTGAAGATGGTTCAATTATTTCTTCTTCGATCATCTTTTCAAGAAGGAAATAAGATTCTTGCTTTTCTGTTCTCAGTAAATATTTACAAAAGATTTGAGTAAGATTAGAATCAGTTTCACTTTTGTTTTTATCTTTATCATCTTCTTTTTCTTTTAAAGTTAATAAATATTTAATATATATATTTTCATTATTTGATTGAGAAACAAAAGCTGAATAAATAAGTCTAGAAACAAGATAGTTAAATGTATATGGCAGCCTATCTACAAACAAATTAATTGTTGCTTGAACTGATTGATCGAAATTTTTTTCGTTGAGATTAAAGACAATTGATTCTAATGATTTCGAAAGTTCCATCAATAAAAGTGTTCAAAACCTATTCGTTCGAAATATTTGTGAGAAAATAAAATTGTCAATACCAAAAAAAATGTCATACGATAGAGATTGAAACTGTTCAAATAGCCTAAAAACGAATCACAAAATTTTTGTTCTGAATCAAATATCAAAAATTGTGCTACAATAAATAATTAAATAGATTTTTACCGATAGAGGATTGAGATTTTTAAGTTTCGTTTTAAATTTTGGTTTCCACAATAACAAGAAAAAGATTAACATTTTCCCCTCAATCGCACTTGGTCAAAAAAATTTTATGCGGGGGTGGCCCTGCTTGACGATCATTCGATACAATTTCATCAATTGATAATGGTTTAAGCTAAAATCAGAAAAGTTATTCATAAGCATTTCGTTTACGCATCTCTTCTATACACCCATAAGCTCTTTATACTCTTGGAAGCATTGAATAAGAGAATGTAATTGAATGAAATACAAGTATTGTTCAATGATCAAAGAATTATTTTATATCATCAAAACTATGATTATGAAGTTATTGTTAAAAATGATAAACTTATACTTCCTGAATCGAAAATTGTTTATAAATATTATGATTATTATAATTGGACAAACAATAAAGAAGAAAAAAACACTGTGTTAGATGTAATATTTGATCTATCTGATTTATCTATTGGAGGATTTAATCAGGAAATTTATATGCATAAATGGAAGAGAAAAGAAGGTCATCATAAAAGAGGATACGGTACCGAGTTGAATACATTGGAAGTGTACTTGAATAAGGATTGGGAATTCGAAACAGTGTAAAAGGCGTTGTTCATTGGTAATGGAACTCCTTATTTGGTAATAGGAATTATAGATAAGCACTCATTCAGAGTGACTTTCGCATTGATAAAGGTGAAGAAATCGAAATAATTAAATAAAAAGCTTCTGATATTTAGGGTATTTATCATTTTAAAACAAAATGAATTTTATATATAATGAAAAAGATGAAACCTATTTGACAAATATCTATTTCATACATTTTTTAGAGGATTACAGTAGCACTTTATTGACTTTAGCTTTAATATTGTTCGGGTGTTGATACGCTCCATTTTAAGAAATGTGTTTTTATAAATAATTTTAAAAATGACAGATTATAAACAAACAATATTTGTAGTATCTTATATAAATAATTCATCCAAAACAATTGATTGAACCATAGGATAAGATTGCATTGAATAAAAATTATTATTAAATTATTTATTAAATTGATTTATAATTGTTTTACTTTAAAAAATACTGCACGAGTTCTTTTTATGCTGAAATCTATATTCGTCATTGCTTTGACTTATTATCTAGTTATATCTATCACAAATAAAACGAATTGCAAAATAGAAAACACCCATCAACTTTTTTTCCAATGCTGAGCTTTCGATGTAGTCATATGCATTGATTTTATTTTTCATTTCTTTCCCTTGGGCTGTTGAAATAGGGATAGAGTTTTCAGAAAATGTTAGAACATATTTGATCACTTTTCATGCCAACTTAGATTATACGATGTGGATGGACAACATTGTTGTAATTCAGGATAATAAATGTAACGAATGTTTTAAGTGATTTTGATGAAACGAGTGCAAAGCAAAGTATTACAATATCAGTATGTATGTCCCGCAGGACGCAACGACGTAGTTCCTCTGGTTGCATGGATCCGTACCATATATCAAAATTTATACATAAATTTTCATATTCAAAGTCTTGAGCATATCCACCAAAATGTGAAGGAATGTAATTTGAAAAATTAGAAATGTCTTCAAAACATGAGCAGAGGAAACTTGCCTTACCAACCCCGCTATCTCCAACAAATAGACCTCTAGAGCTCTATCTCAAGATATCATTCTCGATGCTAATAAAATTGTTAAATCATTGTAGAGATGTTGAAATAAAAATTATATTATAATTTTTTCTCGAATTCCATTCTTTAGTTACTCCATTGCAATTTAAACATTGGAATATTCCAAAACATAAAATTTAATTCCTTACTAAAACTTCAAATACATTTACACAAAAATTATTTTTATGATTTCTGTACTTTGAAACTTTCTTTCAGTTTCCACTTTTCCAAATTCGATTCTATTTGTTCCACATTACATTGCAATTCCGGCAACAATTTTGCAGTTGATTCAAACAAAGGCAAGCAGACCGATCGATAGAACCCTATTTGACTTTTTGGCTTATCCAAATGTGCTCTATCATTCAAAGGCGAAGAATACTCCATTCCGTTTGCCAATTCCAAGTCCCCTTGTCTAAAGAATTCTTCGCATAAGACGTCGCACCATTTGTCTGCCAGATTAAACGGTCTCGACACGTTTGATATATCGCCACATTTCAATAGCATTTGCATTAACAAAATTCTGTGCTCGAGATTTTCCATGTCAAAAATTTTGGCATCAAGCATCGCATCAAAGGACTTCAAAATGTCAAAATGACGCGCCATGTCAGTGGCCAATATCATCCGGATGATCTCGGACCAGATCTGGCTATATTCATTCGGGCTTAAGTTGATGAAGATGTTACATTCTTCTTTTGATATAATATCAATTGATGTTTGACAATGATGTGTTTCCATAACACTTTGATTCTTGAACAATATACCTAATGGAGTTTCAGCTTGTACATTATACATATTCGTAAACCCATCATGACCTACATCATGACATATTGAAGATACCAATAGAGCAAGTAATTCAAGTTTCGTTAACTTCTCATCCAGTTTTGATTGTATTACCTCAAAAGTGACGAACTGAGTTACATCAAGTGCATGATGCCAATTATGATAAGGTACATCATTATATGAGTCATGTAATTCAGTGAAAAACTTGAAAAGTTTTTCATTAGTGATTTTAAATTCTTGCGGCAAATTGAACTTATATAATATTGCAAAAAGGACCTTAATATGACCAATACCAGGGAATTGATAAGGATCGAAATCAACTCTCCAAATGATATCATCATCAATGAATAGTTTTGTTGGACAATTTGTATATTTCGATCTTTCTTCAGGTTTTATATATTGTTTTAACTCTGTTTCACTTTTCCCTAATTTCGCTAAGTCTATAAGTTGAGATCTCTCAATAGAAACGGCCGCAAATACAGCAAAACAATCCAATATTTGGATATCTTCATTAGGGAATTGACGATTACTTTGTATCTCGATAATGCCTAAAGGGTTTTGATCACTACCATACAAAGGGATACAACAAATTACGTTTTCTGATTTCTTTGATTTCTCTTTTTTCCCAATTATTGTGTTCCTACCTAAGAACGTTGATATTCTCCCATTTATATTGATATGTTTATCCATATCATTATCATTGACATTATTATCATTTGTTATATCATTACCCATAATCTCTTCATATTCTTCAGTTAATTCATTTAACGATGCCTTATCTGAAGTTTCTTTAATTTGGTTACCTACAAACATTCGAATCCCTTTACCGACAATAGCTTCTTGTGCAAATACATCTCCATGAATCACTGGCTTTCCAATATTAATTAATTGTGTAAAAGATCGATCAGAGTTATCATATAAAAATAATGTTGCTCGAACTGCACTAACAGTACTACGAATATTTTCTAATATTTGATATAACAAATTCTTAATATTATCTGTATGCCCTAAAACAGCTGATAACCCTACAAATGTCCGAACTTGTTTTGTTAAACTTAATGACGCTTCATATAACTTAGCATTATCTAATGATATCCCACAAAAGACATTAAACGCCATTAACATTTTGATGTCATCTTCATCAAAGCCATTGGGCCCTATTTTGTTAATCATTTCTGTGACGCCCGCAATCTCTCCTCTGTTATTATAGATCGGAACACATAATATGGACTTAGTTCGATACCCTGTTTTGATATCAATGCTCTTATCAAAGCGGTCGTCTTGATATGCATCCAATATGTTAATAGTCTCCGCTGTTGTCGCTGTATGTCCGACAATACCTCTTCCAATTGGCATTCGAATCGCTTTATCTAATCCTCCTTGGAATCTCGAAACTAACTCCTGCTTCGCTTGGTCAACTAAGAACAATGAACATCGCTCCGCATTTAATAGTGTGCATGCCTTCTCCATAATTAACGGTACTAATGTATCGATATCTAATACTCCACTTATGATCTCGGCAACTTCTAATAACGCAGAAAGCCGTTGCTCATAGTCATCTAATTGCGCTTCAAACTGTGGTTGGGTCATTGAACATGTCATCGACTTGAATACAAATGGTAAAACAGAACGTAGCTCAATGGCATCCTCAGTCCTGAAGTATCCGGGATTGGCTCTTCCTCTTAAGACAACTGTCCAAAATCGATGGGAGTCATCGACATATGGCTGAGATAATATTGGCTCATCATGGAATCCATCACTCGCTTCATGATATGACTCGTGGTCCCGAACACTGCGCTCTAACACAAGTGAACATTGACGAAGACTATAGCCGGCGACACCAGATTTTTGATAATCAAGTTGCAAAGGGGTGTCGCTGTCAGTCTCAAATCGAAAGAATTGGCCTTTGCTGGGGCTGTACATCCATATTTCCGCTTTTCGGCATCGGAAGTGATTTTGCAATATATTGGTTAACGATTTGACAACGGTTGGAAATGTGGTGAGTTCAACTAATCGAAGCGCTAACATAAGATCTGACTTTGGGGAGATAAGGAACGCACTGTAGATGTGGAATTTTTGGTATAGAATTCGGACGGAATTTATTTCCTTTGGTCCAAATGGTGTAAAACTGACATCACGTGCAAGTTCTATGATACATTGAACACTGTTGTCACGCGACGTAATGGGGAATAAGAGAACTGACGCATCTGATGTGACAACTCGAGTATCAATATTCTCATCAAAGTCGGGATGACTGCTTTGTGGCGTGACGCAAAGTGACGTAGCTGAGCGGTATACGGAGCTAAGAATCCCTTTGTCACATGGTGAAAATATTTGATATGTCGGGGAATAAAATTCGTTTCGTTTTGGAAGATAAAGCCAAAACGAACAAAACTGAGCTGAAAACGATTTGATAAGAACACTCTCTATGGATACGCTGAGAGGATGTGATTTCAATTCTTTGATTATTTGATCAAATGTTTCTTGCGGTGGCTCTTGTAATGGGCCAAGCGCCGGCGGTGCGTGGCTGATGTTCGGGAGCTTCTTTGTCAATGCACCTGTCTTGTGACCATTGACAATTGGGCTCAACGTGTGCATCAATCACATCAAATAACGGATGAAAAACCGTTTTCCAAATCACATCGATTTTTTAAAAAAATTTACTTCTTTTCAACAACTAATGTTTGTATTTTTGTATTTGGAAATTCGAAATTGTCTTAAAGAGTTAACTCAACAAAATATTTAAATTTAAAATATTTCCAAATTTTTACAAAATGTAAATTTCATTGACCCAAATCATTTGTCGTAACAAATTACGTTTCCAACTTAAGTTAGTGTCTGAATGCATTTGGAATTTCTTCATTAATGGATAACGTTCATTTTCCAAATCACACCAATTTTTTAAAAAATTTACTTCTTTTAAACGATTAATGTTTGTATTTTTGTATTTGGAAATTTGAAATTGTCTTAAAGAGTTAACTCAACAAAATATTTAAATTTCAAAATATTTCCAAATTTTTACAAAATGTAAATTTCATTGGCCCAAATCATTTGTCGTAACAAATTACGTTTCCAACTTAAGTTAGTGTCTGAATGCATTTGGAATTTCTTCATTAATGGATAACGATTATTTTCCTTTCAAAATCTCTATCGTTGATAAATTTTAATTTGATTTTCGATTATTTTCGTCGGTATAATCGGATTCATTATCCTCTATCATAAACTTTCAGTCAACAATCGGATTCCACTCAGTAATTGTAATTTCCTCTTTAAACGTATCATCACCTGGATAACAATCGAACAAATCTTCACAACAATTTTCATCTTCTTGCTGACCATTGAATGCACTAATGTCTCCATACTCGAAATAATACATTGGCGATAGATAATTCGTAATTTGTTCTGTTTTCCATTTGATATCATCAGCATTTACCAATTGTTCTGGTACTACGTTTGCATTAGCATTAACATAATTTGCATATAAAACTGGATTAAACACTGTTTCTCTCTTTGTTCTTTGTTTTCGTTTGTCTTCATGAACATCTTCTTCATATATTTCAGGCATTTGAACATTAGTTATCGATGGAACAAAGCAAATTAATGTATTACTTGATACATAACGCGAACTCCATTGCCTTAATAAGATAGGATAACACTTAAGAGATGGCAATGCTGTGATTACACAATCTCGTGATTTAGATTTACATGAAATTGATACATAGCCAAGTTTTTGGAAACTTCCATTGATTGATGACTTACATCGGCATGTGAGATTCTTTAGTTGGCGATTATTTAAACATAATATTGGGCCACAAAAACAGATTCCTACTAAAACACATCTTGCTTCTTTGTTAAATTCAGACTGTTCAATAAAATGAACTAGTATACTAAGCTCATTTGGAAATGATACAATTCTTTTATCTTTTGACGTTTTCTTTTCTTCATTTTTGAAGTTCTCGCAAATTCTTACATATTCTTCTTTCTCATCTTCGGAAAGCATCTTCCAATAATTTTCATAGATTTGACACTCTTTGAGAAATGATGGTTTCATGAAAATGAACCAAAAGCTCAAATTTTCTTTCTTCTCTGTAAAATTCAATGAAAAATTTCTCCCGTTTTGAATCAATAACCGTCGAGAATCGGTTTCCTTAAACTTTTTGTATACAACATATCTCAATCTTGTTGGCAAAACGGTTGATCCCTCGACGATAGAGTCGAATGAATTTAAAATCATCGTACTCTTATTCAAAAGCTTGAATAACACGAATCCTCAAGGATTGCATTGCGTCTGCTTTTTGTTTGCTAAGGCATAACACGTGCATGCATATTTTTCCAATAAGAAATAAACGAACTAATAATAATACATTTCTTTTTTTTTTGCTTTTACTTTTATATTCACTGATTATAAATTCGATTTAAAAAAGTTTTATCTTATCTGAAAAATTCATACTTTGTTCTTTGTTGTGAATCTGTATAGTGATTTACACCTAACCTTAAAGGTAGAAATGCTGTTTCGAAAGGATTTTTAAAAAAGACGTTTGTTTTTTAGGGAATGCAAGTCGAAGTGCCAATTGATGCACCAATCGAAATTAAAAAGAAAATAGCGAAACGCCTTCAAAAGAAAGGAGCTCTTAGTTCTATTGAGCGAAAAATTAAACTGGGAATGTTGATATCTATTGAGGAATTACGAGAAGATCCAAACAAAGAAAGTAAACTTGAACGCAAAAAATTTAAGAATGCTAGCCCACGCGAACTAGAAGCTTTGAATTGTGTATTCAACTTTTTAGCTGAACATAATTTAACATATACTCTTTCTACAATTCTTGAAGAATCATGTGTTCAAAGAAATAAAAACCAAAAAACTAGGGTTGAAGACCTCGTTAAGTATGCTCAAAATTCTTCTTCTGAATCCACTGATGATTCAAATTTATTTTCAGATGATTAAGCGCACTTATATGAACATAGCACTTGTATAAAAAATTATATCATTTTAATTTTTTTGACTTATAATCAATCTCTTGTAACTAAACTTGCTTCATTCATTATATTAAACTGACTGAGTCAAGTACAAAAATATATAAAACAGTTTATTAACTTATGTACATATGTAAAACATCAGCCATTTATCGTTGTAAATGATTGTTTTAACCAAATCCAAATAACTCATAAATTATTATATATATAAAACTTAACAAATCATTTTCAGATAACTTCAAGTTGTTTTCCACATTCTTTTCCCAAAAATAATTTTTTTAATAAAAATTTTCAATTCCTCTCTTTCTACCAACTTAAAATGACCATGCGCCATACAGGAATTGGTCATTCTCGCTGCGAATGTCACCACTTTTGCAAAAGTCATCAAAATTGATGTCAAATAATTCATAATTAATATCTTTGAAGATATCATTTTCACGAAAATCAAAAGTAGACTTAAGTTCCATTCCATTTACTGGCGCTGGATCAAAAACATCATCAGAAGGAAGAAAAATTTCATCAAGTTTACTTTGGGAAGTGTCATTTTTTGAATCTTGAGTGGAACTATCCTTTTTAATTAGATTTCCTTTGTCATCTAGTTGATACTTTTCGATTCCATCAGAGCCATCATATAAAATTTTTGAGCACGAATATGAAATCGCGGACGAGTCTGTCTTAATACCTCGAGAGGCCATACCAAATTAGTGAATTACTTAGAAAAAGGAGTCACTTCGAGTGCGGCGTACTTATGGATAGTTGAAACCAATTTTTTTGGAGTTAACAAAATCATTCCTTTTCTTTGAAAAATTGTGTTGAAAAAACCAATTTTGCAATTGAAAATAACATACCGTTATATTGAATATTCCATCAAATGAAAAAACTCCAACGATAAACTCATAATCAAAAGTAGAAAGAAAAAACGATCGGTTTCAATTGAATTGTCTTACAAAAAGTTTTATCGTACGATACCATTTTTGAATTTCATGTGGGAATGTCAAACAAGGATGAAACACATAATAAAATTGAAAATAAAGTAAATTGATGTTATTCCCTTTGAAGCCTAGAAAAACGAGTAAACATTTGGTGCTTATCTTCACTAGTTGACGCAAACTAGATTTTGAGGGAAACTTGCTTAATTCAACTATCTTTAAGATTTTAAATGGTATTTCGATATAAAAGCAAGCTCAAACGAAATAAAGCTTCTTAAGTAACAAATTTAGGCATGATAAACAGTTTGAAAATGGAATCATTTTTACAACGTAATGATTATTTACTGTGCTTCATTCTGTAGTTTTAAATATGGGTTAATATCGCAACTGCCAAAAAGCATATGGATTCTTGATTAAAAATAAGATCAGTTTGATTGGTATTTTTATGTCAGTAATATTTTCTCACAATTTTATTTGGCAATAAATTAAATTTTGGTTCAATTGAAAAATTTCGGTTTTGGCTCTCCTTTTTCCCAATGTCTAAGGTTACAATGAGGATCAGGAAGTACATTGTCAACAAGCTTCTTGATCGTAAGCAATTTGTTGTTGACCTCAAACACCCAGGTAACAGAGCACCAACACGTGATGAAATCAAGGATTTGGTCGCCAAGCAATTAAAGGCTAACAAAGATCTCATCGTTATTTTCTCACTCGAAACAAAGTTCGGAGGTGGCCGCACAACCGGTTTTGGCCTCATATACGACAATCTTGATGCACTCAAAACTATCGAACCAAAGCATCGTCTTATCAAGGCTGGTCTTGCTGAAAAGAGCAAGGTAACACGTCGTATGCGTAAAAATACTCGTAAGCAAAAGGTTAAGGTTTGGGGATCTGGTGTTCGTGCTCAACGTCATAAGGTCCGCCGTCAACAACGCAAGGAAGCTCTTGAAGGTCAATAAACCATTTATTTCCATTACTTAATTGTTTTAATTTGAAACTTTTTATATTTCCAAACTTGTAAATATTTCCATCAAAATGTATGACGGTTATTTCCGTTAAAAAGTGTCTTTGATTTTTTAGAGAACGTTTAAATATAAACCTTGTTGTGATAAACAATGAAAACATGTTTAATAAAAGTTATGACTTTTAAAATAAAAATAATATTATTTTTCCATGAAAGATACTTTCATGAGCAATAATATTCGTAAAATCATGATCTATTAATAGAATAATTTTGATCAAAAATAATGTTTTTCATTTGCATAAAAAGCATATTGCAATATGTTTATTCAGTTTTGATTGCAAAAACTCAAATCAGTGTAATTACAAAACAAGACCCTTAGCATGACTTTTGCAATCAGCTCCTGGCGTGTACACGTTTTAGCTAAAATTGGTGAGTTTGGATCGAATTTATATATAATCTTTAGCATAGGTCCGAGCACCAAGACTCTTTCGCGGCCGAAATGCGCATTTCTGAAAATTGGTATCAACTTTTTTCGAGAACTGATATGGTAATTTCTTGCTCAAAGTAAAAAAAATTATATTTCTTCTATTTTATTTCAGGGAAAACAATTCTTATAACATAAAACACTTTTTATCGATTATCTGTAAAAATAAAATATATACAAGAGAAAATATTTTTTTTGTAATATCATTATCAACTTTTTCTATGTTAAAAACTGAAATCGCCAATTTAAATAAATGCAACCAAGATGAACAAAGAAGATCAAATTGATGAAGCAAATCAAAAATCTCAAAACGAATTAGAAACATTTATCACATTCAAAAATATAATCTTTGGTTTAAATATGAACAATTTTCTTCAGTCAGTATATTTTATAAACAACAAATTTTGCAAAAATTATCCAATATCTTATAACTTATTTGTAAGTAGTATGATATACACGTCATTTTTTATTAAAAATAAAAATCTTGATATGAATATATATTTGAGATTATTACAAGAAATTGAAAAAAATGAAATAAATTATAATTCCACTTCAAAAATAATAGACGTATTTTCTCATTACCTTCTTGAAGAAAAAACACAAGAATCATATTATTTTCTTAATTACATGATTGAACATAATTTAATTGAACCAAAAATCATTCCAACAAACATTCCATTTTTTGTGCATTTAAACCAAGAAGAATTAAGTGAATTTAAAAATTGGTTTTGTCTCGAAAATGTTAATTATGAAGATCTTTCAAAGAATGATTGGGAACTTCACAAGCAATTAATTAAAGAAGGTGTTAATCCAAATGAAACTGCTAAAATCATTCGAAATGAAGATATAGAAAAGCTTCAAGAAATATCATCACAAAATACATTTGATTTTAATCAGACAATTGAACCATCAATTTATGAAAGATGTTCATTTATTAACAAAGAAGATGTTACATTAATTGATTATGCAGCATTTTTTTCTTCAGTTAAATGTTTTAAATTTTTATTAATGAATGGAGCAAAAGCAACTAATACAGGAAAATATGCAATTGTAAGTGGAAACGAAGAAATCATTCATTTATGCGAACAGAATCACTCATCTTTTGAAAGTGCATATGAAATAGCAATTCAATTCCATCAAAATAATATCTTTAAATATTTTTATGAGAATAAATTAAAAGAAATTTATAGTTTAGAAGAATTAGGGAAAAAATGTATTTTACATAATAATTTTGAAATTTTTAAATTTTTACTAGAAAATGGAATGAAAATTGATGATGATATTGTTAATAAATCTGCAAAAATTGGAAATACTTTTATTGTGAAATATTTCATTAAAAATAAACATATTCCAAAGAATATTTTAATTTATTCATCAAGATCGTGTAACATTGAACTTGTTACATATATTTTGAAACATAATGAATTTGAGGTAAATGTGAAAAATATTTGTTTTCATAATTTAAAATTTCAAAATATTATCTGGAAATTATTAAATTTATTTAAAACAGCACTCATGTATGCATCATTAAATGGTCATACAGAAATAGTAAAAATTCTTCTTGAACAAAAAGGAATTGATATTAATGCCAAATATATTTAATTGTTTGACTTAAAATATATTTTTGCAATTTAAAATTTAAAAATAATACTTGAAATTTATTTAAAATATATGGAATTTATTTAGAATATTTAAAACAGCACTAATGAAAGCATCTGAAAATGGTCATACAGAAATAGTAAAAATACTTCTTGAACAAGAAGGAATTGATGTTAATGCTCAAGACATTTATTTGTTTTATTTAAAATTTTTTTTAATAATTTTATCAAATTTCAAAATAATATTTGGAAATTATTCAAATTATTTAATACAGCACTTATATTAGCATCTAGATATGGCCACATGGAAATAGTTAAAATACTTCTTGAACAAGAAAAAATTAATGTTAATGTTAAAGGTTTTTATTTGTTTTGTATAATATTTATTATAATAATTTGATATTTCAAAATAATATTTGGAAATTATCTACTCTATATATGACGGCACTCACATGGGCAACTTACATGCATCACACAGAAATAATAAAATTACTTCTTAAACAAAAAGGGATTAATGTTAAATATAAGAATATTTGTTAATTTAATTTAATATTTATTTAAATAAATCGCAATTTCAAAATAATATTTGGAAATTATTCACATTATTTATGTCAGCACTTAATTATGCAGATATAAGTAATAATACAGAAATAAGTAATTTATTTCTTGTATATAATAATAAATGCTTTATTTTTTAAGTTTCTGATATGTTTTTATTCTTGTATAATGATAATTTTTCATTTTTAATTCAGATAAAATTCTGGTCGATCAATAATACCAACATTATATTCAATAACAGGTTCCGAAATTTGGAAAGTACAAAACAATTTCTCGTCAACTGTTATCATTGTACAATGTTTTTATATATATAAAATGCTACGTAGCAATAGTAAAGCACCGCATGTATAACGTTGATTTCTTCCCATATTTCAATTTTACCATCTGGATCCAGATGGTTATGATTATAACAAATCACATAAAAATTCCTCTTCTGGAACTTCTAAGAGTCTAATGTCATCAAGTGTGTGTAAGCTTAGTGAAATGCCTCTTTGGATACAAAATACTGTGTTATCAATAACAGCTATTGGCAGCCAATTTAAAACATCACAAACTTCTTCCAGATTGAAGTTTTGTAATGTTTACTGCATTCATTTTAGAAGTAATAAAAACTAATGATATGTGAACACTCATGATTTCCACATAGCATATAAAAATCATTTGGACATAAAGTTTTGTAACACAAGAGAATTCTCATTCATACGGTTTCAATACTCTGTACTCCCTTCAACATAACCAAATCGTGTCTATCATGTAATAATGAATTGAAATTTTAATGCTTCTTCATTCAAGCAAAGCTCGCAATGAAAGGCATTTTAAACTTAATGTTACACATAAACATTTGCACCACAAAATTTAGAACAAAAAATACATAAATTTTATATAAAAAATTTTATTAATTAATATCTGCGTAAATCTTTTTGATTCCATCTATTGTTTCTTTATATTCCTCTCCTACCAAAGAGAAGTCGAAATTCATTTGATCTGTCAGCAACAATTCTCTGAGTGCCCAATCTGTAATTTCCAGTACGTAGTTCAACAGTTCCTTATAATCGAATGCGTTCATATTATAAACAGTTTTCGATATTGGAGCAAACGGAGGTGTTACCCATTGTCGATTTGCATTTTTTCCCAATGCGCAATGCAACTTCAGCAACGACTTCAGAATCGTTTCAGCGTGCACCTGAATGATTCCGACTTTATCTTCGTCGGCAGCTTTAAACATTAGAGTTGTTAAAGCTTCGATTTCGTTCATCACAACATAACTTTTACTCACAACAGAATATTCCGATTTCTTCTTCATCATTAATGAGTTACGTGACGAAGTATATCTTCGATATATTTTCGGAAGTGTTATAAATGGAAACTCGATAAACAATTGGAAACTTGACTTACCAAATGACTTTTGATCTTTGATGACATCATTATAAAACTTTATGAGCGATGGTATTAATCGATCTGTTTGCGCAATTGAATTCGCTTTGCTCGGTTCAATTGTGTTAATGCGACAGATATCATCAATGGTTTGCGTAAATGTTTTTACAATTTGCGAAAACATAATACCATCATCACGGTATATAAAACCGCGGCGATGGGCTTTAGGATCTTTACTAACATCAGCGAAGTCTTGCGACGCTAAGTATTGGAAGATCGGTGATCTTGACTTAAGGCCTTCCGAAAGTCGTGACGCATCATTATTAAGTGAGAAACTTGTTTTCTCGCCAACTATGATGGAAAATATTATCAAAAAGTACTCAAAAACACTGAACATTGTAAATGAAAGTAAAATGTGAAGTGAATATTTGTTGAAAAATGTGATGACATAAAGCAAAAATGATATACCAGTGATTTTAAGAATGGATTTGGGATAACATTGAAGTAAATATTGGTATCGTGTTTGATTGAAGTCATATGATTGAATAACTGGGATATATAAGACATGAGAAAGAATTATTCCAACTTCGAAAAATGTGATGATAACAACAGAAAAAGTAGGAAGAATTGACGACAAGTGAAGAAAAATCCAGGCAAATTCACTGGCTATAAAGAAAAATCGTTTGGTCCATTCTGGAAATGTTAAGATTAAATGTGGGCGTGGAACTACGGATAATGCTTCTTTGTAAAAAAAGAATGGAAGCAATGCCGTAATGTACGAAATAATATAAGCGGAAAAACTGAAATTATAGGAATAACTTGAATGAATTAAAATGAAATATTCAAGTAATGTATAAATTGTGAATGGAATATATGCCCACACTACAAATCCGATTGTTTTGCCCAACCAAACTGCTTTTTCGAATTTTGGGTAGCTTAGCATCTGTTAATTATTGTTGACCAACAGCAAGCACTTTTTAAAATTGGCGGTTGATCAGGTTCCTATCGGCCAGCGGTTATATTTTTGGGAACAAACGGCTGCTAACAAAAAGTGCCATTATATAAACACTTTCATTATTTTCTAAATGAAAAGTTTTCATTGAAACATATCAAAACTGAACTTTTTCTTTACTGTTATTTGATTTTCTATTAAAATTGATCGGTATCAATTTATTTGGTGTCACTTTTGTTTTAAATTTTGAATTGGTTGAGTTTGGATGGAGGGAAAAAATATTGATGGATTTTTAATTCTTGAACAAATTGGTAGTGGGGCATCATCAAAGGTCCACTTAGCTCAACATGTTCAAACAAAGTTAATGGCAGCAGCAAAAATTGTTGATGTATCTAAACTTAAAACAGAAGAATTTAATGGAGTAATACGTGAAATTAGCGTTTACATGAATGTTGTTCATCCAAATGTATGCACACTTTATCGTTTATCTTTTTTTGACACATATATAATATTTTTTCTTCAATATGCAGCCAATGGAACATTATTATCTTACCTCAACAAGAAAAAACAACTAAATGATGAAGAAGCACGCAAAATTTTTATTCAAGTATTTGATGCTATTCGTTATCTTCATGTCTATCATTTTTGTGCGCATCGTGATATCAAACTTGAAAACATTCTTTTAGATGAAAATAATAATGTTCTAATTACAGATTTTGGTTTTTCAGGTTCTTGTTATAATTCTATTCTTCATTCTTTCGTTGGTACACCCGGATATTATGCTCCAGAAGTAATGGCAGGTAATGAATACACCGAGAAGTGTGATGTATGGTCATTAGGTGTTTGTTTATTCACACTTCTTTCTGGTTACATGCCGTTTTCCACAAAAACGAACAAATTCAGAACTATCGTCGAGGAGGCCGTTAACTTAAAGTATCCAAGAGTGATTTCACCCTTAGCCGTTGATTTGTTACGGCGAATGTTTACAGTGAACCCAAGTTCTCGCCCTTCTTTAATTGATCTTCAATCACACCATTGGCTTCATGGCCTTCCACAAATGAACTTAAATATTACACCACAACCAATCATGTTTTATAAAGTTAGTAACATTGAAGCTATAAGAAAGTTTAGAAGAAAGCCTATGAAGCCTATACCTGACATTGCTATTAAAGTTGAAGCTTTGGGATATAATGTTAAAGATCTTGAAGAAATGTTAAATGACGGAAAAATTAATGACGAAACAACAGCTTATTTCATTTACTTACATCCTTCAATCAAAAAGGCCGAAGTAGAAGGAACAACAGCAGGAGAAGCATCACCAATACATTTGAGAAGATCTAACTCAGAAGCACTTCCTATGTTAAACCAAAATACCTCGGTATCAAAAAGAAGGAATTCCCCAACAACGCCGCCGGACAAACATAGGACGCCACAGATAAGAGCATTACCAAGAAATAATACAGAACAGAATAAAAACATGATCGGACTTAGACTGGGACAGCGTTTCCAAAAGCATTTAAGTAGACCTATCGTGAAGTTACCTATGGCATAGATATAATTATTTGATTTGTTTTTAAATAAATGAGTGGACGACAAAAGCCTGTTTTTTGACCTAAATTATAATAGGTTATTGTACTTAAATGAGTTGTTGTGACGTGTGAAAATCTGAAATCAGATGTCAGAAATGATATTGTGTTTGAATATTTATCCTTTTTATGCGACAGTTCATTTTTTTGATCCAACATTTACAATGTATTCACTGGAATTGGCAAATATTAAAGTTCAATTAAATATCCTTATTTAATAACATGTTGCACAAATTTAAACGTTCGCACTTTTGAAAAACCGTTAAGTTTGAATGGCGCCCCCACAATCTTCCAACTCATTCCCAATGATTGAAACAAAGGTTAGAATTATTACAGACACAACCTTTTATCCTGTTGAATCTGATGCTCGAAGATCAAATGATGATTTAACTCTTAAAGCAACACTCTTTTTTATGCTCGAGGAAATGAAAGAAGATTTTCAGTATTTTAAAGCGGACAATTTTTTCATCATCCTTCAACACTGGAGAGGCTTAATATTTTTTATTCAATCAAATAGTGAAAAATATCATGAAATTATGAAAATGCAACTTCAAACAATCCGAGAAATAATACTTTTTTTATTTGGAGCCAAATTTGAAGCTGCTATGAGAAAGGATATTTCAATCAAAAAGAAAGTAATTTTTGCACAATTTATTGATGCTTATCTTAATCTTTGTCAAAAAGATTATTTATACCAAATCAATAGTATTAGAACCGAACCGCATTTGAGGTATTTATCTGATAACTTCATAAAGAAAATTTCACCTATTTCACATGAATTTAATATCAATTTAATTTCCACAATATTGTTCAAAAACCACGAAATAATATCATGTCAAACTAATCCTGGTTCGCTTAAGCTTGGGCCAGAATCATTATTACTTTTATCAATATATGAACAAGTTGAATATGAAGATCTTCCAGATTCTAACGAAAGATTTAATCCACTCTACATCAAAACTCCAGACATGGTCACGTCTGTTGTACACAAAAATGCTTTTATTCGAATTGAAGGCACTCCTATTCCTTGTATAATATCAAGTGCCCGAATTTCAGCTAATTCTCCCTTTGTTATTCTTGTTGTTACACAGAACGTTCGTCTCGTTCAAGACATGAAAGAAATGATTCAAGAATTCATGTTTATCATTGCTGATGATTTGTCGACCGTTAAAATTGAATTTCCAAAACCAGTTTTTGAATGCGACTTTTTGAATGACCTCATTCATTTTGTTGTGGTTGATAGAACTCGAGGCAACACATGGGAAATGCCCAATGATTTGTCTCTTAAAGCTCTTATGAATCACTTAAAAATAGAAAATGAGGATGAGGCTAAAAAGGAATTCCAAAAAATCACAAGTGACATGACATCATATGCAATGAATGCAATGTTAAATGGCTTTACAACAATGATGTGGGGAGAAAAAGATTTCCATTATTGCTACGAATTGAGGTTTGAAGATGATGGCAATGATGTAATGAAGCCATTAAATGTGTTTAAACCACCACCTTTCCATGATGATATTGGGTTTAATTACAGAGTGATGATTAATAACTTATTCCAAACAAATGCAAATGTGAAATGCTTTGAGTTATTGGCTGTTTATAAAGGTGGAATACAAGTTAAATCTGCAATTGCGGGAAATAAATCACTCTTCGAAATGTGTAAAAAATTCTTAAATTAGATCAAATTAATTATAAATAATGTTTAAGACTTTTGTTTTGTTGCTTTTTTTGGCCTGAAGAAAATTTCGACAACCTCAACGTAAATCTACCAAAAATTCAATTGAAAAATAATCTATCGTAGTGTTAAAAAAAATTGAGATAAACGATCATAATCAACACAAATAAAAAGTTTTATTCACCCAGACAAGTTGAAAGCAAATATTTTTTTAGTAGTAATTTCTTTTGGGATTCTAATCTTTGTCTTTGGGTCTTTAATGCTTACAGAGTCAATTGTTTTTTTTGATATCGGATTTAATGAACATACACTAAATTCACAATGTCCTTTATGCGACATCAAAGCAGCTATTGCCCCAACATCAACACCAGAAGATGCTATTATGACAGTTATTACATTATACAAACCTAGTGTTGGATATTTAATTCGATCAATTCGTTCAGTGGGTTGTCGTGCTACTATTGTATGTTTTATAACAGAAAACGTCGAAATCCCATCAGAGATACTTAGTTGTGGTGTTGAATTAGTTCGAATTCCCAATACCACAAATCGTGTATCATTAAGTGTTGAAAAAATGAGGTGGGAATGGTATCACCAATATCTCTCGAATGAAGGCAAAAGATTCAGACGAGTAATGCATACCGATGGGTTTGATGCATTTTATTTCGGTGATCCGTTTTCAGTTGCAACAGATGAAAATGTTCTTTATTTCCAAAGAGAAGATCGCCCTATTTCTTCCTGTCCTTATAATAATCGTTGGGTTACGAGTTGTCATATAAATCTAAGTAGCGAACTTCGACACAGTTTAATTGTATGCAGCGGCTCATTAATTGGCGGAAGAAAACAATTTCTTCAAATGACAGAGCTTTTAATTACACATGATGAATGGATGCAATGTTGGAAGCATGGCTTTGATCAAGGAGACTTTAACTATGTCATCTACACAAAGTTAAATCAGACAAATATAACATATAAATTCATGGGATGTAATGAAAGATTTATATCTATGCATTACTGTTGGCCATCAGGAAAGGGTTTGGGGCCGTCGGGATTGTTCCCAACAACAGATGATAAGGATACGATTGTGTATATGCACCAGTATAATAGACACAAGAATATAATAGAATATATTTGGGATAAGTGTAAACCGGCAATATAAAGTTTTTCTTTCTTGTGTTTTTAATAAGTGTGATTTTCTTAAATTTGTATTTACTGTCTTGTGTTAACTTGCCGATAGACAAATTAAATGATCAAGAAACTGTTTTCCACAGAAACAAACTATCGTCATTCTGAAATTCTTATCGTTTGCCAAATTATTATTTTTTATTAAATTATTGATAATTTAAAGTTCAGCTACCATTATAATAAGAAGTATTCGATCGTTTCTGACTAAGATCAGATATTAAAATCAAATCGAAAAACATCATCTTTCGTTACTGGAGATTGAAATCAGCTATTTGCACTAAGATATATTCAACAAAAAAAATAATTTTAAATTTCAATTTTTTAATCTTGATATTCTTAAAAAATCATTACTCAATATAACATAATCATCTTATTATGTATGAGTATTAAAAAAATTATTCCAAAAAATGAAAATATTATATTTATTTGAAAATGTAGATGATTAATCACTGTTTAAAATATGAAATTATACATAACCAGTGAAGGTTTTGGGGATATGAAATGATATCTTACAAATTATATCTCAGAAGGAAAAATTCATATTTTTTTATTGATTTTTTTTTACCCTTATCAACATAATTGATTGAAAAAGTTAGATTTGGTGTCTGAAATGATCGAAAACCTCTAACTTCTCAATAAAATGCAGATCAAATTCTCATGAATTTTTATCATTCTAGTGGACATATAAATTATTGTATAATTTTTACTTAACCTTAGATATGACATGCATTTTTATTCAAATGTCTGGTTATTTCACGAATTTGAACAAAAGATTTTTCCAGACCTCCCAATGGGTGATTGAATATTATTGGAATTGATCCATTAATCATTTTTAGATGCAATCATAAGTGCTGTTTCAATTATTATAAATAATTACTGAATATTCTTTTAAAATATCAAATCATTATAATAAATTTCAAATAAAATAAATAAATATCTTTAGCATTAATATCAATTCCTTCTTGTTCAAGAAGTAATTTAACTATTTCTGTATGACCATATTCAGATGCTAATATAAGTGCTGTTTGAAATAATTTAAATGATTTCCAAATATTATTTTGAAATATCAAATCATTATAATAAATTTCAAATAAAATAAATAAATATCTTTAGCATTAATATCAATTCCTTCTTGTTCAAGAAGTAATTTGACTATTTCTGTATGACCATTTTCAGATGCTTTCATTAGTGCTGTTTCAAATAATTTAAATAATTTCCAAATATTATCTTGAAATAAAAAATTATTAAAATAAAAATTATCTTTAGTATTAATATCAATTCCTTCTTGTTCTAGAAGTAATTTAACTATTTCTGTATGACCATTTGTAGATGCCCAAATAAGTGCTGTATAAAATAATTTAAATAATTTCCAAATATATTTTTGAAATTTTACATTATTAAAATAAATACCTAATAAAGAATTTAAATATTTTTAGCATTAATATCAATTCCTTCTTGTTCTAGAAGTAATTTAACTATTTCTGTATGACCATTTCTAGATGCTTCCATAAATGCTGTCCAAAATAATTTGAATAATTTTCAAATATTATTTTGAAATATTAAAATATTAAAATAAATTCTAAATAATACAAATAAATATCTTTATTATTAATATCAATTCCTTCTTGTTCAAGAAGTAATTTAACTATTTCTGTATGACCATTTCTAGATGCTTCCATAAATGCTGTCCAAAATAATTTGAATAATTTTCAAATATTATTTTGAAATATAAAATTATTAAAATAAATATTAAATAAAACAAAAAAATATCTTTAGCATTATTATCAATTCCTTCTTGTTCTAGAAGTAATTTAACTATTTCTGTATGACCATGTCTAGATGCTAATATAAGTGCTGTATTGAATATTTTAAATAATTTCCAAATATTATCTTGAAATATAAAATTATTAAAATAAATTTCATATAAAACAAATAAATATCTTTAGCATTAATGTCAATTCCTTCTTGTTCAAGAAGTAATTTAACTATTTCTGTATGACCATATTCAGATGCTAATATAAGTGCTGTTTGAAATAATTTAAATGATTTCCAAATATTATTTTGAAATATCAAATCATTATAATAAATTTCAAATAAAATAAATAAATATCTTTAGCATTAATATCAATTCCTTCTTGTTCAAGAAGTAATTTGACTATTTCTGTATGACCATTTGTAGATGCTAATATAAGTGCTGTTTGAAATAATTTAAATGATTTTCAAATATTATTTAAAAATCCAAAATTATTAAAATAAATATTAAATAAAACAAATAAATACTTTTAGCATTAATATCAATTCCTTCTTGTTCAAGAAGTAATTTAACTATTTCTGTATGACCATTTTCAGATGCTTTCATAAGTGATGTTTGAAATAATTTAAATGATTTCCAAATATTATTTTGAAATATCAAATTATTAAAATAAATATTAAATAAAACAAATAAATATCTTTAGCATTAATATCAATTCCTTCTTGTTCAAGAAGTAATTTAACAATTTCGGTATTATCTCTCTCAGATGCTTTAATAAGTGCTGTTTTAAATAATTTAAATAATTTCCAAATATATTTTTGAAATTTTACATTATTAAAATAAATACCTAATAAAGAATTTAAATATTTTTAGCATTAATATCAATTTCCTTTTGTTTTAAAACGTATTCAACAAGTTCAATATTTCCTGATCCAGCTGAAATTACCAATATATCATGCGGAATTGAATGATCATTCAGAAAATATTCAACTAAATAAATATTTCCAATATTTGCTGCTTCATTAATAATATCTTCATTGATTTTCATTCCTTCTTTAAGTAAAAATGAAAATATTTCATAATTATGATATAAAATACAAAGCTTTCCTAATTCTTCTAAATTATTAATTTCTTTTAATTTATTATCATAAAAATATCTAAAGATATCATTTTTGTGGAACATAATTGTTGTTTCATATGCTTTATCAAATGATGAATGATTTTGTTCACATAAATGAATGATTTCTTCATTTCCACTTGCAATTGCATATTTACCTGTGTTATCTATTTTAGAACCATTCATAAGTAAATATTTAAAACATTTAACTGATCCAAAAAATGCTGCGTAATCAATTAATGTAACATTATAATCATTAACAAATGAACATCTTTCATAAAGTGATAGTTCAATTGTTTTATTAAAATCAAAATTTGTTTGTGATGATATTTCTTGAAGTTTTTCTATTTCATCATTTCGAATTATTTTTGCAATTTCATTTGGATTATGTCCTTCTCGAATTAATTTCTTATGTAATTCCCAATCATTCTTTGAAAGCTCTTCATAATTTGGTAAGGCATGTTCCTTTAAATGGATTGCTAATTCACCTTTAGACATATAATGTACAAAATAAGGACTCTGAGTTTTTACAATGTTTGGTTCAAGAAAATTATGTTCAATCATAGCTTCGAGTAGATAAGATGATTCATGCGTATGTTCTTTATTAAGAAATCTCCCAAACACATCAAGTATATTGGATTTGATTTTATTACTCTCTTCAAATGTTCTTATTTCTTTTATAATATTCAAAAATAAATCTACACTATTGTTTTTAATCGCAAAGGAATAAAATATCATTTGAATAATCATTAAATCATTAGATAAAGGATGGATTTCATCAAATTTGTTGATTATTAAACCTAAAGATCTCGAGAAATTTTCTTCATTCAAACCAAAAATTGCTTGATTTATTGATAGAAGTGTTTCCCAGTCGCAATGTTCATTTGGATTCATATTTAATAAATTCATAAGAGACCGTTTTTCCATGATCGGTTGTTCCCTCTCAATCGTAGGAAAAATGAGCCATTTCAATTCTTCACAATTTTTGTAAATTTGAATTAAAACTTCAATACTTTACACTTTTGGGTATGCCCAAATACGTTTACAAAACATCGTGTCAAGTGACACTTTTAATATTTTGTGAGAATAAACTTTTGAAAAAACCGAGAATTTTTTCAGAGGTGAGAAACCCATTCCAGGTTGGTTAGTATCTTATGTGCAATTTAGAGTTCGGCAAGTTGATGTTTCAAAAAGTATTTCTGAGTCGTACCAATCCCAAAAAAGACGACAAATAACTATCGAAATACCAATTTGATGGCAAATTGACCGCTGCTTCTAATACTTCCAAAAACATTTAAACCATCCTCTAAATCTTGTCCATGCCATTGTTCAGAAAGAGATTTCATATTGGATGTTTATTTGTAATTTTTTGATTTAATCATCCTCAAAAGCAACAAAACATTAGCACTTTTCGATCGGTTTTGATAGAACTGCATTCAAAAAGTGAAGCAGTCTCACTGATTTTTTTCAACCTGAAAATATGAAAAATGACAATTTTTTTTCAAAAACAGCAAGCTAAAAAGAGCGTTTTGATGTTTATACAGAAAAGTCAATATTTAATAATTGATTATTTTTGTATTTCGACTTTCAAGCTATAGTACAACAACTTCCTTTTGCTTGTGACGAGCTACCACTACTCTCTTCTTTGTTCTTTGGAGTTGACTTAGGTTCATCATTATTTTGATTTGTTTGTGGTGGTGGTTTTGGCGCCTGCTCACTTGGTGCTGGTGGCTTTATTGGCTTTGGTGCGTAATAAGTTACTGGAGCATCTTCTTGAGGGGTTTGCGGTTGATTTGCAGGTGGAGGTGGGAGATCGACACCACCGACAGCTTTTGTTTGGTACAGATCCTCAACAACTGCGCCTGGTGCACACTTAGAGATGAATGTCTCGTAGCCACGCTTAACTTCTTTTGTTTTGGTGTGAACCTTTGTCACTTTTCCGGTTTGATCGGGTTTTTGCTTTGTAACTTCGACTGTATTTCCTCCGCTTGGGCCTAGATCGATTTCATCAGAGTATTCATCTTCTTCCTCTTCATACTCGTACTCATTATTAAGGAGCTTTGTGAAATCAATTTCATCTTTAACTAAATCATGAAATACTTGCTCACGATCAAGTTTCTCGATTTGTTTTATAAAGGGATGCTGAAGGAGTTGGTCGGGTGTAGCTCTTTTACTTGGATCTACAACCATACAATGACATACAAAATCTTGAAAATCACTAGAAAGGACATTACCGTATCGAAAACCTGGGAAACCACGTGTAGAAATCTCAACCATTGCACGCGTAGGTGGGAATTCACAATATGGTGGACCACCTTCAGCTAATTCAACAGCTGTGGTACCAACACTCCAAATATCAGCAGGAAAACTATACTTTCGGCCTTCAATAACCTCTGGAGCCATCCAATATGGCGTTCCAATGATTGACATTGTGGATAATGTTTTGGCAGTTGCATCAAATTGTCGTGAAACACCAAAGTCTGTGACTTTAATTTCACCTTTGGATGTAACTAAAATATTTGCAGCTTTGATATCTCTATGAATAATTTGTTTTTTGTGTAATATTTTTAGAGCCATAAGAAGGTCATGCATAACAAAAGCAATTTGCTCTTCTGTAAGAACTTCATTTCTGTAATCTATAATATCTCTAAGTGACCCACGATCGCAAAGATCCATTAAAATACATAATCTGTCATTAAGCTTTATAGTTCCATAATAATTAATTGTGTACTCTGACGATGTCTCTTTTAGAACAGAAATTTCTGACTGTAAAGCTTTGTCATTTTCGTTTTCTACGAATTGAGGGTCAATTATTTTTCCTGCAAATCTTTTTCCTGATGGTTTATGTAGGACTTCTACAACAATACCATATCCTCCCTTACCGATTTCTTTTATGATCTCGAATTCAGATGAGGGTGTCGAGGTGTCGAAATGCAAGGAAGTCATGTGGTCTTTTTGAACTTTCGGATTTCCGAATCTGAATTGAAAATTGAATGTACCCCTCAGAAAAATTGATTTTACATTAGGACGTTTATTTATAAACCGGTCCCAAATACTCAAAAAGTTGGGGAAATAATTCCAATAATTCTGTCAAATTTCGTTTTTGTTGAAGTTCGAGTAATTGAATGAAAAGTGACAAATTAGGAAAAAAATGATGAATAACTTAACACACGAAGATTTTTTTTTTTTGAAACAACAATATATTTAAAATCTTTGAGTATAAGTTTATGCTTTAACCCTACAGATATGGAATTGACAAAAAAATTTGTGATTTATAATTTGAAAATACTTGCCAATTGAAGATTGCTTTCATTACAACAAAAATGATAACAAATCATCTTCTGAATTTTCGAATGATTGCTAAAATTTTTCAAAAATTGACTCTAAATTACTGCAGAAAAAATTTAATTGGGTACTACTACTGAGCTCGTATTCTTTGGTGCTACATTTATTTATTTACGAGTGATCTAAATAAGATAAAATATTTCTATTTTATCTGTTTCAAAATACTATTTATTATAAAATGCTAAGACTCATATGTTTTGATTCACAGATTGATTGAAAGTTATAATTTGTTATGATTGAAGTTTTAATGAAAAGAAATAAAATCTCTTTCCAAAATATGAAAAAACTATGTTATGCTTGTCACAAGATTTTGCGTGCCTAGAATATCAAAACATATTATCAAATGCTATTATAAATTTCTAACAATCAGCAAACAGTAACTGGAAAAAATAAGGTAATTTAACAAAAATGAATTCATTTTTCTATGCGTTTTGAATTTTCCTTGATGCAAGATTGAATACGAACTCGTCATTGACTGTCAAAAATTCATTGCTTGTTTCACATCACATTTCATCGGGGAACGATTTGTCACATTTTGAAACAATATGATTTCAAAAAGGACTGTTAAAAACACAGGAATTGCGACATTTGCAGCAATTGCATCATTGGCAGTATCATTAATCGGATTATTCCAAGCATATGAAGATGTTTCAGCTTCAAAACTTGGTGGCATTAATATGAAATTTGATAACTTCATAAGATATTCATGTCTTGGGTTTGTTATCGCTTTTGCTGGCTTGGTTGTTTGTCTTTGCCTCTCATACAAGATTGCAAAATTCATTGCATTATTTCTCTCTTTATGTTTTATTGGCGTTTATCTCTATATTATTGTATCATCAAACTCACAGTTAGAAAACACTGTTCTTGAGTTCAAATATATTTTTGAAGATGAACAAAATTATGAAATGAAAACAATGGAAATAGAAAATCAACTTGAATGTTGTGGTTGGGAGAGTGTATATGAGCCATCCCATACATGTGAATACACAATTACTTGTCATGCAGCAATCCAAAAATTACTCAAAAAGACATCCGTAGAAATTGCTATATTTTTCTCAATTTCTTCAATCATAATGGTTATATCAATAGCTTTAATTGTTGTTTTAATCAAAGAATTTTATGCTAAGAAAAATGAGTACATTCAAATCCAACAAGCAGATGGTGCTGAGCTTTCTTATTTGTAAAGGATTCAGTTAATTCCTTTATGTTTATCAGAATTGAGTAAATTTAAAAGGACTTTTTTTTTCATTATTTTCATAAGGATTTTGAAATATTAATTTAATAGTTTTAAATATACCTTTTACTTAACGATTGTTCATGCGTAAATTATTTTGTTTGCATTTTAAACAGGAGTAAATAGAGAATTTTTTCTTTCGGAAATTAATTTTTCGGTTTTCTGATTTACAAAAAGTTTAATTCCGATCAGAACGGTTGTTTCGTTATAAAAATATTAATATGGCATATAAAGTTGTTTTTCTTGGAGAAGGACGTGTTGGGAAAACATCAATAGGGAAGGTGTGGGCAGAAGGAAGTTTTGATCCACATCAAAAGTCAACAGTTGCTGCTGCATTTTATGAAAAAACAGTATCCATAAACAATAAGCTGATAAAAATTCACCTTTGGGATACAGCTGGACAAGAAGAATTTCACTCTCTTGCACCAATTTATTACAAAGGATCAAATGCAGCTCTTTTGGTTTATTCAGTGATTGATAAAAGAAGCTTCGAGAGAACAATACAATGGAGAAAGGAGCTTGTAGCCTCTCAAGGCGATGATGTTAAAACAATAATTGTCGCAAATAAAATTGATGTTGTGAAAGATAGATGCATAACAGAAGAACAAGGAAAAGCTTTTGCTGCATCCATCAATTCACCTTACTTCGAGGTTAGTGCTAAAACAGGAAAAGGAATTGATATTCTCTTTAATGCATTAGCCGAAATGTTATCAAAGATTCCAGAACCACAGGCAAGAGGGAGAAGACCAGGACGCTCTCTTCAAGTATCAGATACTGAAGAAGCTCCTACTGAAAGTAAGTGTTGTTAATAGACTTTATAAATGTGAATATTTGTTGTATTTTGAATTGATGTTTGCTTAATATTCCAAATGTTTTTTTTCTTCGGACTTTATGTTTGATGAATATTCATAATTTTTTTTTGTGTAAACTTGATCAAATTGCCTTGTTGAACAAAAAAAAGAAAAAACGATAGAATGATTTTGAAAAGTAATTTCGGTTTTGAGATCGATAGGTAATTGAATGGTGTAATGTTCATAATTCTTTTGGTGGCAAAAAAGTGGTTTCAATTGTTTATATCAAAAAGTCAAGAACAAAGGAAGATGGGAGGGTGGCTTTCCCGATCAAAATCAAAATCACAACCACAGCAGGTAAAGCAAGATGAAATTGACAAAGCCGTTCTTGATTTAAAGGTTACACGTGATCGGCTTAAAAAATATCAAAATCATCTCGAAGAAGATTCTGAAAAAATGACATTAACAGCTAGACAATTACTTAAGGAGAAAAAGGTGGAACGAGCTAAATTAGTTCTACGTCTCAAGAAACAAAAAGAAACAATGATTCTTAATGCTGAAAAAATGTTGAACAACATTCAAACATCACTTGATAACATGGAAACTAAAACTATGCAAATGGAGTTTATGAATAATATAAAACAAACCAATCAAGTTCTTGATCAGATGAATAAGCTTATGCCAATTGAAGAAGTTGAGAGACTTATGGATGAAAATGAGGAACTTACAGATCGCATTAACGAAGTTACCGAAATGTTAGCGCATGAGATGAATTCAGCAGATTCACAATATGCTGAGGAAGAATATGAATCAATGCTCAACGAATTGATGAAAGAAGAAGGTCAACCACAGAAACAAGAAGAAAAACCAGAAGAACAAGAAGAACCAGAACAGGAAGAAGAAGAACCAGCCGAAGAACAGCCAGCTGCTCTTCTTGCATAAGTATTAAATATTCCTATTTTTAATGTTAAATAATTTAACTAAATCATCTCGGATGTATCATTTTGTGTCATTCAAATTAGTTGCTTAAATTAAATTTGTGGTTATTTTGCTAGAAGGAAGATGTGATTTGGCAAATAAATTCAATTGAAATTTTACATTTTTTAGTAAAAGCTGAAAACCGTTAAAGAGAAATGGAATCAACAAAAAAGCCAAATCAAATGCTAAATTATGCAGAGTCCATAATTACGAATGTAATGAAAGACGCAATTAAAGAATATCATACAACTCACCCATCAAAGTTTAACAATATTCCAAAAGATAATAAATCAAATAAAAATTCTGGTTCAAATAACAAAGAGTACGACATTGAAACAATTGCAGACGAGGTAGTTGATGATGTTATCAATGTGTCATATACAGAATTCTATTCATCTCATAAACCATCTAATGATAACAATGAACCTAAGCAAAAAACGAAACACCCCCGTCACATCACTTCAGAGTTCACACAAAAGCTTATTGATGAAGTAATCGAAAGTTGCATTAAACAAATTCACTCTCAAGATAAAGAGTTGACCATTGAAGAGTATGCTGATTCAATTGTAGAAGAAACACTCAATGATTCTTTCAAGTATTTTTACAAAATACACAGTTTAAAGGAAATTTCGGAACATTTAGCAGAGCAACTTATTAACGAAACGTTGAAAGAATACATTGAAAAACACCCAAAATAGCTGCCGTGTACAGGTGAATGAATTGTATTTGAAAATAATATAGCCAGTTCTTGATCATAAATATTCTTTTTTAAAACATATCTTTAATAACATTTTTTTTATTCTCAAACTTAACTCAGAAAGATCCCAAGCATATTCATTGATCCCTGTCATTTCAATAAGAACCATATTTCCAAATATCAAACAATTTCTTATTTTTACTTTCCACCAAGAAAAGAAATATCACTGGGCATTGCTGCAAGAGAATAACACGTTTGAAGTTGGGATAAACATTGTGGATTTTAGATCGCACATATTTTGGGTTACTTCCAGGAAATACTCGGAAGTTAGTGACTAAAAAATGACTCCCCTCCAACTTTTTAACAGTACTAATTACCTTAACATTTCACGAAGAAAGAAAACAAACGTATACGTTTGCCGACAAGATATATTGGACATTTTAATATATTAAAATAAATTCGTTCAACGATCTTTGTATAACAAAAATAAAATAAAAGATTTTACAACTGGTATTGAATATTTTACATGTATCGTCATTGAAATAATGTTTTTTATTTTATTTATAACTGGCTGTATAAATTATTTGGATATTATGTGCTAATATGCAAATATTAAAGTTAATTTCAATGCTCTGTAACAAGATATTTTTAACACTAGATTTCAGTAAATTATTATTTTTAATTTAATATTTTTTAACAAACTGTGTTTGAATTATTAAAACAACAATATCAAAGCACATAAAGCTTCTCTGATGGTTAAAAACAAATCAAATTTCATTACTAATGAATTATTACATGCTAGCTCTTACAGCATTTGAAAAAAATTGAAAATTTTTTTATGAATTAAATTTTTAAACTTGAATTTATCTGATTTAATTTTTGGTATTTTTAATATTTCTATTGCGTCATATAGGTTTTTTCCAATGTGCTGGCAGTTTAATGTTTCATTTTTTCCCATTTTAGTACTATCCGATCTTTTTTTTAATAAATCCATTCATCGGTTCATTGGAAATTACATGTCTTGAAACTAAATATAAAACAGATCTCATAAATGATGTTGGAGAATCATTTCTTAAACAGAGTCTTCTAATATGTCCGAAAAAGTGTTCAAACTAATCTGTGCCTAATGCCCCCATATGAACTTATCTTGGATCTTGAAGAACACAACATAAAGAATATATAAGGGAAAGAACTTTATCCAATGTATTAAGATCATATGGACTCATAAATTTATGTTTTTTGGCATGGTGATATTTTGATAAAATATCTGTAGACAAAAAATATACTCCAAGAATATGATAAAAATTGTAATCTTTCAAGAAGTGAAAGATCTTAATCCAGTACTGTTTCTGCAAGAAGTGTTGATGGGAAATACGCAATTATAACATCTGTTTAAAATGATTTGACTTGGGTCATGAGCACCCATTGTTACCTCTTAGATAAATAAGAAATTGATGATAATGCAAAATATATTCATTTTAATAATTCGAAATATGTTTTAATAATTTGAAACAGCACTTCATATAGCAGTTAGAAATAATAATATAGAAATAGTAAAATTACTTTTAGATAAAGGAATTGATGTTAATGCAAAAAATATTCATTTGAATAATTTGGAATATGTTTTAATAATTTGAAATATTTTTTAATAATTCGGAATATGTTTTAGTAATTTTGGATTTATTTTAATAATTTTATATATGTTGTAATAATTTGAAATATGTTTTGGCTTGAAAAAGTGACAGCAAAAAGAATTCCCTTAACGTCTTTTCTTCGAAAGCAGATGAAACAAAGCAGTCCCAAAATAAGTTATTCAAATAAGAATGGACTTTTTTATCAAAGGCTTATGCAAAGAGAGAAAAACTTATCCGAAGAGAAAGCAAAGTTAGAAAGAGCAAAGCAACTTTTGGATCAGGATTATCAAGAGTACAAAAATGCACAAAACGGCCAAACAGAAACAGAACCTTACTATGTAGACCCTGACAAGTATGTTCATGCTCAAATTGATCAACCAGAAGCAGGTGAAAAATCAAAATTTCTCCAAAAGTTTTCTATAGATTTGAAATTTCAAGTAGAAAAATCCGAATTCGAGCTATCAGAATTAAAGCGTATAACGCCTGACAAGGAAAAACACCAAATTAATTTATTAGAAGATAAACTCAAAGAATTAAAAAAACTTTCACAACTTGTTGACAATTTAACACTTAAAGAAGAAGAAGTTGTAAAGTCAGAAATGTCATCTTTTGAACATAAAACCCAACTTAATGAAACAATCAAGAAAAAGAATTCTTTAGAGTTTCAAAAAGGCAAAATATTAGCAAAAAAGGAAGAAATACAAACAAAATTTAATGAAGGTGAAAAAATGAACAAAGCATTTATTGATGCACAAAACGAACTTAATGAAACAATCCTTAAAGCCGAAGAAGAACAAAAAAAATATTTTCAATTAAATGATGAACTTAAACAAAAGAAAGATAACTTAGAGAAGCAAATGAATGAGTTTGAACAAAGAGCCAAATCACTTAAAGCGAAGAAAGATAAACGCGAACAAATACAATCTGAACGCAAGCGAAATTATGAGAATAAAATGAACGAATATAAAAATCTCACAGAAGAATATTCGAACAAAATTGAAGAAATCGAAATGCAACTTGAAAATACCGAAAATAAATTTAAAGAAGAAAAGAATAAATTCGAAACAAAGAATCGATTAGACACATTAACATTACAAAACAAAATTAATGAACTAAAACAAAATAATAATTTGTTACAGAATAAAATAAATGAAATTGGAAGAAATGATCAAAATATTATAAATCTACAAAAATCAAATAAAGTAATTAAGAATCAAAACGCAATTAAAAAAGCGCAAATAGAAAAAATAAAAAATCAAATATTTGGCGAAGAACAAGTTCCATTAATGGAAGAAAACATGCAAAAAGAATATCGAAGAATTATTAACTTAGAAAGAGAAATTAATAATTACGCAAGTAAGTTAATGAAAGAAGAAAATGAAATAGAAACAGAAGAAGAAACTTTAAATCAAAAGTTCGATGAACTGAAATCAGAAGAAAAAATGCTTCGAATTAGGAAAATTAACGCAGAAAGATTTTATGCGTCTTTCAAGGACCAATATGAGGCACAGCTTAAAAGATACAAAATTCTTAACTCGCATATTAATCAAGAATAAATTTTTTGTTTTTATAATTATTTTTTGTTTTATGCTGAAGTGAATCGATTCCGGTTTTTTATGCCGGAAATTTTCTTAGAAAATAATTATGCCAAGAAAAAGAACGTTAAAGCGAACCGTTTAAAAATTCATTTTATCACCATTTTAAACAAATTCAAATCTCTTTCCTTTCAATATATCTTCCTACCAGTTCAATTGGTAGTTTAAGAAAGTCGTTGACGGCACAAATAAGGTTGTTGATGTCATTAATGAAGTTACAAACTATGATGATGAACTTTATCAAGATTCAGAGGAAAGCAAGTTACCCTTAAGGGGATCGTCAAGAGTGTAGCTAATGTTGTCGAAGTCTATGGGATAGCATCTGTCGACAGCTTCACGCCTGAAGAAGCAGATCAAATCATGATAAAGCTCTTAAAGAGTTAATTAAAATTGAAAATGAAAAATGGTAGCGGTTCGAATTAAGCATATCAGAATTAGCTTTTAAATCCAGCGATTGCTTTGATTGATGAAAAAGATGATCCGAAACCATTGGAAAATATGGAAAAAAACGAGGAAAAAGAGGAGGAACAAGAATAATAAATAAAATGGTGTAATATATATAAAATCATGAAATGTGTAATGTTGTATGATATTAAATTAAAAATGTATTCATAAGTAAAAGTTTTAATGAGCTTTCACCAAATACAATGCCCACTAAACAATTTCTGATAATTTTTACTATAATATTTTGAGTTATTATAATTTATTTAAGTATAACTTACTAATTTTGTAAATTTTGCGATAACTCAAAAAAGTGAAAGATGATATTATAGCTTAGTTAATATTAAAGGTGTAAATAACGAGATCTCTCATTAATATATGAGAGTAGATACTTAATATTAAAATGATTGACTTTGGTTTTTTACGACCTAATTTATAAATTTTTAGCTTGAGCGTTTTGAACCAAAGCCAAAACGATCGTGTCATTAAAATTTTGGGTATACCCATCGATGCGAACAATAGATAACCGTTAAGAAATCAAATTCATTGTTGAAGAGAAAACAAGTTATATCCAGTGTATGTTTTTGTACATCTATATAACTTTGATTCTATCTCAAATTGTATGTGTTAGTCTAAGTTTTTTAAGAGATAAAAAAATTTATACTCTAAAATCACAAATCAACAAAATTTATAAAAATATTCGCATTATGAAACATATACCATGTAATATGCTTAGTAAAAACAAAAACCTTGATGTTGTATTTCAAAAAAGTTTACTTTTTAATTCCAATTTTTTTTCATTTCATTTGTTAAATAAAAATAATTTCTTTAAGAACAAAGAAATGTTTCAAATGAAAAAAATGTATTTATTAATATATTTCAAATCAAACATCCAATTAATCAACCTTCAAAATATAAGCACAAAATATTTAAAATATTTATTTTTATTCAATATTTCAACATTAATAATTTATGTTTTTTGTCTTTAATTTTATTTTCTTGAGGTTATTTTCAAATAATTCATTTAAAAAATATAATATCAACAAAACAAAATGTAACATACAAATTATTTCATTAATATTTATTTTATTTATCAAAAATTCATTTCAATTTGTATATGTTAATGAAAATCAAACATTAATATTAAATAATGAAACTGATTTTTCAAATGATTATGAAAATCATCAAAATTCAGCACAACATTTAATCATTGAAGGAATTGATACAATACCAAGTTCAGCTTTTTGCAAAATGGAATTCATTATCTTCAGTTGAAATTGGTAAATTAGTTTATACAATTGGTCAAAAATGCATTTTCAAGCTGTAATAACTTAGAAATTGTTGAATTAGGAGAAGATTTAATAACAATTGGAAACTATGCATTTCAAAGCTGTGTTAATATCAAAAACATTACAATTCCAAAATCAGTCACATCAATATCAGCAAATCCATTTATATATTGTTCAAAAACTTCAATTTATTTATGTTTCCAATGAAAATTTATATTATTCTAATTATGAAAATGATGGAATTTTATATGATAAAAATATTGAAAAATTAATTATTTATCCACCAGGAAATGTAACAAATTCATATACAATACTAAATTCAGTTATATCAATATGTGAAAGAGCATTTATGACATGTTATAATATCAAAACGATTATTCTTGAAGAAAATGTTGAAACTATTGAAAGTTATGCATTTTATTCATGTTCTAATTTAGAAACACTTTTTATTGGCGAAAAATGTTAAAACAATTGGAAATTATGCATTTTCTTATTGTCCATCACTTAAATGTATTTATTTTAATGGTAATGAATCACCAACAGTTGGAAATGGATTTGATGGTGTCACAGTTACATCTGTTATGGTGCCTTCGACATATAATGGTGACACATTTGGCAGTTTTCTGTTGCCAAAGGAACAATAATTGACGAATGCATTCCATCAACACAAACATTTTCTCAATCAAATATATTTACTAATTCAAATACATTTTCGAATTCAAATTCATTTTCATTATCAAATACTTTTTTTTTTTTTTTTAACTTTACTAAATCAAATTCATTTTCATTATCGAATACTTTTTCTAATTCAAATACATTTACTAATTCAAATACATATAATAAATCAAGCGCATTTTCATTATCAAATACATTCACTAAATCAAATACGTTTATTCAATATCAAAGCATCACTGTATCAATTTCGAATATAACATTAGCTAATACATTTACATTAACATATACATTATCATTTACATATTATATTTCGATCATAAATTTCACATATTCGAATAGTTTTATAATTTCAAATATTAATGTTAATAACACTCTCTCAAATATATATATTCAAAGTATGTTTATTTATTATGAATATACGATTGCCCTTAAGTAGGCCAACATTACTGAAATATATGGATTTAACTTGACCTTCATTGTCTGGCATAAGACATGGAGCAGGGGGAGTAAATACTGGAGGAGGTATTGGATACGGTTTTTCATCGTCTTCCGATTGTAAGGATTCAGGATAAACATTATTAAAATCAAAATTGTCGTCGCTAAAACCAAAATTATCAAAGGATTCTTCATATTCCATGGATCTAAAAATAAAAATGATTTTTCCCACATAATGTCAAGTTAGGAACTTGCTTATGACATGTTACATGAAAAACTTTAATTTTACAACATGTCAATTGAATACTTTACTAAAAAAGAAGAAAATTGAATAGAAAAAATTCCAACGGTTAAGAAATGTATGAGATACAAATTATAAAATAAAATTTCAATGGATATATTTGGTCGGATAAAATCAGTTCATTCAGATGGAAGTAAATCCACGAGCCAAAAGGTGGTGTTTTACGTGGAACAACCCACCAGATAATTGGCAAACATTATTATCAGTAAAAGATGCAGTGGAAGATTTAAATACAATGTTAAGAAATAATATTATCAATGACATCAAAAGATTAATTGCAGAAGAGGAATTCGCTCCCTCGACGGGAACTAAACACATTCAGGGATATTTACATGTAGAAAAAAATTATTATAGAAACACATTAAGTGCAGCTTTCCCAGGTTGTTATTTTTATAGTTGCAAATGGGTCAGAATTGTACAATTATAGATATTGCACAAAAACAGGAAGAAATATTTTAAAGTTAGGAGAATTTACTCAAGATACTGAGAAGTATATTTCAAAAATTAGAACGGACCAAGAAATTGTTGGATGATTTAATTACAATACCATGGTTGGAATTCACTAATAAATATCCATTAGAGGCGTTTCACCAAAGGAACAAATTATTGGATTGGAAGAGTGATCATATCAAAAAATGTAATGCATGGAATGGAAATCTGAAATTAAAGAACTGGTGGATATGGGGACCACCTGGAGTCGGAAAGAGTAGATGGGTGAGGAACCAATTCGAGCCAAATGAGATATGTACGAAGTGGCAAAAATAAATGGTTTGATGGTTATGATGACTTGGAAACAAAGTGCATACTATTCGAAGATGTAGACCCTGATAAAATTAAAGTATTGATGTCATTCCTGAAGACTTGGGCAGATCGTTACTATCAAACACAAGAAATAAAAGGAGCAAGAACAGTGATTAATCCGGGTAAATGGTTCATAGTAATCACTGCAAATTACTCAATGGAAGAATGCATAGAAAATAAAGTAGATCTGGATGCCTTACGAAGAAGATTTACTGAAGTCGAAATAAAATCTGAAGAAGATGTATTCCTAAGTACCAGACTGGATAAGTCTATTTTAATGAATTAAATAAAAAATTAATTCATTTTGCAATTTAACCTTAAATGTTATTGAAGGTACCTAAATTGAATGCCTATTCAATTGGAATAAAAATCCTATCGTTTAACGGTCACCAAAAAGACGATCAAAATGAATTGAATTTCAACGTAAAGTATTCAATTAAAAGTGAACTGAAGTATTCAATTGGTACAAAAAATAATTTAGAGCCTAGGTAATAATCCTTTGGAGGTACCAACTAACGTCCTCCGCAGGAAAAGACTAGGCTCTAAATATTTTTATTTTTAATCGTCCTAAATAACGGTCAACAACAAAAAGAAAAAGTGCCTAACCCCCACCCCTGTTGCACTTTATCTACTTCTCTGGTCTCCGCCCTTGGTACTCTCCAACCTAATGGGAAAATTTGAATACCTTCCTCTCAAAAAGTGGAAATGCCTTTCAATTATGCGTGATTTTTTGAATAGCATTGAAAAATTCCCTTCCAAAATATTTTTGTGGGAAAATATTCCTTCTCAAATTTGATTTCTATGTTCTACATTTTTTGACATATAAATTTCTGGAAATTTATAAAATGTCACCAAATAGATTTTTACTTTAAACGGTCGCCACCAAAAAAATATTGCTTTGTTGATAAATCAGTACACATTCATAATTTTGATTTGTAAACCAAAAAATATCTATAATAATTAATGCTTATTGTTAAATATTAAAATATTCGAATTTTTTTTATGATAGATAATCATTTTCACTTAAAATTAAATAGTTGAAAAATATCTTTATCACATTTTTTAAAATTATATGATATATTAAAAGTTTCATTAATTTTGATTTATATTCAGTTAATATTGAGATTTATTCATTTTTAAAATCAATTCTCAAGATTTTTTTTTAAAAACAACATAAAGAATAATAAATAAACATGAATTAACTATAGCATTCATTAATGAACATGAGTAGGTATATATACAAACACAAATGAATTTGAATTAACATAAGTAAACATGGAGAATCATGAGTGAATAAGCTACAAGATATAATGAATCAAATGAAATAACAATATTATTTGAATTCATTTAAAGTAATTTTCGATTCAATACTGTATAAAGTTTATTCAAACTAAGTGTCCTTACTTTATTGTGAATAAAAAGAATAATTAGAATCCCTTACTATTATTCGAATGAAATACAACACGAAAAATCGCATGGTTTTAACATATATGAACATAATACAATATGAGATAAAATATTTTGGAGAAATTGACATCGCTGATTTTGGAATTATAATTTCATGTAATAATATTCTATAAAATAAGTTATTCTATTGTAATAAAGAGAATTAGGTATTTCAACATTTATTATATGGCTGTGTTCATAAAAAACAAGATTTTTTAATAACATTTGTATATAAAATTATAATTTTATTAGTGTATTTTATTCCTTTAATCATTTATAATAATGTTAACATGTTAATAAATATCTATAAAGCTCCATTTACGATTCCATAATCGCAAAAGACTAGTTTTTACAAACAATTTTGGTAATAGGGGGAAAAAAAAAGTTAACATAGGATAACATTGAAAAACACTTAATATACATGTCCATTAACAAATATAACATAGCATGAATTAAATTAATAAATATGAGTATATATGATTTTTAAATATGTATATTATATTAATTTGTTTATTATAATAAATTATGACTTCTCTACCTTAATTTAGTCTCTCTCTTATGATTTAAATAATGAAATTTTTTTCAAATATTCTAAGTTATCTTGATCTATCAATGAACAAAATGTATAAATTTAATATAATTATATGAATTATTATGATACCTAACTTAAAAAAAAATTCTTTATATTATGCATAAGAAATAGTAGTAACTTGAAATGTAATAAAAGTAATTGTACTTAATGAATTTGATATAAAATATATAAGAGAGCGTAGATTTCATTCATTATTATAGAGAGGAAACTATAAAATATTTAAAAATGATTTTTTCGGAAAATTATATTTATGCTACAATTATATAAATTGTAAATTACAATTATTTTTTGGATCAAGGTTCGTGAAATCACCTATAAAAATCTTTAATAATGTTATATTTCAATGGATATATATATATAAGTGATTTATAATTACAAATAAGACTTTTAAGATCTAAAATGAAAATGTTTTCATGTTGAACTATTTCAAGATTAATATACAGTTTATTAATGATTATTAATTATAACTATGATTAAAAAATGAACTAATTGTGATCATATCAAAAAATGATCGATAAATTCATATTTCCCATAAAATCAATTAGCATAATGACAATAACTTTATACACTTATTTTCTTGGTAACTTTGAAAATATTATAAGATATACATTCATGTACATATGAGACTTTGAATAAGTTGAATCCCCGTGTTTTTGGTAATATTTGAACAAAGATTATTATCGAATTAAAATTATATCAATTTTTGTCATTAAAAATTATATATTTCATTAGATTTATATTTCAAAAAATATTCTAACATTTTTTAAAAATAGAATGAATTATTTCACTATTTTTTTCATACAAAAATGAAAAAGTTACGAGATAATAATATTATCGCTCATATCTGAATGTGTGTAATGGTAAAAAAAAAAAAAAAAATGTTCACTTTTTGAATGAATGTTTGGAATTACCTGCTTTTTACGCAGAATTTTCTGTATGAATATTGAATTATCATTCAATAATTGAATGAACATCATTTTACCGAAAATTATTATATTTTTTTTTCAAGATTGCAATATATTTGGTTGTACAAAATTCGAGTGATGAAATATGTATACATTACTAAACATGAGAAATGTGATTGAAATCCGAAATTAGAAAAATTTATAAATTTAATTATCCCTAAAAAATCCAATTTTTAATGTATATAATAATATTTTATCGAAGTTTTTAACATATGTCAAGTTTATTAATGAGCTATATTAATGAATTTATTTGATTTTTAAAAATTGATATGATTTTTTTTGAAATCAAATTAATGTAAAAAAATTAATAGGACTAAAGTGTATATAATACATTAAGGTTTACCACAATATAGGATTGATTAATTACGATTTTTTCCAAAAATTAAATTTTCGAAATTTCGAAAATTTGTAACAAAAAATTTAAACAAATCAATATTTAAATAATATAATAAAATATGTCATCAAATAAAGATAATATATACATATTTTTCGAAAATTAAATTTTCAAAATTTCGAAATTTGTAACAAAAAATTTAAACAAAACCAAATCTAAACATTATAACAAGATATGTTATCAAATAAAGATAATATATACATATTTTTCAAAAATTAAATTTTCGAAATTTCGAAATTTGTGACATAAATTTTCACGAATCGATATTTAAATAACATAATAAAATATTATTTATATTTCTTTCCTCAATTTTCTAAAAATAAAAAAATGATCATAACAATCGAAGATATGAATTTTTACTTATTCCAACTCTTCTTCTTCTCCATCGCAATCAATTACTTTTGTAAACTTTGTGTCTGCAATTAATTGAACGGCGGCCCTAAACATTTGATCCTTATTGTGAATAACATTCCATCTCCACATGAACTCTGATATATGTTCATTGACTTTATTTTCTGGGATTCCTTCATATCTTTTATTAATTTTTTTAGTTCCCTCCAAAGTCTTTATATCATTTGAGTTTGCGCTTTAGGTTCATAATCAACAAAATTACATGAATGATTAACAGTTTCTTGCTCGTAATCATTGTCATCTTCAAGAAAAGTCATACGCTTTCCAGCAATCAGAAATTATTTTTGTTTCAGGTAATATATGATTACGAATCTCTTCTTCTAATGTTTCTCTTGTTCGATCAGGTACAACAAGACAAAAGAATTGTCTATCTTCCACACAAATTCCCCCAAAGATCCACACTTGATTTAAACATCGTCCAACATTATATTTTCTTCGGCACATTAAAGTTTCATCAATTTGAACAGTTTTATCAGGACCGCCAACAACAAGACCTTCTAAAGATAAAACATATGCATCACATGCATTTCTAAATAAAGTAAAATAATAAGTCACTGTGTTTCTGCTCACTCCTACTTCTCTTGCAGTATCTTTACATGAATATTTATATACCCAACAATATAATAAATAAAAAATCTTAGAAAGTGGTATTTTTGCCGAGTAAAAAATACTTCCATATAAAATACTTTTTGATTTGTGGCATCTTGGGCATATCCATTTGTATCCAAATCCTTTTGAAGAATCTCTGTAGATCTGCATATCGAAATTACATTTTTCACACATCATTTGATTATAAATAACTCCATTCTGTAATGCAAATTGAATAGCTGCGTCTTCATTCGTAAAAAGCCAAAAATAAGAGAGAGTATTATCGATAAACGGGAAAGATAATTGTTGAGGCTGATTGTAATCCATAATAACAAATAAATATTAAACGCATAATGCATAAAATATTGAATTATTATTAATATGAATAATAAATAAAAGCGTATACATAAAAAGAAAATTAATTTATTGATTTAAGTCGATAATAATCAAATATTATAATCAGCAAAATCAATTAATTCATATAATATTTCATAAATAGCTCAATAAATCAAATATAATATATTCTATTTAAATCCAATTAAATTTTATAAAAATAATTTGTTTAAATATATTTGTAATCGAATAAATTATGATTATTGATATCTAGACATCTAGCTTATAAAAAAATTAATAATATAATTTCATAATATAGAATGAATGGATTTTAATATATATCAAAAAATATATGAGGGTCAATTTTAATTGACTCACATATCTCTACATCAAATGAATAAATAATATTTTGAATAATATTATTTTATTATATAAGATGTGTGTATTAATAAACTAGAATTAAAGTTTTTAAACTTTTATTTGATAATGAAAAAAAATTTGTTTGAAATTTTGGTGATGACCAAAATTTCATTGAGAAAGTTTGAAAAAAATCATGGTTGAATTTATGTCAATTTTATAATGAGATATCTTATCCTCATTTATTTAGAATATAAAATCATGTATGTAGTATTAAATAATCTAGTTAGAGAAAATTATATATGCATAAGAAATTTAAAAATGATTTGTAAAAAATGCAAAAAAAGTGGATTTATCATACTTATTCCAGTATACTAATGAAATGGACGACAGTAACTTAATTGAGTCATTTACATAGATCTTCCCAAAATATTCATATGTAAGTACAAAAAACATATTATTTAAATATTAGGCAATACATAAAATATATTTAAAAGTTTTCAAGTATGCTTTGTACTATATGGAATATGTTCGAAAGCTGATCCCATATAAATTAACTGTTGTTAGAAGAAATGAAATGATACAACATTCAAATGAATTTTTGAGAAATATTGCTGAAAGTTAGAAAGAGGTTTTTTATTTATATTATACCAAATAAAAGTCTAATGTTATATTTAAAGGATGAAAGTTATAAAATTATGTTGTCAACTAATAAAGTTCTCATCCGTAACTCAATGTTAATTTTATATAACAATTTATGTTTGCAACTCTACTTGATGAAAATATCCCTTTTATTTCACATTATAACTGCAGTTATTTCACTTGTTTGAGTAAATAGTCATAAATTATTAGAAAATATAATCATTTAAGAGAATTTCTTATACAAAAATCGATACATTAACTTTAAGGTGTTTTATATAAATTCAATTATATTATGATAAAATAAGATATTTATATATTCATAAAATCGAAATATATATTATTGATATATGAATAGGGGGTAAATATAAATTGATCTAAATACCCTAATTTCTGGTTAGTAAGAAAAAAGTTTTAAAATATTATCTGATTATGTAGAATATGTATATTAACATTTAATGCATCAGCATATTATAGTTTTATTTATATATAATTTATTTTTCTTGCCCAAAAAAATTGGGTTATTATTCGGCAAAGCTTACAATAAAAACAAGCCTCATAATATATTGTAAATTACATAGTCAATATGTTTACGAATGTAAATATTCATATTCTTATGTTATTTATGGTGTTCAAATGTGTTTTCATATGTTATTTGATATTCTTATGAAATATATATGTTTTCCTGTTCATTTGCTTTTTTTCTATTATAAACTTATAATAATGTATAATGTATATTATAATTAATATATGTGTGGTACTAGTGTGCATTGTGTGTGTATCGGTATGAACCATCATATTTTTTAACTCCTGTTTTCTTATTATTTTGTTAATAAAAAATTAAATTTCTGGCGATATATTATCAAAGAAATATTGTTCATTATAAATATGTGCCTTAATGAATATATTATGATATAAAAAGGATTTTTTATCAAATAGCATTATCAGCGTAAATTGTTATATAGAATTGACATTGAACGATGAATAGGTTCTTTATTAGTTAATAAATGTAATAATCATCACTTTCATATCTTAAATAGAACAGATGGTTCCCATTCATTATTATATAAATAAAAACCTTCTTATGAATCTTTATATGTATTTCTCAAAATTCATTTGAATGATGTACCATTTCATTATACCTAACTACCGTTATTTTATATGGGGTTTACTTTCGAACATATTTTATTTAATACACAGCATACATAAAAATATCCAAAATTATTTAATGTGTCGTCTTATATTACCCTAATATATTTTTGGGATTAGATAATCAATATTTAGAAAAGATCTTTGTAACTAGCTAAATCAAGTTACTATAGTGCATTTTATGAGTTTATTTGTATAGGCATGATAAATCCACTTTTTTTGAATTTTTTACAAATCATCTTTGAAATTCTTATACATACATTATTTTTTCTAATTAGATTCTTCGATATTTCATATACGATTTTATTTTTTTTTATATATGATGAAGAGATATTTAATTACGAAGTTTTGGACGAATTAGACCATTATTTTTTCGGACTTTTTTAAAGTGATTTAGGGAACTACGAAAATTTCTAACGAACTTTTATCATCATCAGAAAGGAGTTAAAGAACTTTGTTCATATTATCTTAGTGCACACATATTATATTTAAATATGATATTATTTAAAAAAAATTTTTATTGAATAGAAGTCGAGATAAAAGGAGCATTCTTTTTTTACCCCCATCCCCCTCCCCATATATTTTTATTTCAAATAATGATTAATGAAATTTTTGGGTAATTTTTACTTTATTTGCAATGAATTGATCAAGAAATATGTTTATTTATTGCTCATTTATTATGCATGAATTGGTCATATCGTTGACCATCGGCGCACCGACGATAATAAACCATACAAAAGTGATATATGTCACTTTTAAAAATGAAAAAAAAATTTATCTTGACTTATCATGAATATTATTTCATATTTATATTAATTAATATTCTCAATTATGTGCATATATTATGTATTTTTAATGACTAGTTCTTATATCTTCCCAGTATACCTATGACCGAATTTTGGAAACGAATTTAATATATATTATTATAAATATTGAGTTCAATAAATATATTATATCTGAGAATGTTGCGTGTCAGTGCATATTTGTCATATTAAAATTGAAAATATCGAATAATTTAAAATTATTTAAAAAATACGATGGCAATTTATAAATTCTCAGAAATTTGAATGTCAAAAAATGTGGAACATAGAAATCGAATTTGATAAGGAATTCCTTGTGAGAAATTTTCTCACAAAAACATTTTGAATAAGAATTTTTCAATGCTATTCAAAAAATCACGCATAATTGAAAGGCATTTCCACTTTTTGAGAGGAAGGTATTCAAATTTTCCCATTAGGTTGGAGAGTACCGTAATTATTATACATATCGCATAGTTCACCAATCTCTAATTCTCCGTCAGGAACTGAATTAAGAAATGAATCGAAACTTAATTCAATACTCTGACCTTTTGTTTTTACTTCTTGTTTCTCTTCTGTATTAATTCCTAATTTCTCCATTAACGTTTGAATATAATCGGAAAATCTACTTTCTAATACTTCCGGTAAATCTCTAATTAAAATTTGATTTATATCTCTTACGATTGACTGAGCATATACTTTTATTGCAGTTGAATTTTCAAATGTTATTGAACTTTTAGCTATTGAACCGATGGAGTTTTTCATGAAATTATAAATTGTCATAAAATGATCGCAAATGAATTTTTCAAATGATTTCTTCAAATAGTGTTCAATTGTTAGATACTCTTCCGTTTCATTAAATTGTATTTTTGCGATCAGAAATTGTAATCTATTAATCAAAGTTTGATTGTGTTCGGTAAACGCTTTAATTACTTTTTGTGATGACTTAGTATCAAATACGTTTCTTATAGTTTTTTCATATTTATTTCGACTTATTTCATCAAAAGCATTTTTATACATATCGTAATACTCGTCCAACAATTCCGTATAATTCTTATTGACACATTCATGTACAATTTCATTAAGATTTCTTATAACATCTTTATTTGAATGAGGAATCGACAAAAACTCAATCAATCTTTTTCTTTCTTCTTCTTGCTCTCTCTGTAAACATTTTTCTTTCCATTCAACCAATGTCAATTTTTGTTCATGAACTAAGCGGTCGTAAACGACAATTTGTTCTTGAAGTTCTTGTTCCATTTCTTTGTAAATGTGATTTTTCGCGATAATATTTATTTATTAATCTATCTTCAATTATTTCTGGAAGGTTCTTCTGCATGTTCTTCAAATTTTCAATATCTTCTAAATCATCTTTATCCAATTCATATTTTCCGATAATAGCTTCGTACTGTTTTAATTTCTTTTCGATTTTATGGTCTAAAGTATCGTACTGTTCATCAAAATTTTCATTAACGTAAGTATCAATTGCTTCTTTATCAAAGAGTTTTAATTTCTCTTCACTGTGTTTAATGACGCTTTCGAAATGCTCTATGTTCCATAAAAGAGAATTATAATAATTTGATTGTGGTTTAAAAACTTCAATCGGACAATCATTCACCGAGCATTTCATTAAACTTTTGCCGTAATTGTAAACGTAATTTTCAAGAGTTGTTGTTGCAGTAAGTGAAACTAACTTATCACTCATTTATATACAAATAAAAAAATTAAATTTAAAATAAAACTAACTTTATTTTTTCTGAGCAAACAAGCGTTTCCTGAACTACAACATTAATAAACAGCATAAAATGCAACATTCAACATAGAAATAAGCCTTTTCCGTTAGCTTATAGTCATTAACTCCCGTAAACTTGCAAAATTCACGTCAAATCATCAAGTTAGAATTCAACCTCAAAAATATATAGACTTTTACGAAAAGGCTTTCTCGAATTTTTTTTGTTAGGTTAGTTAGTTAGTTAGTTTGTCATTAAGCTCCAAACACTAAAATCCACATAGGATTAACAACAAAACACTAAAATCCACATAGGATTAACAACAACTCAGCCGGATTCATGCCTCACACATTTAAAAAATAAATGTTATCATGAATTTAAATATATTTAATTACTTTCAATCAAAACCAACCGATTTATGATAATTCAATCGATTTTAGCCGTTCATCCTTTAGTTTATGTAGCGCGAGTGGGAGCGAGTGCGTAGCACGAAGCTCACATAGCGCTGTGTGTGTGTGTGTGAATAACCATTAATAATATTTACAAACAAACGATTTATATTAACATTATACTTTTTTTGATCTATTTTTACAAATTCTTTTTTACAAATCCATTACATTGTTAATTTTGCTAAACATTTGATTTAAATAATATATATTGGAAATAAATAATATATAAAACACAAAAAATTTGTTTATAAACCAATTTTATAGGAAGATATATTTTTTTTTAATTTTAAGTGTCAAATCTCTATATAAGAGTTTTTGTTATATAAAGATTTAATAATATCCTTTGCTATTATTCTTAATCTCTGTCAAATACTTATATCGAATTATGAGAATAAGATTAAGAGAAAATTTGTTTGATCTAATTTCAGACGACCGTTTAGAGAATAGGACACATTATATATAAAATAATAATAACTTTTTTCGATTGGGTTGTGTAAAAGTGGCTTTCGTTCACATATGTGCAATAAGGCCTTCAAAAACTAATATTTAGACAATGTCTTGTAATATTTAATTTAGTTTTGTGTCTCGTTTTTTTCATATACAAGTAATGACCATTGTTATTTTATTTTCATACTAATGAGAATGATTTCTTTCATGTTTTATATTTTTACAATTCAAGCATTTGAAATATTTGATAATAAAACAAAAACACTTACATTAAAAACACAAGGAGATTTTGAAAGTGCAAAAAAATATGAAAAAGAAACTTTATTTTTAATTATAGAAAGTGGAATTACTACAATACCAAATGATGCATTTAAAGCTTGGCGTAATCTAGCATCTGTTAAAATTGGTAACTCAGTAACTGTGATTGGCAAGCAAGCATTTTGTTATTGTACAAGTTTATCAAATGTTACTTTTGGTGAAAATGTTACCACAATTTCAGAGAATGGATTTGATAGTTGTACTAAATTATCCAAAGTTATTTTTAATGAAAATTTAATTGAAATCAGTCGGAACTCATTTTATCAATGTTCAGCACTAAAAAGTATTAATTTATCAAATTCTGTAACTACTATTGGCCCGTTTGCATTTTCTTATTGTGATAGGCTTTCACGCATTATTTTGGGAGAAAATTTAACTATAATTAAAAATTATGCATTTTTTCTCTGCAATGATTTATCAGAGGTTGTTTTTAATGAAAAATTGACCGAAATTTGGGAACATTCATTTGCTTATTGTATTTCGCTTGAAAGAATTAAATTACCAAATTCACTTTCTTCAATTAAAAACCTTTGTTTCTATCAATGTGGATCTCTAAATTGTGTTTATTATTATGGTCACTCAGAACCTAAAGTTAGTGATAATGCATTTGATAATTGTCCTGTCAAATGTGTGATGACATTGGATTCATATAATTCAACAAAATTTGGTAAATTTAATGTATCAAAAGGAACAACAATCGAAAATTGTAATCCATGGCCAACACATACATTTACACAATCAAACTCTTTTACACAATCGAATACATTTACACAATCAAATTCATTTACACAATCGAATGTGTTTACAACAGCAAATACATCTTCTGTAACATATACAAATTCTAATATATATTCTAATTCAATCACGAATTCAAATATTACATCAAATTCATTTCCATTAAGATCTACTTCAAAAACTGTTACACTTGCTTTTGGTGCAAGTATTATTTCTTTATTATTCTTAATTTTATTTTAATAATCATTCATAATATTTTTAGATATACTAAAACATAAATAATATTTTTTAGATCTAAAACATAAATAAAGGGAAGTATTACTTAAATCTTTTTAAAAATTATTAATATAAGTTTTGTGTGGGTTAAGAAGAAAAAAAATCAATGATATAAATTTTATATACCCTGTTTCGGTTGAATATCACTGTTATAATTTGCCAATGGTGAGTTCGACAGACGTATTTTTTGCTAATGAGGATCGAGCTATTTATCAATTATGGAAATTAGTATTGCAACAAAATTATTTATTTTTTCTTTGCTAATATTGTTTTTGTTTTAAATATCATTTTTGTTTTTAAATTCTTATAACAATAACAGCAGTCAATATCATTTCTATAACATAAATGGAATTACATAAATCTTTTTTAAAATTTATGAAATTATCTTTTTATTGAGAAAATTTAATTATCTCTTTATACAATCAGGAATATTTTATTGTTCCAGAATTAAATAATGTTCATATCTTTAAATTTTTTTTTTAAATTCAATTTTTTTAATATCAATATGCACTGTTGCACTTCTGATATTATTAATTCTAATAATGATAATATTGTTGACCAAGTTCTTAAGCTCACCAATGGTAATAGATTGTAAAGGTTATCATTGCTGGTAGTAATTGTGATCAATTTGCTGAAGCTGCTAAAATGGTTAAAATTGGATGAGTAATTGGAACTGTTAATTACCTTGGCAAAGGGAACAATGTTAAGATTCCACGTCTTGAGTGGGGCGTTGGAATGAGCTATAAGCACATTCATGGTGCTTTAACTTTTGTGAATAGCTTTAGAAATGGAGAAATTACTTCAACAAAATTTATAACTCATCGCTTTCATGAAATTGAAAAGGTTGAAGATGCTTTGATGCTTATAAAGGATAAACCAGCTGAATTAATTAAGCTAGTCGTTGAAATTACATACGATGACTATAAATAAAAAAAGCTAATTTCAATTGTATTTATTTTTTCATCAAATATTTGGAAATTTGTGGAACATATATCAATATTTTGCATAACAACAAAAAAATTTTATTTTACTATTTTTATTAGTAAAATTACACTTTGTTTAATTACTACAAAAAATTCGACACATCATTTAAATACAGATCAATGAAAAATATTGTATATAATTGCTAAAATTGCTTATGAAACAATAAATTTAAAACAAAATTGTTTATATGCTTAATTGAAGAAAAAAAGCACATTGATTTAATATTTTACTTTACAAAAAAGGTTTTATCACAAAAGAAAATTTCATAAAATTATATATATAATATTTAATAAAAATGATTTCATCATCAAAATCTTTAACCCCTTTTGTTTGAATGTTTTTCCACATATTTTTACCAAGAATTTAACAAATTTTTTATCTCTGAATTTCAGTGCTTCTTTATAAGCATATATAGGTACATAGCTTTCATACCATACGTAAATATGTTCACCTTTTTCCAGAAGGTACTTTGTCATTGTTAAATCTGTATGTAATATTGGAAATGGGCTCTGATGCAAAACGCCCTCCATTTTGCGGTTTTTGAACGATAGGAAATTTGAGGAAAAATAGAAATGCCACATTAGGGCACCCCATCCATCATCCTGACGGCCGGTTTCGATCGTTATCCATTGAAAAACGAAGTTTTTCAATGGATAACGATCGAAACTACTCGCACCTTCGGTGCTCGCATTTGATACATATTAATATATATATTTTGACAGACAAAATATTTGACATAACGATAATATTTAAGTTATTAAATAAAATATATAAGATTTATTATAACGGTTATCGATAAAAATTTATCCATATTTTTTGTTTGTAAAGTAGTCAAAAAGTCGATCATTTTTTTATTGATGCAATTGCAATTCGAAACCATTAAGAAAGTGTTAAAATTAAATGACAAAAGCTTCATCAAATGGGCCTCTGAGCAGGGAATCATTCCTGATATCCACCAAATTCAAATATGTCCGAAATGTCAATCGTTAATGAAAGTTTATTTCTCACCAAGTTACCCTGATGGTGCTGCATATAGATGCTGCTCAAGTAAATGCAGAAATTCAAAATCAATCAGATTAGATTCATGGGTATCACAATCAAAACTTTCATTAAGGGGATTTGTTCACATTCTAGCATGTTGGGTAGAAGGTTTTGATATAAGAACTACATCTAAAATTACAGGTGTATGTGAACGATCAGTAATAACATGGTTTCAAACTTTTCGATCTATTGCAAAAAAAGAATATCGAAAAGATATAGCTCAGAATTTACTTGGTATCAAAAAATAGAAGGTACATGGGATCTAATAAAAGGATACCTCATAAAAAATGGATTTAGAGATGAAAATTATCTCGAATCATATATCCATGAATGGTGCTTTCGAAGAAATATAGGAAATACATTTGAAAAATGCTGGAAAGCAATAATTGGTGAAATTTCTTAATAAACTGATCATAATTTAAAATATCTTTATTAGAAAAATGATTTCGAAGTGTATCAGACCCCCCCAATAAGATATTTTGCCATTATTCACTTTTTGAAATGACTTTGATCTCCTTATCAAAAGTCGAATATTTTTATTGCCATTTTTTTTTCCTTTCAAATTTCCTATCGTTCAAAAACCGCAAAATGGAGGGCGTTTTGCATCCTAACCTGGAAATGTAATAGAATTCCTATTCAAACCATCACTTATAGCACAATCATCAATGTTTAAATTTAAATGTTCTATACAATACCTCAAACAAACCAATGAGCCTTTTCGTGCTGCTACTGCATGCTCAGGGTTAAGAAACATTTTTTCATAATTTTCAGCAGTTATTCTTTTTATTAATAAAAAATCGGCAAATTAGCCTTCGTAAATCATCCGCTGTGTACACAGCCACATTTATATATGACAATAGTTCACCGAAGTTTTCTTTTAGAAACAATTTAAACATATCGATATGGTCATATGTTAATGGTGTTGATGCATAATATTCGAGAACAAGCTTTAAGCCCAATAGTTCGGCAATTTTAAAATTTATCATAATAATTTGATATTTTAAAACAATACATCGAAATCATTTAGATTATTTAATACAGCACTTATGAAAGCATCTTCAAATGGTCATACAGAAATCGTTAAATTACTTCTTGAGCAAGAAGGAATTGATATTAATGCTAAAGATATTTATTTGTTTTATTTGGGATTTATTTTAATAATTTTGGATTTCAAAATAATATTTAGAAATTATTTTAATTATTTCAAACAGCACTTATTAGAGCATCTGAAAATGGTCACATAGAAACAGTTAAATTACTTCTTGAACAAAAAGAGATCAATATTAATGATAAGGATATTTATTTGTTTTATTTAAAATTTATTTTAATAATTTTGGATTTCAAAATAATGTTTGGAAATTATTTAAATTATTTAAGACAGCACTTATGATAGCAACAAAAGAAAAAAAAAATTGATATCGTTCAAACTATTAAGAAAAAACTATTAAAATAATTTAACGTTTCATGATATATTGGCGCAAAAAGCTATGACCCCACCATTCATCATTTCGACTAATTAATGATTGGGAATGAATAAAAAAGAAAAATTGATTTTGAAGATTAACGACTTTTTATGCTCAATTTTCTAATTAAATATTGAATGCTTAAACTCGTTAAAAAGTCAAAATAAAGCATTGATTTATTATATTTTTTTTTATAAATTTAGAGCTAAGTATTATGTATTAATGGTCTAATGCTTTGGAATGAGCGTCCTAACAAGAACATCCAGCAAACTACAAATTTTGGTGGTGTATGGTTGACAAAAAAAAATTGATATTTGACAAAGTATTTTTCGAACTGAAAACATTATATTTTTTACCATGCGCTCTCCTTCCTTATTTCAAGGATATGTTAATGTGCTACAATCAGTGCTTGCATTATAATTGAATAATCATCATTTTTCTAAGAATTATTTTATTTTTTTCCCGAGATTGCAAGATATTTGATTGGAATAATTTTTGGTGTATATACATATATATCTGCAATCTATAGACCTGAGTAATGTGGTTGAAATCAGCAAGGAATCAATTAATTAAAATATTTTTTTTAAATTGCATTGTGTCGACAAATTTTTTTGATTTATTGACGTGATTTTCTTTACACCATATCCATGTAAAAAATTAACGGAATTGAAGGATAAATAAGATATTAAGGTTTTTTATTTTTAATACTACATTAAACTCAACACATTTTCACATGGCCAGGAACAATACAGTCTTGAATTCATTGTGTTTTATTAGTTTCAATAATTTCATGTGCAATAGCATTTAAAAAATTTATTTATATAAAAATTAAATTCAAGAAAAAAGTAACTTCAGATGCAGTTTTAGATTTATGCCATTTCGTTTGCAAGGTTCATTGCTTCAACTTCTTCTGGAAGACGAACATATGCCTTCTTGAGGAACTTTGGTGTGATTAGTGTCTTAACACTGACTGGCTTGACGTGGTAAAGACGGTTGATTGCAGCGGCGATTTCTGGTTTCTTAGCGCGGATATCAACATAGAATGTCATTGTGTTTTCATCTTCGAGTTTTCGTGGAGCTTTATCTGATGTCACTGGTCCCTTGATGATCTTGTAGTCATTTCGTTTCAAGGAAACAGGTTGAACAGCCTTATGTTCGTATTGTGGCTTCTTAGCTGGAACAGAGGGCTTTGGTTTTTGGAACTTCTTGAAGTTCCTTGTCTTCTTGATTTGTTTTTGTTGTCCATTGGAAACAGCTTTTGCGGCAGCTTCGGCTTTACCAGACATTAAAGGAAGACCAAACCGTCGAATCCCAACAAATTTCAAAGAGGAACGATCGAATCACCAATTCATTGGGGTGCCCCACATCCCCCTTTGAAATTTTGATAAGGTTTGTTCACGTTTGAATTGACTTTTTCAATAACCGATATGTTGATGGGAAAAAAGTTTATTCTGTAAATAATGAAAAATATTTTACTCCCACTTAAGAAGTGTCCCAAACCTAAAGTGTTGTACAACTAAGAATCGATCCATAATTTCTCCTTGGTACATCTTGATCATTCCCCCATTCAACTTTACAAAATGCGGAAGATTTCTCAACGAGTACAACATCCTTGAATGTTCTGCAAAGCTGCCAAACTTTTCGTGGTTGATGTAATCGATCCATCTGCAATATGCATAATCATTTCTGTTATTATGTGCAATGTTTGGATCAATAACATTTGCAGGCGTGATATCTGGATTGTTAATAAGTTGAGAAGATCCAAAAAGGAATGGAAGATAAACATAATCATCAATACTCCATGCACCATGGGAACCTGCAGGCTCTTGGTGATACTTTGCTTTGATCTCAGTATGTAAATTCCAATAATCCCAGAAAACATCAAAGACAATTGCAGGCCCATCTTCAGGTGTTATCAAATTGAGTACTGCAAGAGAAGTAATGAATGCAAGAAAGTTAAACTCATGTCCTGTACCATAATCAATTCTGGTCCAACTTCCAAATGACTGAACAAAATAATCATGTGCTTCCCAATTATCAGTAACGTCCTTTAAAATTTCAGCGCGTTTCTCGTGAACGATGGATAAAAATATCCTAAAAGCACGATTTCCATAACGCATTGGCTGTTTAAGAGGTTCAACTGAATTTAAAATTTCTCTAACCTTTCCTAACGAATTTAATAAAGCATCAATGATTGGTCGCTTTTGATGTGGAGAACTACGAGGTTTAGATTGCACAGAATTATTCAAAAGTTGGAGAACACTTAAAATATTATTATAAGCAGGTGAACATTCCCATTTTGCCATATCAGCTTCACTATTTATGCACTTATTGAGCTTTGTTAGCTCAAGTGGATCTTCTGATTCACATGTTTCAACAGGACTTTGGAAACATGATTTCTCTTCCATCTCCAGCAACTATTTATTGTAAACTATTGAATATTTGTGTTGAATAAAAACAAGCTTTGTCAATTTATCTCAAAACAAATTTTAAAACCTTTTTAGCACTTAGAAGCTGTGTTTACGAAACGAAACAAATAATTTTTTTTTTGAAAAACTTTTATGTGAACTCAAATTTATTGAGTGAACTTCTTTTTCCAGTAGATTAAAGAATTTTTCCAAATCGAAAATAATTGCCGAAATAAAATGATTCACAATTTCCATTTCGACCAATGTTAACATGATGTTCTCTTGAATAATGAATATATGCATAAATGCTTTTTCTAAGGTAAAATGATTTCATTATCAAAATTAATAATTCACACGAAAAATAAAACACTGATTGATCAAATTTGTGTATTAGTCATAAATACAAAAAAGTATTTAAGTATTTTAAAAAAATAAACTCAAATCTCCAAAAGCTATCATTTATTCAAAAGTGACACAAAATATTCGACCGTTTAATTATTTAAACAAAGTTTGTCTATTTTTTCTGGTTGGGTGAAGTCAGTTAACGTATACCAAATCCTTCCATGAGTTTTTCCCTTGAGGAATTTATAGGACCGCAAATATGTGATTCCTCCCAACTCGCTGGAAACACAGTTGTATTTCTTAAATCAAATTATCTTCCAAAAATATTTACTTTAGAATATCTTATAGATTTTCTAGAGGCAAAAAAACAAAACTACAGGTTTGTCATTATTCACAGGACTCCTAATGAAAGTATAATTTCTGTTGGTTATCGAACATCAGAATATATTTCTTCATTTGCCACTCAACTTATCATTTTTTGTGTGCAAAAACAAATTCGAGTTCAAGTTCATCAAAGCAAACTTAGTTCCAAACAAATTGTTCAATGGCTTAAAAAGAATTCTTTAAATATCAAAAAAAATTCATCTGATGAAATCCAAGTTAAATTTATTGATGAATCAAAAAGTAAAACTGAGTTACAAATGGATGCATGGAATGCCCTCGGGCCATCAAGTTGGGGACCTCCAATCCATGTATATCGAATTATTCCAACTGATATCGAAGCCAAACTTTCTCTCTTCCAGAAAGTTGATTACATTCCACAATATTCTCCAATGAAAAGATTTGTAACGCCAAGGCTCAATGAAATGTTGGGAATTCCAGATGTAGGTGAAGATGTTTTGCAACAAATCCCAAATCATCGTCCATTCGTATAAGAAAATGTTTGATAAATACTATCGCTCATGAAATTTCTTGTTTTTTTTTTTGTGTCTACTCATTGTTGAAGAAATTCTAATTGATTGTATATGAGTTATTGTATATTGAAATCAGTAGAAAAATAGAATTTAATTTCATAATGTGTATGTTTATTAATGTTCGAACCAAAGGTATTTATAGTTTTAAATATTTAAATTTATTTTCACACTTTTTTTGTTCGCATATTTATGCACCCTAAATTGGTTTGTAGTAAACAAATAAACAAATGCTCACTACGAAAATATGTATAAGAAAATATAAACTTAAATTTACTGTGACATAAACATTTTGTTATTTTTTCATTTCATCGATAATCCATTTCATTCCTTCGTCAAGGCCTGTTTTCTCAATTGCAGAGCAATCTTGAATATGCCAATTATGTGTTCTAATTGAATGCAATTCAAGTTCCTCAGTTATCTGGAGTTATAATAAAAAGATACTTCTGATGCATTGAGAGCAGTTGACAAGTCTTGCTTGTTTGCAAATATCAAAATAGGAATCCCGTTTAAATTGGAATCTTGGAGAAGGGCCGAAAGTTCAAGTCCTGTTTCATACATTCTTCTTCTATCAGCGCTGTCAATTACCCATATTAAGCCAGACGCACCGATTAAATAATTTGACCACTGATTTCGAAGGGATTTTTGACCTCCAATATCCACAACATTAAGTTCATTGTTGTTGTACATTATGGTTTTTGCACAAAAGCCACGTGTTGGTGAAACTGTATATGGACTTGCACCAATCAAGACATTTAAAATGGAAGATTTACCTGCATTGTCAAGGCCGAGAAATATTAATTTTTTGTTTTGGACACTTTGCGTTCCCCCCTTTAGTTATAAAAAAATGATACCATTTTCTAATCTTTAATTTTAAACGTACTTACCAAAAAGTCACTTTTTATAAATATGTGCTAAGAAAAAGTCAAAAAGTCACTTTTATATAAAAACAACTTTTTGTGATTAAGGATACTGTATCCTTAAGATGACTTCTTTAAAAAATGTCTTTCCGTTTTATTGCATGCGTGTTTAACATATTTTTAGAATTTTGGGTGGCAATGAAAGCGTTTAGAATAAAATCATGGATTATATAAAGTGGTTGCAGAAAGGTTTCCCCGAACACTTCAGTTTTTGAATATAAATCCGATGATTTTTCATTCATTCGATTCAGGAGATAGAGTTGTAAATAAACAAAAATTCCAATTTTTTCACAAAGAATTAACTTCCACAGCAGAAGAAAACCCACATAAACCCAATTAAAATATTTTAAACTTCTGGTCATTTTCAAATTGATAAATTAATAATTCCTATTTCAAAAAAATTCTTAATTTCCATAAAAAACACAATATATATTCACATGTCATCAAGCACTCAATCAAATAAATAGAGAATCCACATCAAAGAAAGATCTAATGTAAAATATCAAATTGATATTCCAACCATCTTCTTTGAAATAAATTCCCGTTCATCAAACAAATTTTGTTGATTCATCACTGGGAATAATTTATTTCAATTTTGTTGTTGTTCTTGTGGAATTGGATCAAAAGCTTCTCTGAAAGCTTCAACATCATTTGTAATAACATTTCCGTACCTGACAACAGCGCATGCACCACACTTTATTTGGCGACGAACTGTTCCATCGTGACGGATTGATGCAAGACCAAGTGCTCTACCAAGAAGTTCTTTTTCTGGGACAGAGATCAACTTAACCTCGTTCTTCTTTGCGAGGCCTGTGATAAGAGCCTTATAATCTTTATTATCAGTATCATCTGCAAGAAAAACAAGCTTTGCCTTTCCTTTAAGAATTGCCTTGACGGTACAGTTGAATCCTTTCGCAACTGTTCCAGAAAGGTTAATTTGACGAAGACCACTTTCAATAACAGCAGTGTTTTCAGCAGACATTAAAACAAAGTGGCCCAACGTGTAGCACTTTTAGCCGTTGGCCCATCCCAATGCACACCGTCTATAAACGGTCTCCTTATTGCGAGAACGATACAACGTATAAACGCCAAGAAATAATGGATGAATCATTGGAAAATATTATTATATGCATGTTAAATGATAAACAGGAAAGAGAAATTGCAGAAGCCAAATTTACTGAAATCCTAAACACAAATCCATTTATAATACTTCAATATCTCACCCAAAATATTTTAAATTCACCACCAAATATAATTCGTCGGAATTCAACTCTCCTTTATCGAATCATCAGGGAAGAGTCAATATATTCTCAACTAAATAATGAAATGTTCAATTTTCTAATTAATTCAATTCAAAATATTCTTCTTTCTGATCAATTAGATAACACTTCAAGATCTCTAAATGAAGATATTTATTTTATTTTTGCCCAAAAAAATTTAAATGAAAATATTTTGAATTGCATTATCCAATTTTCAACATCAGAAAACCCGAATATTTCCACATCAGGAATCAACATTTTATCTAGTCTTGTTAGTATCCATGCCTTTCCTGATATTAATCCACTTTTAAATTTTTTCAAAATTATTTTTGATCGATCACTTGAACAAATTGTACCACAAACCATTCCATCGATACGTCTTTTACGTGAGCTATTTATTACATATGAAATCCAAGACTTAAAAATCTATTCATTACGTATATGTCAATTTATTCAAACGATACCTAAAGAAAACGAGTTTAATTTATTAACAATAATATCCTTTTTCCCATATAATTATTTTTCCGAATGTTTTGCTGAATATATTGGCACACTTTTAAAAATTTGCATGACAAATGAATCAGCAGAATGCGCCAAAATTTTAAGTTTAGTAATACTTGAAAACATAATAGAAACTAAGCACCAAGTATTAGAAAATTATGTTACAGTTATTATTAATTGTATATTAACTATATTAACGACAAATGACTTAACTGAATTTATCAATGAAACAATTTATTTACTTATATTAATACTTGATAAACTTGAAACACAAGAATTAATTAATTTTTTATTTGAAGTTTCAAGTACATTAATCCAAAATGAAAACCCTAAACAACGTTATACGGCATTATTATTATATCAGCAGATAATAAACAAAGTAAATCTTGAACAAATACAAATTATAATAAATTTTTTATTAAATACATTAAATGATCCATTTAATATCTGTCGTTTATATTCATATAAAACAATTGGATCAATACATAAAAAGAAATATATTAATGAATGTTTACATCAACAAATATTTCCATTTTTATTAAATGCGATTACAAATGAAACAGAAATCGGAATCAAAAGAGAAGGTTTTAAGACTTTATCTAATATATGTAAGTTATGTGGCTCTGAAGTATTAGAAATATATTCACAACAATTATTAATATTATGTTTTACATTTGGTAATATCATTGACTTAACTAAAACAATAATAAAATTGATTTCTTCAATAGCTAAATCAAGTAGACAACATTTTCTTATGTATTATCAAGAAGTTTCACAGTTTTTATTCCAAGCAATGCAAATCCAAAACTATAAAATTCGTTATGCTATAATTAAATCATTACCATTTATATGTAAAACATTAAAAATGGAAATAGCAATGAAATTATCAGAGATTGGAATTAATATCTTTTTTCAAACAGAACTAATTAATTATACAGAAAAACAACAAATTAAAATGTTCAAAAGTATATTAAAATTATCGAAATATTTAAATCCGGAAATCTTAAGTCATATTAATTTAGAGCCAATTTTTAATTTCGCTAAAGAACAATTAGAGAAAACAATTATTAATGCAAATGAATTAGATTTATCTGTTACAAACGAGAAATTTTGTAAAGGTAAAATCGATAATGAACATTATTTAATATATAGTTGTGATAAAGAATTAAATATATCTGAAGCGCTTCATTTGTTATCCAAATGTATTAACATATTAAATGGCGAGTTAATCGAAGTAATATTTAATATTGTTTTGGAACATTTAAAGAATTCAGCAATAAGTTATAATATTGTTAAGTCTTCATTCGATATAATCGAAAGTTTAATCGTATGTAACAATATCCAAATTCCATTCCAATATTTCTTCGATAATATCTTTGTATTAAAAATATATTATCCGAAAGTTATACCATTAGAAATCAAATGTTTGAAACTTTTGTTAATAAGAAATAATGGTAATATACAATGCTTAAGTAATTGCATTGACGTATCACTAAATATAATTCAAAATTCGAAGGAAAGAAAAGAAAATTTAAAAATTATTTCAGAAACTAAAAATATATTTGATAGTTATATTGATGAATGCGAAATAGAAATACAATTAGCGAAGTTTTGTTCTTTCGTAATGAATAACTTCAAAAACGAATTCATGCAATTAAATTTGTTGGAAAAACTTTCGGTCGTTTTCCAATTAAATCAAAATGATGTTTTTAACAAAGCGGCTTTAATGATATTTTGGACTAACGTTTCAATAGTATTCCAACAAAACATTAATGAAGTTGCTTTATTCTGCGTGAAGAATCTCGAAAGTTCTTTTATTTATGTGATGAAGCAGTCGTTTAAATCGCTGTCAAAATTAATTCAATACACGAACGAAATTCAAAACGTTATTCAGATCGTCATTCAAAATATTGTGGGATATTTGAATGACGATAGGTCAAAGAAGGAGTCTTATGAAAAAGTGACAGATAATGCTGTAGTTGCTTTAACCTATTCGTTTATTAAATACCCAAATTACCAACAAAATGATTTGCTTCATTTATGGTTGGTGAACTTACCAGTATATAATGGTGATGGAAAAATGGTTCATAAGGTTTTTGCGGATCTTTTGAAATCAAATATGATGTTTTTCTTGCACGATGAAAACGTAGAATCAACAATAGAAATAATTGCGACGTTATGTAGAAGTACTTGGATTAATGAAGAAACAAGAAATTGTTTTTGGGAATTTTGCAAATTTGTGTTTGGTCATGAACCAAAATTAGAGAGTGTATACAAGGCTGCAGATAGCCTTAGTGATGCGCGCAAAAATCGTCTCTTTGATTTCTTGAATACCTATAAATCTATGTAATTAAATATTTATATTTATGGCTGTAGCGTTTTGTTTTTAGGGTTTACTTAAATTTTTGAAAAAATTTTATGTCATTAAATCTATTGAATCTTCAATGACCTTCTAAATGTTGGCTTAGTTATTAGTGTGATGATATTTCTACCAGAGTAGCAATTCTTTGTTTAATTCTTGGATAAATAACGATATTATGATCTTGATTAATTATAAATAAATCTAGAACCCTTTGTTTAAGTCGTGTTCTCTCAATAAGTTCAATGATGTCGGCAGTCGATTCGTTCAAAATAGTATGACGTTCAATATAACTTCATTGAAAGAACTTTGCATGGGTTTGGAAAAATAAAATTGAATTGAAAAATAAAAAAATTCCACTAAATTATTCAAAACTGATTTTGAAAAAAAAATTAATGATCAAAAAAACAATGTAATTGTCAGACTCAATACCGAAATATGTGCTGGATGATAACATTATGATGAATAAATTAAAAGAAAATCATATTAAAATTATTTTTATAATATGTATATTGCTTAATAATAATGAAATACTCATTTTTATGAATCGATCATATCTTTTTTTCCCCTAAATTTTATTGATATTGTTCATATTCTTTTCTTTATTGTAATTAATAAAAATGAGCAAAGTTATTTTTATTAGAATTAAAGTAAACTCAAGATATTGTTATTTTTTCGACAACAGAAATCCACCCAAAAAATCTGAATTTCTCTTTTGAATTTATTTTTCTGAACGACGATTGGTTTCTTCTGAAAAAATCAAACACAAAAATGGAACAACAGCAACAACCAACTCAACCGACCACTGAACCAAATTCGCCACAACAAGAAAAAGAACATAAGGTTAAGCTTCCTCGTGGCCAAGGCGTTGAAGGAAAAAGGGTAAGAGAGCGGTTGGGTCCTGAACAATGTTATGAATCTAAAGAATGGAATTTCTTAAAAAAGAAATTTAGTTCTGGCGTTACACAAAGTGAATTACGCAGTATTGCGCAGATTGTTTGCTTAAAAGCAAATTTAAAACTTGATAGAGAAGCTTCAAGAGATAAACGCGTATTGATTAAATGGTTCGGCGAAAATTGGAATGTAGTTGAGCCTTATGTTCAACGCATTTATTTACATGATAGCGAAGAAAAAATTATTGATGAAGACAGAGAAAACAAATTTTTCAATGAATGAACATAATTTTGAACAAGCAGATGTGCTAGGAATTTAAAATGTTATATAGTCACAATATTTTCTCAATAAAACAATTTCCATTGGTAAATTCAATTGTCATTAACTTATTTTCATCATACTGGATAGCTTTGCTCAAAATTGTCCTCGAAATAAGCTAAATTAATATTCAAATTCATTCATGTCCCTAAATTTGAGGTTAATAGCCCTACTTTACAAAAAGGGGTCAGACAAATTTGTCAGAATAATAGAATAATTAATCAATGTATTCGAAAAGTTTTTCTGACTCTTTCACACCAAAAATTGTACATTCAATTTTTTCTTAGATTTACTTTTATTTTCTCAAAAGTTGTATCGTCATAAATTTTATCGTAGTGTATCAAATTCTCTGGCAGGGTTAGGTTTGCAACTCACAAGGGAATTAACAAATGAATATTTTCATCGTTGAGGTAGTAATTTAAAGGTATTTTCATTATAATGAACATCAAATCGAGAATTAAGCTTTTCCTCATAAAAATATTATATGATACCTATAATCACTATTTCTCTGCAATTCCAAGAAGATGCTATCATAAGTGCTGTACCAAATAATTTAAATAATTTCCAAATATTATATTGAAAACCAAAATTATTAAGGTAAATATCAAATAAAACAAATAAATATCTTTAGCATGAATATCAATTCCTTCTTGATTTAAAATATATTCAAAAAATTCGTGATTTCCTAATTGCACAGAATTTACTAAAATGTTTTTTGGAATTGGATTTTCTTTCAGAATATGTTTAATGAGATAAAGATTTTCAAGCATTGCAATATTATTAATAATATTTTCATTAATTTTCATACCATTTTTCTGTAAAAATGTAAAAATTTCAATATTCCAAAACAGAATACTTAAATTTCCTAATTTTTCTAAATCATCAATTTTAATAATTTTATTTTCATAAAGATATTTAAAAATATCATTTCGATGGAATTGAATTGCTGTTTCATATGCATCTTTAAATGTTGAATGATTTTGTTCACATAAGTGAATTATTTCTAAATTTACACCTGCAACTGCATATTTACCTGTATTTTTTACATTTGCTCCATTCATAAGTAAATATTTAAAACATTTAACTGATCCAAAAAATGCTGCATAATCAATTAATGAAACATTATCTTCATTAATAAATGAACATCTTTCATAAAGTGATGGTTCAATAAATTGATTAAAATCAAAATTTGTTTGTGATGATATTTCTTGAAGTTTTTCGATTTCATCATTTCGAATTATTTTTGTAATTTCATTTGGATTATGTCCTTCTTCAATTAATTGCTTGTGAAGTTCCCAATCGTTCTTTGAAAGTTCTTTAATGTTAGAATATTATAATATATTATTATTATTCTTTTGCATAAAAATACAGATTGAGACAAAATGACTTATAACTATATTAAAAGAACATGGGTAATTATAATCGAATATAGATATAATTGATTGAGCTGACTGAGAAATATTTTCCTTGTTTTTATAACTGTCAAAACCGATGAAATTTCGATTTGGTATTTTTTTTGCTACTCTTTTCGATTTGATAAACGATCGTTGTACTTTTGAAAAAAAATTAAAATTAAATTTAATAACTATTTATCGATCATTAGGTAGCTATTCCTTATAACATTTCACTTAATTTTTTTTATCATATAAAAATAAAGCAATATTTCACTCTAAAATATCTTTTTTTTTGTAACTTCCTATGAAGTTCATTGATCAATTAATGGTGTTCAAGAGTTTTATATCCAAATAAATTCACAAAAGTCTCCTCAAAAGCATCAGAATTAATTTCTTGCAAGAAAGAAATCGTGTTCCTTTATTTTTCTTATTTTAATATAAAAATGAATTCAATGAAATTTTATTTGCCATCAAATTTCAATTTTTTTATATTCGACACAATTCCAAAAAAATATTTTTACTTTAATTCGCTTTTGTTTTATTCCTGAATCATCAAAGCGTCTGCTGGAATCAATCCCACACAATCATTTACATTCTTACACTTCAAGTATTCACCTTGGTTCTCAAGAACGAGCACCTGCTCATCGATTCTTACATCGATTTGGTTCATAACTCCGCGGAAGTCTTTGACTGCGCGCGCGATCTTTGCGCCTTCTTTCAGCTCCTTCTCCCACGCCTTCGTCATGTTGAGGAACTTGGACGACACTGATGGAACGCTGATGCACTGGAACCCAATGGACGCCTCAGGATCTTTGACATTTTTGAAACTCGAAATCGTTTTCGAATCGCTTGTCAAATCACGCTCCTTAAGGGCTTCTTTGATGTCGTTGGCAGACTCACTGAAGAGATACGCGGTACGTTCAATGTCAGATGAAAGTTTAAGAAGGGCTTCGCGTATGCTAATAAACCGCCATTGTTCAAGTGTCTCAAAATCAGAAAGAAACTGATCAAAACTTGTGGACATGGCAGAGCGTTGCTCGTTTGCTTGATTATGGGCATCAACGGCAGCGTTTTGGGCTTTGACAAATTCATCTCGTAATTGTTGTAGCTTGGGCGACTTGGAGTTGTAGGCATCTTGCACAGCTTTCCCAGCGGCTTCATAATGTTTGTGTGCTTCTTGGGCTCGATGATGTGATGTTTGTACATTATGAACTGATTCACCAACTTTTTGAAGTAACTCTTCGCACTTAGTCTTATAGTCATTATGAATAGCACGTATGCTGTCGGCAGCACGGAATCTGATAGTCTGCATAAAGAAATTAAAATTGGTGGTTGGATTTAATACAGATTCAGAAAGATGGATCCAAGCGTTATGAAAATCAGATCGGTACTTTGTTTCAGTTGGGTAAAGTTTTGCTGTTTGAGAATTGCTAAGTTTTTGAAGAGAATCAACAAGCTTTTGAAGTTGCTCCCCATAATCTACTAAGTGACGATGAATTTCAGCCATTACACGACAGTTTTCACTGCATGCTCCTTTGATTATTGTAATTGTCTCTGTAATTTTTGGAACTTTTTTATTCTCCATTTTGCTTGTGAAGTCGTTAAGAGCTTCAATTGCTTGTACAAAACCGCCATCTCCCACTTTTTCAACATAAAATTTAAATTGCGAAGAGCCGTTCAGGTTCTGATCGTTCACAATAGAAATATCAACACAGTTTCTTTCAAAAATTGATTAGGAAACCCAAAAACCAATGTAATGATGGTTTCGCTCAAGAAACATTATTGATTGAGTCTAGTTGTTGAGCAGAATGATTAGAAATCCTCCAAAAGAAAATCCTTTTAATTTAATTTATTTCTGCAATAATTTTAAAATTTTACAAAATAATTTATAAACCATGGATAATTCCTGAGGTTCAACCCCATTTATAAATGGAAATATTCTCGTTGATGAACTTGTTTTCCATCTGTCGCGAAATTAATGTTTGTCAATCTTTTTTTAAATCAGTGGGAAAATTATTAAAGACAGTGTCAAGATTTGCAGCTTTCATCCTTCATGTGCATTTGATACTCTTTCCATTTATAAAATGGCTAGTCGTGCCGTCGCTCATTTTTGGATGAAAAATGTAATATTTTCATCAAATAGCTTGGTAATTCAGAGTGCTAATTACATTTATTTATATTCCGACTCATTAATTGTGAAGTTGTTTTATGTGAAATTTCAAAGCATTGGATCATATAATAATATGGTTGTGGGTATGTTCAGTTTCTACATCCGGATCACAATTTAATGGTAACATAATCAAAGCTGAACTATCTTACATCAAAAAGAACCAGAGACAGAAACATTTACAAATTTGTAAATAAAGAATTTCCCGCATCCATAAAAAAGATGAAGATTTACTAAATTATTTTACAAATTTGGAACTGTTAGATTGTCCAAAAATTGGACAAAACGGAATCGGATTTTGAAAATGTTGGCCGCGAAAAGATGTAGTAATCAATGGAATTCACAAAAAAAATGTTGACGGAAATGTATAGAGATTTCTGACTAAAAATGAAGGAAAAAAAAATGTTTCAAAACGAAAAAGTACTTCAAGGAAGCTTGTAAAAAAGTTTAAATATTTTTGTTTTATTTGAAATTGTTAACTTTTGTTCTCAAGTATTGGGCTGAATATCCATTAATCAAAATACAAACGCAATTGTTGAATTTTTTTATGACATTACATGTAATTATTAGCATGTTAAGTGTTTTTATTTTTCTCTTTTGCAACAAAATTTATACTCAAAGCCACCCATAAATAACTACTATACTTTACAGAAAGATTATAATTATCTGCGCTTAAAATTTGTTTTGATGATCAGTAAGAGACATAACAGTTCAAGAAACAAAAAAGATATACAACCTATTTAAATCACTTTTATCTATGCATTATTCAAGTTCTTTCATAATTTTTACTTTTTCATTTTAGTGAATCTTTGGATAAATTTTTAAGAATATGGTTTTCTTCTTCCGTTCGATTTTATAATATCTTATTAATTTCATGTCATCTTTGTGAAAATAAGATTGACCCTGGAAAGAATAATGCTAATTAAACTCAGGAATTTATTTTCGGCGCTTTCAAAAATGTTAAACGTTTAAAGTTTCAGAAATTTACAAATCGACAAAAATGTATCTGGCAACCAAAGCCTCACGTTCTGCTTCATTCAGTGACACAGACATATCTGCTCTCCAGGGATGGAGTGAAGAAGAACGCCGCAATGTTTGCCTTACATTTTGTATTGATTCACAAAACCTTACTGTCGCATTATGTCCACTTCGCAATACCAAAAAAGCCATTTACCTCAACTCCGTTCGAGTTAACAAAGCCCAAGATGTCAAAGACAATTATGAATTTTTACGTAACGCTTTTGGCCGAAATAATTGCACTGTTGTATATTCCACCATGAGTTTTGCAGGTCCAATTTCACAAGATCACGTTGTTATCACTAACTGGCAATGTGATGCACGAGATCGTGTTATTCATTTTACATCACTTCCATTTGATCTTTTTCCATTAGACCGAAGGCGATTTATGAACGATCTTGAAGCCGCCTCCTATGGTCTTCTTGCCAAAGACCTACGTGTTAATTCACTTGACACCATATTTTCACCACTTTGGGAGACACCATCCTCATCAAAGACGATCACACTTCGTGGCTCATCCTGTGTTATTCTTATTGGCGATGGCCTTGGAGTTTCCTATATCAATCGTCATGTCTCATCTGAACATAATTGTGTTGTTTCTTCAGAAGCTGGGCATGCGCAATGTTACATTTCTTTACCAAGTAGCCCAAAGTATGCCAAAGAGTGCGAACTGATCCGGTTTGTCTCCCACAAGCTTCACGGAGGCTCACACCAGCCCGAGTGGGAGGACATGTGCTCGTTCAGAGGCGGCGAACTCATTTATCAATTCGTAAAACCGGAAACCGCTCCGATAGGATACAATCAAATTCGGGAACTCGCCATCGGCGGTGACCATGCCGCATTAAAGGCTTTTAAGATACATTATAAGTTTATAATGCGGGCGATACAGTCAATGGTGTTGGGAGTTCGCTGCAAAAAAGTTTTCATCATATCTGAGGCACAAGTTAAAAATTCGGTTCTCATGAAACAATTCTCTGATAAGCTGAAGAGGACATTCCAGGATCACCCAAGATCTGATTGGCTAAAGAAGGTTACGATATATGGGCAAGTGATAAATTCACAATTCGGTTTGTCGGGTGGATTGTTTTTGTCAAATATTTTCGCTGATACAATACAAAAGTTTAGTCATACATCATAAATAAACTTAATGTGAGTACTTTATACCTCTTATTGTAATGAAATATTTCATTTTAAATGAATTAATGTTAGTGTCAAACGATAGACAAATTAAATGACCAGAAAACTGTTTTTCACAGAAAAAACTATCGTCGTTTTGAAAATTCCTATCGTTCACCGATCATAAATATTTTTTAATGTAATGCATTGCATAAAGGTGAATCATTTTCCATTTGACATATGATCATTCAAACGTACATTATATATATTATTTTTTTTGCTATATAGATTCAAACTTGTAAATATAGTAAAATATAAAATTTGATTAAGAATATATATTAAAGTCAAATTTTCATATCTAAAAATCCAGAAAAACGTTACAACAATATATACATTTTATTCTAAACAATCCTCTATTAATATTTTATATGTTTTCTTTGGCCTAATTCATCTCCAAAATTTACTATAATATTTGATGTCATCTGTGTTAATTGAAACGACATTATTTCCTATGTTCGACAAAGATATAAAATTTTTCTCTATGTCCACATCCACGAAATTGACGTCATCACTTTCCACCATTAAACCGTACACCAAATTAATCAATGTATAAGCGATTTTCATAATTCTAATTGCTTCGTTTATGTTGACATTGTTCATTAGTCCTGCAATGTGTCGTACTGCTTGTGATTTCTTTTTACCATTAAATGTCATTGAAATTATCGATAAAATTTGTTCAATTCCATGAAAACATTTTTTTGTTATCCCAATTTCAATTGATGTTTTTATGGATTTGTTTTTAACATCATCGACAAATTGAACATTTTTTAATTCGTGAATGAAATAAGCAAAAAATAAAAGTGTTGTAGCATATGAAAATGTTAATTTATAATGTTTATATGTTCTTAAGTTTGTTGTTATTGAATTAACAATCGACTTTAGTTCTTTCTTATGCTTGTCTTCATTTTTTAATGATTCTTCAATAAATTGTGTAAATAATGGAATTAATAATATATCATATTCAACTTGTGATATTTCAATAAATATCATAGGAGATGAGATTTTGGGTAACAAATATTTTGAACGCAATACAGGTAGTTGAGTTTCAATTACATGACTGATTTCGATGTATGAATCAATTTTTTGTTTAAATAACGATATGTATCGTTCTCTCAATTTTCGCATGACGATAGGATAAATTGTATTGGGGCACTTTTCTAAAAGTGACTGGATAAAGTATCCAGCTCTTGGAAAAATACAATCAAGTTCTTGGCCAACTATAATGCTAAAACCTGCTGCTTTTGGCCCATGGGCCCTCAAAAGTCGATAGACATTTTTGTTTCGTGTGATCATGACATCTAATTCATTTCCTTGATCTTCAACATTTTGAACTTCGTCTGAAACTTGGTTTATTTCTTTCCTGCGTCCAGAACAACTAGTTTCGGGAGCTGTAGAAACCCAGCTATCATTAAGAATTTCTTTTTCGGATTCAAGTTGTCCACTACACTTTGGAAATCCAACTAAATAGTCTTTATGTGCGTAGCTACCAACCATTTCTGTTCCTATAGTTCCACTTGTAATTGGGTCTGCGATCTCTGCAAAAACTGTTAACGGCCGTATATTAAAATCATGTCGATGATTTTTTATAAAATGATTTCTTTCGTTTTCTGTAAGGAACATATTATTTTCTGTGAGTGTGATAATGTCCGAGTGTGAAATAGGATTATTTGGGGTACATAAAAAATCATCAAATGATTTCAGGTCATATACATGGGAGTTTGATTTTTTTTCTTGAGGACAAGATAGTTGAATGGAATTTCGGAAAATATTTAAATTTTTAGTTTGAACGAAATTTGAGAATGGAGTTAGATTTGGAAAAATAGGGAATCTAGGGTTCCTATAGAAATGGATTGATGTATTTATCATATTTATGTCATTTTTTGATAATAGTTCTTTGAGATGATCGCGAATTCTTTTTTCCATTCTGTTCCCCCGTTGGGGCGCCCTAAATCACCCCTAATGATGACTTTTTGTATGAAAACATGACTTTTTGAAAAGGATGTTCCGTTATCACGATAGCATATAATTGAGTAAGTAAAAAAAATCAAAAATTTGTCATTTTTTATGAATGAAAAAAACTAGATCATTACATGTTTCATATAGAAAACCATTGGGTGTAAATTATCCAAAAAATATTAATTCAATTCAAAGAAGTCAAGAAGTTTCAATTAATGATTCATTGAGCTATAGTTTCCAAAAAAGTTCTTCTTCTTTTCTCTCATTAGAAAATATTATTTTTAATTTAACCAACGATAATATCGAACAATCTTCTGAATTAACAATGAAATTTTATGATGTGAATTATCCTTATTCCTTCAATCTTTGTATTTGTCGTCTTGTTTATCGAGCTTTTATTTCACAAAGAAATGAAGAAACAATATATTTTGATTTTTTAAAGTCCCTTCAAATTAAAGAAAAAGCCAACAAAAATCATACCGTTTTTAATGTTTTTAATGAATATTTAATTAAATTAAATTCTCATGAATCCTTTTATCTTATAGAAAAGATGATTGAACAAAAACTAATTGATCCTGCCTTTACTATAAAACATCATTATAAGGATCAATTTTATAGACGATTCATTTCAAATAATAAAGAAATATCAAAAGATGATTGGAAGCTTCATAAAGAATTGGTTAAAGAAGGTGTTAATCCATTAAAAATTGTAAATGTTATTCGGGATGACGATTTAGAAAAATTACAAGAAATATCAACACAAAACGATTTCGATTTTAATCAATTAATTAAGTCATCACCTTATGAAAGATATTCATTTATTAGTAATAAATATCAAAATATATCAATTATTGATTATTGCGCTTTTTTTAGATCTGTTAAATGTTTTAAATTTTTGTTAATAAATGGTGCAACAATTCGATACACATTAAAATATGCAATTGCAGGTGGAAATCTTGAAATTATTCATTTATGTGAACAAAACCATTCGAAAATTGACAATGTATATGAAATAGCAATTGAATTCCATCGAAATGATATTTTTCATTATTTTTATAATAAGAAAGTTATTGAAATAAATAATTTGACTCAATTAGGAATTAAATGTATTGAATATGATAACTATGAAATATTATTTTTTTTAGAACAAGAAGGTATGGAAATAAATAATAAAATTATTCAGAAATTAGGTTGGACTGGGAATGTTTTCATTATACGTTCTTTCCAAAACACCAAACTATTAAATGCAATTTTGCCTGAAGCTTCTTACTCAAATAACTATGAAATTGTATCATTTCTTCTTGAACAAAAAGGAATCAAAGTGAATGAAAAAGATATTTAATGAGTTTTTTTGAAATTTATTTTGATGATTTTATGTGTATTTGATGAATTTGGAATTTGTTTATATTATTTTATACGGCTCTTATGTTTGCATGTCAAAATGGTCATATTGAAATTGTAAAGTTACTTCTTGAGCAAAAAAGAATACATGTAAATGAAAAAAATTTTTCTTTGTTTTATATATAATAAGTTTAATTAATTTGCTATATGTTTTATTAATTTAATATACGTTTTAATATAATAATATTTGTTTAAATGCTTTTAAAACAGCTTTAATGTATGCATCTGAAAATGGTCATATTGAAATTGTTAATTTACTATTAAAGAGAAAATTAATTGATATTAATGCAAAAGATATTTATATGTTTTATTTAATATATATTCTTATAATTTTGCGTATTTTTAAGTAATTTAATTTTTAATTTATTTATTTTGGACAGCTCTAATGTTTGCATCTCAAAAAGGTCACATTAAAATAGTTGAATTGCTTCTAAAACAAAATAACATTGATATTAATGTAAAAAATATTTAAATAAATGATTTAATATTAATTTAAAAAAATTTGGATTTATTTTAAAAATTTAGAATTTTATTAAATTTTTTTGTTCAGCCCTTGTTTTAGCATCTAGAAACGGTAATATAGAAATAGTCGAACTACTTCTTAAACAAAAAGATATTGACATTAATACAAAAGATATCCATTCAATTGATATATAATTTATTATAATAACATAGCATTTACTTAATTAATTTGGATTTTGTTTTATTTATTTTTTAGCTCACTTATGTATGCAAGTTATTTTGGGTATATTAATATTGTCAAGTTATTACTTGAACAAAATGATATCGATGTTAATTCCAAAGATATTTATTTAATTGATTTATAATTTTTTTTCGATCTCTTGTTGTTTATTTTATATAGTTGGATTTTGAAATATTTATTTTATTCTGCACTTCGTTATGCTTTCGAACATAATCACAATGAAATAGTTAAATTACTTCTTAAACATCCTAAAGTTGACATCACTGAAAAAGAAATTTATTCCCAAAAAATATAAATTTAAATTTTTTTTTTTTACTTCAAAAATATAATTTCTATTTTAGAAACTTCTGTTAATTGCATAACTTGCGATGAACTCCTGTACACTTTTCACTATTTTTCCAATAATTTGTTCTGAATTCGCCAAGTTATTATCGATTATACTCATTAACTCATTGAACTGATTATTATAATTTGGGTTTGTTACACTTTTAATTCTATTTTTGATCAAAACCATAAATCCGATGTCCAATTCCAAGAAGTTTTTGATCACTTTACTTGTATTTACTTTATCTTTATTATTATTATTTACGGCGTATTGCCAAATTGTCAAATGCGTTTCATTTAATTTATCCGAAGTACTATTTAATAACGCCGCAATATTTTCATTTGTTTTATTGTTATTTACGAACATTAAAATTCCATTTATAATATCAAGTGAATCGATTGCAAGTTCTTTTAGATTTGTCTTTAGTCCCATAATTGCGGCGTCTAAAATATTCGGGAAATATGAACCATACGCTTGTAGAAATGAATTAAAATGTTGTTCGCAAATAACTTTAAGTAAATCTAAAACAGGTTTTGCAACTTTCGGATAAGTGAATAATAAATCCCATGAAAACAATTGGAACGAAGTACAAAACTCTCGAATAGTATCAATTAATACAGTATCATTATATATTGCAAATGCTTCGAAACAAATATATTCGGACGATAATAAATTCGATAATATAACACATGAATATTTCAAATTACGGAACTTTTCTTGATATATATTTTCGGTATTCGTTAATGGATTAGCTTTAAAATATTTTAAATAAGTTTGTAACATGGCTGCTGTTGCTTTAAATATTATTGTTCCGATTGGTGAAGAATTAGGAAATGAAATCTTTTTCCGAAATGGATAATTTAATACAATGAATTTCCACATCTTTAAGACAGATGTAGTCATAAATGGATTATTACAGATTTGATCCATTAATTGAACAAATGCATTAATTCGTTCAGGGAACAAATAAAATATTAATTTGTTATATAAATCACTTTCTTTAGTCTCATAAAATATACCATAAATATCAATCGATAATAAACATAATTGTTTTGGAGTAATATTACTAAAACGTTGTTGTAAATATTGGAAAAATAAGTTAATCGCCATATCATTCTTCGAACATATGAATATTAACGTCGAAAAATATTTTGCTCGAATTTTCCTAAATTCCAAATTATTTAACATTTCAATGTTTTGTAACTCAAATAAATTCGGGATTCGTTCATCAGGAATTTTGATTTTCCGTAATGCAATTATCGCAAATTCAATAACATTCGGAAGATTTAATTTAAAACTAAAATCTAATCGATTAAATAAATATAAATTTGCTTCTTCAATCGATGTAATTTTGATGGGACTTAACATTTGATATATCAACTTCAGATCTGAAGGCTTAAGATTCGGCTTACCAAAAATAGTTTCTTTAAATGTATTAATGAAGTTAATAATACTCATTTCCATATAATCTGTTTGTATAGATCCAATTACCCATTCTTGTGACTCCATAAATATTTTGAATAACTCAAATAATAATTCGATTTGAAATCGGAAAATTGGATTATCACTTAAATCGAACTTAATCCCAACAATTGATATAAAGATTTGGACATATAATGATAATTGCATTTGAAGAATTGCATTCGGATTAGATGATTGAATAGAATTTATAAATTCCGATTTCTTTTGATTATATAACTCTATTAACTTTTGGCCAATTTCACATGTCTCTTGATTTGTGATTATGAAATTACGAAATGATGTAACATATGGTGAAAGCTTTTGTTCATTTAAATGTAAGATCCCAACGGAATTGTTTTGGATGTTTAATAATAAGAAATTTAAATAAATAAAACAAACTTCATTCATATTCATATTCAGTTTTTGCTTAATTGGATTATTTAATGGCTCATTCCGTAATGTGTTTCCTATGGTACACCAAAAGGTAATAACTTGTTTCCGTGGACACATTTCATTTTCATCTGTGATTTGTTCAATTTGAAGTAACTGATGTGTAAATTGTAAGACAATGTCTAGAAATTCATCAAGGTCATTAATTGTATACATGATTTCTAGCTCTAATCGATGTGAAATTGATGATAAAATAGATGTAACAATAAAAACATTTTGAGGATCATCAAGACCGATCGATTCGCTCAGAATTTTCTTAATAACCGCAACCAAACAGTTATAAATGTTTGGGATTTGATCTCTTAAAAAGGATGTACGAGAGATAATACAATATGTATGAATGCAACAAAGTGCATCAGTTATCCCCTTTTCTTCATAAATACTAGTCATGATTTGGATGATTTGTACATTGGAAATTAACTCTCGAATTGAATTATGCAAAAATATCGCAGTTTTGTCATCTTTAACATCATCACGAACAGTAAAAGAGATGACTTTTCGGAATAATTTTACTGCATCAGCTAAAAGTGCTATTTCTGGAGTGTTAAAAGTGTTTTGAATAATCATGAAAGCATTGTTAAACATAACTGGAAGACAACCTGCTGCAAAGTTATTTCTAATATCTTTAGATTGTGATAATGATATTGTAGAAATAATTTCTAAGTAAATAATAATACCCACATTCCAATGTTGAACACTTTGCATAGGATCCAATAAAGAAGATATTTCTCCCATCATTTGTAAGATTATGTCAGGTGAATTCATATAGTTTTCAAAAATTATGGCAATTACATTTGCACAATCCCTTAGAACTACAGATCGAGGACCTAAAAACTTTTCATAAAGCTCTGTTAAAAACCTAAATGAATTGATAAAAACATTATTAGAAAATTCTTGTGTCCATGATTGAATAAAATTTTTTGTGATACGCAAAAAAGAATTTGATGCAAAGACAACAACTGCGTCCGAAAATGGATCAGGATTTGAAATGATTTGATAACATATGTTTATATTTTCTAAGTTTGATACAAAGTTATTTAAATATTGTATGTGAGCCTCAGATGATTCATGATTTTTGAATGCTGATGTAACAACTTGAACAAGTTCGCCAATTTGTTGAGTTGAAGCCATATATTAGACGTTTAAAAATTGAACGATAAGTAAAAAGTGAACTTTGCCTAAAAAGTGACAAATTGGTTAACCATCTTCTGACTGTGAAATGGATGACGAAATTGAAAAACAAATGAGACTTCTTCTAAAAGAAATTGAGGACAATGAAAAAAGTGAAAATAAAGGATTCATTGATAAGACTAAAGCTCAAAAGGTTAGTTCTGGTCAAGAAAATGATACATTTACAACAGAATTTCGTGAAAAGGAATCAAGAAGGAAAGTAGTCCAAAAAGGAACTCAGGATATGAAAAACACTTTCCGTACTGAAGAAGGAAAAAAGTTTTGGATTGATAATTCTTTATCTGAATGGCCTGAAAATGATTATAGAATTCATGTTAGAAATCTCCCAGTTACAGCTTTTGAAAGTGATTTATATGAAGCATTTAAACACTTTAAATCATTATCAAAAATCAAAGTTATTCATGATTCTTCTGGAAGAAGTAGGCAGTATGGATTCATCTCTTTCTTGGATGTAAATGATTACATTGAAGCAATGAAAACAATGAATAACACAATTATTCAAAGTCGAAGGATAAGACTTCTTCCTTCAAAATGGAAAGATAAATCAATCGAAAATGCAAAGTAACGAGGTCTTTCTAATAATGTTCTTTTTTTGTTTGTGTTGTCTCCAATTTGTATTCTTTAAAGTAAACGAAATTTAAAATTGACTATCTTTGTTTAAATTTATAACGGTTTTGGTCAACCCCTAAAAAAATGGGAGATAATCGTTACACACTTAGACGTAGCAATCCATATCATACACTTCGTAATCGTGTTGTTCCTGTACGTACTCCAGGAAACAGACTTGTTGCACATTATATTAAAAAACGTGTGAAAGGAATGATATGTGGTGAAACAGGAAAACCACTTCCAGGTATCAAACATTTGCCAACAAAAAAGCTTGCTAGATTACCAAAACATAAGCGAACAGTTTCCCGTCCATATGGTGGCGTTTACTGCGCATCAGTAGTTAAAGAAAGAATTATCAACGCTTTCATGGAAGAAGAAGCTAAAGCAGCTGCTGAAAGAACTGCAGCTGCAGAAAAGAGAGCTGCTGCAGAAAAAGGCAAGAAAGGTGGTAAATAAATAATAAACTCAATAATGGATTTCTCTATCTTTTGAAAAGAAATGCCTTTTACTTGAGATTCGAATTATTTAATATTGATTTATGAGCTTAGCCATTCCGGTGTTGACAAAAAATATGGAGAATTACAAAAACTGAAATCAGTAATTCCTTGAAGTGCCGCAGTTGGGGTTACAGTTCCAAAAATTGGAATATTTTGATTTTCAAAATCAACCGGTTGGCTAAAGCTTGTGGGATTTTGCTGTTCTAAAATTTCCCATTCTGCTGGTGTTGGAAGTGATTCAACAACTTTTGGATAGTATAAAACTTGTGCTTCTTGAGCATTTTCGGTTTTTCTGCAAGTTTGGTTATGTACTCTTCTTTGTCTTTCATTTAAGTTTTTAATACATTGCCCACAAATTGGACATCGCTCTGTTTGTCTATTTATGGATACATGTTTTTGAACTCTATCCATACAATCGTTGACATGACGCGTTGCAAGTTCAGCTGTTAAATGACTTATATCAGCATTACAAATTGGGCAATTTGATTCAGTTGCTTTTTGTTTCATTTCACATTGGTTTTGAGCAAGACAGCTATTTACATGAACTAGGCGCCACATTTCATCCATATCAGAAAGATCTGTTCCACATACTGGGCATGGAAATCCAACTTCTTCTGAATCCATCATTAATATCTTAACGTACGGTTTCACATGACATTTCCAAATTTTCTCTGTTTTACAAATTTTATAGTTAAAATTAATTTGCAAGTTTATTCAACGTATGTTTCAAGGAATTTAACAGCAGCAGCACCAAGTTGTTTGTTGGCAGCAGCAATAGCACGTTCTTTCTTTGCCTTTTCAGCCTTCTTTGCTTCATGTAATTCAGCTGCTTTAGCAATTCTCTTTTCTTCAAGTGCTTTAACAACATGTCCATATTTCCATCCGAATGTTGTTGATATTTTTCCAAGTGTTGTAACAGGACGATCAGTACGAATTGAAACAACACGAAGAGCTGTTGGGACAACAAGTTTCTTTACACCTTCATATTTTTCTGGAATGCCTTCATAAACCTTAAGTCTAGCAAAAGCAGCAGCAGCACGAGCTGTTTTATAATTAACCATTCCTCTAATTGTACGAGAGAATATTTCAGCTGGTGCACGTTCATGGAATGGGCCATGGCGTGGGTTTGAGTTTGTTGTCTTTCTTAAGAAACGACGATATTTATGATAATTAAAACGATGATCACCAGTTGTAACAATACTTTCTGCTCTAACAACAACGATTTTTCTTCCGTTAAGTAATTGTTTTGCAATAACACCTGCTAAACGACCTGAAACATGTCCTTTTCCATCAATAACAATCGACATTGCAAAAAAGGCCGACCAAAACTGCCCCAATCGAAACGGTTTTGTAAACAAGGCACCCTAAAAACGTTAATTTAACATTCAATGTATATCATAAATTGATCAAGTTGTTCTTTTAGCAACAATGAAATTTAACATTTTCTTGTTGGTGTCTTATTGAATTATTAATCTTAAGTTTTGGTAATCTAAATTTGTTTTATGATTTCAATTTTTAATTTGAAATTTATAGAATATTCTTGAAATTTTAAAATTTATAATAGCAAATAATTTATATGATCATTTTATATATTTCTTTATATCATATGATGCTAAAATTATTTGAGGAATAAAGATATTTATTGTTCATTTTTGAATGATCATTCAAATAATGTCAAAAATTTGTGAACAAAATGTTTTTTATCCTTCCCGTTATTACATTCTCAGTTGTTGAAATTCTTGTTGACAAAGAAATAATAGGAAGAGGAGATGATTTTTTACTTGCACTAAAAGATGCAGAAAGTTCTGTTAAATCGATTGATTTTTCATACGTTGATGTTATAAGTGGAGAATTAGTTATCCCAAAAAAAGATGAAATTTATAGGTATTCTGACCAAATTGTTGAATTTTCTGTCAGTAGTAATGTTATTGTTCCAAATGGTATTTTTGATTTTCAATGTTTTTATGCATCTCCAAATATTCAACGTGCAGTTGTAAATTGTAGTGTCGATAGTTTAGAGAGATTTTTTATAGGATGTGGGAAATTAAGATATGCGTTTATTTTGGATGCAAAAGAAATAGGAATAAGTTGTTTTAATACATGCTATAACTTGATCAAAGTAGACTTAATAGGCACAGCAATAATTAGTCAAGGTTCATTTCAACAATGTTCAAGTTTAACTCATGTTTATATTCCAAATGCTACCACCATTGATTATGCAGGCTTTGCATATTGTAGTAGCCTCTTAGAGGTTGATGGTCCCAAAGTTGAATATGTCGGAGTTTATGGCTTTTTTAACTCACTTTCGTTAAAAAAGATCACATGCACATCCATACTTGAAATTGGATATGCAGGTTTCTATTACACAGGCCTCTCTAACGTCACATTCTCTTTGTTAACTACTGCTGGAGAAGCATGTTTTTATGGATCCGAAATTCAAACCGCCGAGTTTAACGGTCTCCTGGAGACACCATATCAATTTTTTGAGAAATCCCCAAAACTTGAGAAAGTTATACTTAGTAGTGTCACACATTTAGGTGAGAATTCTTTTTTAGATTGTTTTTATTTAACTTCGATTGAGATACCTAATTTAGAGACCAGTGAATCCAATACATTTATGTATGCCACACGTTTATTGGAAGTTTCATTTCTAAAACTTATAAATATTTCTGATCGAATGTTTTATGGTTGCTCCTTACTTGAGCATGTTGACCTTCCATCTGCTTTATATGTTGGCGAGTCTTCTTTTCAATTATGTGTATCTATCACAGAGATAATACTTGAGAAAGTAATTAGTGTATCAAACTTAGCGTTTTCTAGTGCGCGAAGATTAAAGACAATTAAAATGTCTTCATTACAATATGCTGGTGATACTTTATTTGAAAATTGTGTTTCATTAGATTCACTTAGTTTACCAAGTTTAATAAATTGTAGTTCCAATTTCTTACGTAATATTGACGAATCACTTACAAGTGTTGACTTCCAAAGCCTTGCTGAGATTCCTGATGGGTTATTTCAAGACTTAATGTTTTTAGAAGACATTAATGTACCGAATGCTAAGGTCATTGGTAATCATGCATTCCAAAACATACTTGGCTTACGATCGATGAGTTTACCTAACGCTGTTATTATTAAAGATTTTGCATTTGCGTGGTGTGAAAACTTGGCGGAAATTGAATTTAACAAATCTACATATATCGGATCTTATGCATTTTATATATGTACCCAATTATCAGGTTTAAAATTACCGGAATGTAAAGAGATCTCAGACTATGCGTTTTTCAACATTTCTGCTTTGGAATATGTTGAATTAGATAATTTAGAAATATTAGGAAGTTACTCGTTTTCGACTTGTGAATACTTAAAAAATATTACATTTAATAATCTTAAAGAAATGGGCGATTATGTCTTTTCATTAGATGGACATATGATGAATATATCACTACCAAGTCTTACCAAATGTGGAAATTACGCATTTCGAGAATGTGGAATTCAAAAAATATCATTACCAAATCTTACAAGTTTAGGTCGATATGCATTTAATGGATGTCAATCATTAAAGGAAGTGTCATTACCTGTTTTAACAGTTCTTAAAGAATATACATTTTATGAATGTATAAACATAACAGAAATAAATTTCACGTCAATCATTGAATGTGAAAATAATGTATTCATTGGTATGCCTAAATTAACAAGGATATCGTTACCAAATTTATATAAAATTGGTAATAATCCTTTCGAACTAAGCACGAGTTTAGAATATATCGATTTTCCTAAATTAGAAATTGCTGGCGATAATTTCATTGCACAAATGAATTGTAGTGTATTTTCATTTCCGAAATTAAGACAAATCGGTTCTTATGCATTCTCGAATAATAACTTAAATGTTACACAGATCGATTTACCTAATTTGGAAATAGCAGGAGATTATTTCATATATAATTGTCCAAGAATCCAAAAAATCGAATTATTAAAACTTAAACAAATTGGTAAATATCCATTTAATTATTGCAATTCATTAACCGAAGTAAATTTGCCTTTGCTTGAAGCTGTTGATGAAGGTTTGTTCACTGATTGCGAAGCACTTCAAACAATTAATTTACCAAACGTTAATAAGTTAAGTCGAAATTGTTTTTGTAATTGTTCGAATTTGATTACAATTAATTTGCCAAACTTGAAAACAATCGTTGCAAATAGTTTTGTTAATTGTAGTTCAATTACGAAAATCGATTTCCCAACTGTTACTACTGTTGAAAGCACTCCAATCATTGAAAGTTGTAACTCATTAAAGGAAATTTGTTTGAACTCATTACGAAGTGCGCCACAAAATTTATTCGCTAATGTAAATACTGTTGAAACAATAGAATTAAATAATTTCCAAATTTCAACAGGTTACTTGTTTTATAATTGCGTTAACCTTAAAAATGTTATAATCCCAAACATTATAAGTTTGTTCGATTTCGACTTCTATAATTGTATATCACTCGAGCAAATCAAATTGGATTATCTTATCAACATGACTGGCGTTTCAACATTCGCTTTATGCACGTCACTTAAAGTGGTTAATTTTAAGAACGTTTCGACTATCGGTCCGAACGCATTTGAAAACTGCACAAGTTTAACAAACGTAACTTTGCCAAACGTTCTCTCCATTGAAGACAGTTGCTTCAAATTCTGTGGTTTATTACCATCAATCGAATTGAATAGTTTACTCACAATTTACGGTGATATGCACTTTTACGGTTGCGTAAACTTGATAAATGTGAGCATGATTCAATTGAAAACCGTTCCCTATGAATCCTCACAAATATTTTCGGGGTGCACCAATCTGACACGTTTAATTTTGCCTTCGGTACCACCTGAAACATTTAACCCAAATACTTTTGGTAGTTTTGAGCAAAGACTTTTCTTATGTTTGCCAGATGAAAATGCATATCCAAGCTATCAAATTGATTGCTTAGGAGATGAATGTATCGAAAACTCATGGAAAGGAATTAATATATACATTGACCAAGAATACAAAGACGTGTGCAATGGCGTGACAGCGTTCTCTGTGAAAATTGACGTTTTGGCAATAGTTTTAGGCGTTACAATACCTGTGGTAGTGATTGTTGCAGGTGTGGTCACTTTCGTCTTGATAAGAAAGAGAAGAAAGAGACTGGAAGCGGAAAAAATAGAAAATACGCCGCAAATGCAGATCAAAATTTTGGAAGAATATATATAATGACGTTTTTGCCGTTAATAAAATACTGTTTAATATCGACTTTTTGCAAATTGATATGAAGTGATATCATTTGACATTTAAAAACACAAAAAAGAAAAATTATTAAGTCGTTTATAAAGTCTTTGTAACATAAAATGTTTAAATTAATTAATGATGAATAATTTATAAATGTTCTATAGAGCACAGACCATTTTTATTTCATAAATAAAGATATCAGATTTAAGATTACCTCTGAATAATTCAGTTATTAATGATTGCTCAGTAAAAATCAAATTGAGCCTGCAATTTTATGAATAAAATTTCTAGAAACTTCAATCGGCGTAATATGGGTTTGGATACATTTCAGTTTTTTCTTCAAAGAAAAGCCAAAAGCGTAAGCAAAAAAAGAATGTGTACACTTAAGAGAGAAAATAACCAATAATTTGATGGTTATGAAATTGATTATTAATTATGAAAAAAAGTCTTTTTATTTGAAGTTGCTTTATTACTTTAGATTGGTGTCTTGATGTACTAATTGCCATTAATTTAATTATTAGCTGTTTTGAAACAAATTTTGAATTTGAAAATCAATTTTCAAAAACTTCGTGTTCTTTTCCATATATGTACCAAAATTTGATGTCTGCTTAGATATGTAAATAAATAGAAATATGTCATTTGGAAGATTACTGTAAATTCATAGGTGACATCATTGTTGATATGAAATATCTGTATTTCAAAGGAAGCGGTAAAAAAATTGAATACACATGTGATTTAAAGACGAAAGTTTGAATGCAAAATCGCTTGTCTGTGGCCTTGTTGAACTGCTTCAAATCGCTCGAGGGCCCTCTTAAGAATTCAATGTGTGTTTTCAATTCAGTGAACTTTTTCATTGAGATCTAAAAAACCGATGCACAAATTGACAGACGTTCTGGACTTTGTCCTAAACTCATTTCTATTTGCGTTCAATTTTGTGTGAGCCTCGTCCATTAACTAATTTTACAACGAGATCTCGTATTCAATTATGGAACGTTTTTCAATAGTAATCCACAGATTGATTATTTTACAACAGAATTTTCAAAGAGGTTTTTGAAAATTTTGAATTGGTTTAGCTAAATTTTGGTTTTTGCAAAAATTTCATGGTTATCCCCTAATTAGATCTCATTTCCAGCAGTACAAGTCACAGATTTAACAATAACAGCCGATGTACAACTTTGTTATTTGATTCTCAAAAATAATTGTAATCGATCGATATGGAATAATAATATTTTCTCAAATTGCATTTATGGGGAAATACTCTGAATTTACCCAGAATCAACATTAATACAAATTTAATTGCAAGAAAACTGATTTTGAATGAGAATATTGAAAATTGATGATATCAAGTTAATTTATGCAAAATAATGATGTTCACCATTTATAATTGTTTATTGTTTATGTATTTGTATTGTTCATTCAATAATGATGATATTTTAATGAAAGATATATTATGTCAAAATCAAACCAAGAATGACGTTCCGAAAAAAATAAAAAAACGGCAAATTTAATTTTTACCCTCAAAATTACACTAATTATGTTAAATAAATATAATTATATAATTGAAACTCTTTAGTCGATTTAAAGCAACTCGAAGCAATTTGGAAGTAATAATATTCATTTTATGCTAATATTACGTGACAGTTTTTGTAGAATTACCTTGCTCCGACGCTCACAGACAAAATTTTTTTAACAAAATTGAGAATGAATAAATCTGGTTACATTATTTCAATTTCATAAATTCGATACAAAAAGGAACGGTTATAGGTTGTAGCGTGTGAAATTTGTGGCAGGAAATCAAAAATAAAATATGAATTTTATGAAGCATGTGAATGCTTTTCGGTGTTTATATTGTAATTTCTTTTACCTTTTGATTTTGTAATATTTATACTACAATTAAAAGAATTTATTTTGAATATAGACTGATATATCAATGTTTTTTTGCTTCCTGCGTTCCCAAAAACAGCTTTCAAAAAGTTATCTCACAACATTTCTTATTGATTATTTTCTATATATCTCCATCTGAAAAGTTTCTGGTATTTGAAAAATTAATAGTTTACAATTTTGTAAAAATCTTCCAGAACACCGAATGTTAGCCAATGCAAATCAACAGATCAGCCTGGTAGAAATCCAAAAGATACTACCAGAGCACCATTACCATTTTAAGAAGACGATTGGCGCTGGTGGTTATGGTACTGTTTTCCTTGTTCGATCAGAAAAATATAATCAAGATTTTTGCGTAAAGAGAATTAGTCAGCCAGAAACAGCATATGATGAAACAAAAAATGAGGCAACAACATTGTTTGGATTATGTCATCCGAATATTATATCGATGTATGAATTTTTTTTTGATGAATCATATACCAATTTGTACATAGTGTTAGAGTACTGTAGAGGAGGATCATTAAAAGATGTAATTGAGAAAGAAGGACCCATTCATCCACCTAAATTATATTCAATTTGCTACCATATAATAAAAGCACTTTTACATTGCCATGAGCAAAATGTTGCTCATAGGGACATAAAACCTGCAAATATTCTATTAGATAATTATGGAAGACCGAAACTTGCAGATTTTGGTCTGAGTAAGAAGTTAGAAAGGGGAGAAAAGGATAATAGTTACGCAGGTTCACATCCGTACATGGCACCGGAAATTATTAATCGACAGAAAGTAGATCCGTTCTTAGCTGACATTTGGTCGCTTGGGATCACATTCTATACGATAGCGTTTGGAAGGCTTCCATGGCTTGTTCACACTAAAGATGAATTGAACATAGCGATTAGCATTGGAAACTTTGCTTTCCCTTCCTATGCTGATTCAAGGTTCTGTCTTCTAATAAGATCAATGACAGCTGTAGATCCGGCGAAAAGGGCGCCGTTGTCAAAGCTTCTTCGATCACCATTATTTGATGATATACATAAGTTTTCATATACTACACTTTATCCTTCGAATAAAAGAGAACCTGTTGGTAATTCAATGAGTCTAAGATCTAAAGGACTTTCGCCTACAGTTTCTTTTGGGAAAATTAGAATAGAGAAAAATAACGTGAGGACTTGCTCGGTTGGGAAAACAAGTTCGAGGAGGGGTCCTTTAGTACAGAAAACCTTTGCTCCGAATGTTTAAATAAATCGTATAAATTGAGTCATTTGTTAAGTTTTTCTATGAAAGGTGGTAAAGAAGCTGCTTTATGTAATGTATTGCTAGCGTCAGAATTGAAGGTGTGAAATTGTAATAAAATCTGATAAAACTTGGAATTTCGTCATTAACTGTGTAAGAGAGGCCAGATGAAAGTAAGGGACATGAGCTTTATCTTCAAGAAGAAAAAAATTGAGCTTGGCGTTAGCCCTGAATCCTACACCAAAATCACAAGTTGATTTCTGATGATAAGAGGGCAAAATTGAATAAATTTTACCAGAAGTTTTCTTAGCTCTGAAATGAATTTGAATTTGAATGATTTTGAGTTTTCTACAACCTGGTTTGAATGTAATAGCTGATAAAACCGTAGATTTTATTCTACTTTTTCAAACAAAACACTCAGTCAGCGGTTTTTCTTGAGGGCTTTCCTTCCCGTGGCCATGATTTTGAAACGCGTTTATAGAAAAATGCCTGGATTTACAGTGTATGAATAATTCAATGTAGATTCTGAATACTTGAAGATGTAAAATCCAAAAAAGATTATTTTGGTTTTTCAGCATGAAAGCTTTTTATTTGGAGGAAAAGTTTCACCAAAAAAAGAACCTGGACGATTCTATCATCAATGGCGAAAAATTTATGTGATGTTCATTTCAGATAGAAAAATGATTTAAAAAAAATAATGTTTTTTTACATTGATATCAAAGGTATTTAAGATCAAAAGAAAGTGGCTCTTTTCATTTTACAATTAAGTGTTTCTTGTTTAAACATATTTTTTACATTATATACAAAATTTTATTTTTTAAGTAATTTTTTCCACAATTGCATAAAATATTATTTATAAAAATGATCACAAATTAAAGCATATAACATTTGATAAAAAGCAAATAAATAATTAATTTTATTTACAATTTATGAAAGAATTTTTATTTAACAAAATTACAAATCTTTCCCGATTTTTCTCTTTCCTTCAATAGTTGAAAGAGCATTAAATGTTAGAGCATCGATTATTGCAGCGAATGAAAATGCTCCGCCAATAATTCCAGTCATTCTTATTAAGAAGTCCCTTAATGGCATTCTCGTTTCTTTTGTTATCACTTTCATTGGTGAGAAATCGTAATAAAAATGAATTCCTGGCAATGCTTTTCTTGTCATATTAGTCAAATGCTTTTGTGAATACATAACAGAATAACGATACGAATCGATTTCTGTATTTCCAATATGTTTAGATGGAACAAAATGTAAATAATATGCAACAATCCATTTGTTGTCGCTTTCTGTTTTTGGTAATTCAACTGTCACTTTTTCAAGCGGCGGAATGAAATTTGGAAGTTTCTTACCAACGCGGAACTTGTTGATGGTATGATTTAAAGATGTGTTTAATGGAACGCTAGAAAGTTCGTGTGAATGTGTCTTCCCATTACTTGAGATGACATTTGATCCTAGACCAAAATGAAATACACCTGATCCACGTTTGACTTTAAGAGAACCTTTAAAACGACATCGCTCTTGACCGAAATCAATATATCCTTCTTTGATACATTGTTCCCATCGATCTGCACCGAAATATGTCCATCCTTTTTTCTTGAACGCAACCATAACATCATGACAAGAATTGCAACAACTCCCTTGAGGGAGAGCACCATAACAAGAACCACAATATTTATCTGAAACATTTAATTTTTTGTATAAATTGTTGTTATATCTTTTTTCCATAGCTTGCTCAATTGTAATACCTGATGAATCAAGACGTGTTCGAGTCATATTGTCAATTATATCTGTTTTTGTTGATCCATCTGCCTCAAGAAGATCTAAATGAAGACTTGTACAAGAACTTTGAATTTCAATATCTATATCTATATAAATTTTTCTTGGGCTTTGTAATGAGTCATTATCTATTACGACATTTGATTCTGTTTTTGTTTTAAAGACATTTGATAATTGATCAATAAATAAAAAACTTATCCAAAAAATTACCAGTAAACTAATAATACCTCCAGAAGTTGTTTGTATTCTTGCACTGTTATCTTTAAATTTTGGGAAAACATCGAATTTCCACAAAATCATCTGTTTTATTTAAAAACGGTCTCCGAAAAATACGATCAAAGCTCATTGATTTTTTTTGAATTGTTTACAAAAAACGAAAACAATTAAAACAATCATATGATTTACAAATTTGTATTATGTTATTTCATCGTATACGCTTAAGAGACCAGATCTCTTTCTGTTGGCCGATATCATAATACATGGGATAACTTCGGCCAAAAGTTGTCCAATTGCAGTATTCAATAAACTTCCGATTCCATGATAGTTATCTTTTGAAGTAGCTCCAAAGACGTAGTAATAAAGAATTGTTGAGACTGCACGAATAACTAGTGCTACAATTAATACTATTGACATTTTCAAAAACTTTAATCCGACTGATTTACTGTTTCCTAAAGCATATTTGAGCTTCTTAAAAATGTCTATACAAAAGTATAATATCAAAATCCCGCAGATGATATCTCTGGCTACTGCAATCCAAACTTCTGAAGCATGGAACGCGTCTTCTTTCAATGCAAAAATAAAGATAATAAGAAGGACACCAAGGGCAAGAATTGTGGCATTAACAATAAAAGACCAAAGTGCAATTTTTTGGAAATAATTACTGGAATCATTCAATAACAAGTTTGCTGAAATTGAACACCAAAGGAAGAACATTAGTATATAAACTGCTGACATAAAATATCCTGGAATACCGCAAAATATTGCTGATAACTTACTTTGTGTTTTATCAATTCCAAGTAAACATGCCCACACTAAATATCCAGCAAATCGCAAAAACAAGGTAATAATGTACATAATCTGAGAGCCTTTATATCCAGGAAGTTTTGGAGTTAGTGTTCTGAGATCTGGTAAAATACAGATGAGATAAACTATAAATAACAATAAGAATATAAAAGCTAGTAAAGAATATAAAATAATCCATCCTGTTTTGTTTTGGATTGCTTCTGATTCCAATAACATCCAGCCTTTATTTTAAGGAGATTTTCTCACAATTATTTTCTTAATTGAACGAGAATATTTGACATTAGTAAAATCATTGAAATTTTTTCGTTACGACAAATATTTGAGGGCGGTTTTTTGATGTGATTAATGATGCATTAATTAGATTCTAAGCTAATGCTCGATTTCTTGAAAAAGAATAAATCCATTAGTAGACCGCCTACTTCTGTTCAATCTTCTCGTGCTAAGAATATAAAATCGAATTTAATTCCAGAAAAATTAACAATTCAAGATTACGTATGTTTTTTTTCTAACTTAGCAGTGTAATAAACTCATAGAACTAGATGAAAAAAACAATAAATATAAGGCCGAAATTGATAACATAAAAAAGCAAATCTTGAACATTGAAACCAAAAATCAAAATATTCAAAAAGAAATTTTGGTTTTAAAGGGATATATTGACAATGACACAGAAGTTCGGATGTCAAAAGCGATCGATGTTATATTAAATATGATCAAGAACTATTTAGATGCGACAAATGAAGTAACAAATAAAATTGAAACATATGAAGGAACAAAGCAAAAGATGTACGAAGAATATCAACGCAAAAACGAAACATTAAAACAACTTCAAAACGATATAACCGATTTAAAGCAAAAAATAGAGAAAAACCGAATCACAATTTCTAATTTTAAGCAAACAATTGAACAAATTCAACAAGAAATCACTGAAAAAAATGAACAAAAAGACACATTAAAATCCCAAATTTCACAAATAAACACAAAATCAGAAGAATTAAACATCAATGACATTAATAATCAATTAAATTCATTACAAACGAATTACCAAACAATTCAATCACAAAAAACAAATTTAGAAGAAAAACTAAAACTTCTTCAAAGTGAAATACTTCAACACGAAAACGATTTCTCTGATTACAATTCCACATTTCAACAACTGAAAACGGAACTTAACACCAAAAAACAAAATCCTGCACTGAATAATCGTAATGACAACTTTATTAACGAGAACAAAATCACCAAACAAAACATAACCAAAATAAGAGAAACGTATGAAGAACTTCGAAGGCAATTACAAACAATAGAAATATCACAAAGTAAATACATCGAATCGATACAAGAAAACAAAAGCAAATTACAGACGTTACCTAATTCGCACAGTAATAATAATCAGCAAGTGCAATTTGAAGTAATGAATCAAGCGCGACTCAAAGGTGAAAGTCAAGCGTTACTTCATAGACTTAAAGACGCGAACTTAAGTTATGAGAAAACGCAAAAAGAAATACAAATTTATTCACAAGAACTATCGAAAGAAAAGGAATTATCAATGAATAAGAAAACAATTCTCGCTGCAAAGATTAACGAGTCACAACAAATTATATCAAATGAAGAATCCGAAATAAGAAAAACTTCGACAGAAATTAACGAAATTAAACTGAAGTTAAATTTGATCAAAAATAAACAAAGCGCAATCAAGAAACTACAAAAGCATTTGCAGAAAACGGAGGCAGAAATTCAGAGCCTGTCGCAGAAACAAAAAGAAATTAAAAACTCGCAAAAGAAACTCCTCGAGAAAGAGAACGGAAATCACCAAAATCGCGCGACGCTGCCAAACGCAAAGGCAAACAGAACGAGGACGCTGCAGCTGGACTAGAGTATGAGTAAAATTTGGGTTATGTTACGAATTTGTAGTTTAGTAAATGCTGGTGTTGTGAATGAAACGGGCTATGGATTGGTGGAAAATGCTTTTGTCGGTGTTTGATGAATAAAACTTGAAGTTGCGATTTAGCGTTTGAGTTTAGTGTGATATTTGTCTCGCAAATTTATAATGTGTAAATGTTCCGCATTAAAAATTTAATGGAACACAAAACAGAAAATGTTTTTGTCGGTGTTTGATGAATAAAACTTGAAGTTGCGATTTAGCGTTTGAGTTTAGTGTGATATTTGTGTCGCAAATTTATAATGTGTAAATGTTCCGCATTAAAAATTTAATGGAACACAAAACAGAAAATGTTTTTGTCGGTGTTTGATGAATAAAACTTGAAGTTGCGATTTAGCGTTTGAGTTTAGTGTGATATTTGTGTTGCAAATTTATAATGTGTAAATGTTCCGCATTAAAAGTTTAATGGAACACAAAACAGAAAATGCTTTTATAATGTAATTTGGCAAGTACAAAGCTATGTTTTATTTTGTGGAATTTGAAGATTTGATTTCGAAAATTTGATGATTAAAAAGAATTTAAGTATTTCGATTTGGTATTAGCTTGTCATGTAGGAGCACTTATTTGAGTTTAATGTGATATTTCTGCTACAAATTTGTAATGTGCAAATGTTTAACAATAAAAATTTGGTGAAACACAAAAAAGAGGGTGCCTCTGTGGCGTGGTGGAGTAAAACCTTGGTTAGGTTTTATGTTGGAATTTAGTTGCGATCCATGGCATTTGATCTGGAAAATTTGATGATGAAATAGATTGCGACGTAATTCGATTTAACATTAATTTTAGGCATTTTTTTATATCAAAACACTTATTTGATTTTATTGTATGTTTGCAAAATGTGAATTAGGAGATGTGATTTGACAAAGTCTGCTCGACTAAAAATTATGAGGAAATCAGCAATACCAGGGACACTTCTTTCAATCAGAATGATAAATTTTATGATACACGACAATTTGTTGATAGAGCTTGAGCCACGTGTAAATTTTATTACAGGAAGAAATGGATCTGGTAAAAGTTCAATATTAGTTGCACTTTCTGTTGGGCTTGGATCTAATACAAAATTATCTGGTCGTGGACAAAGCCTTTCAGGTTTAATCAAAGATGGAAGACATGAAGCCACAATTTCCATTGTCATTCAAAATGGGCCCAATGGTTATCAATTTGAGAAATATGGTGAAACAATTACAATTACACGAAAGATTACACATAGTTCTTCACGATTTGAAATCTCAGGTATTGCTCGAACAAATTCCACACATATTCGGGAAGAATTATCCAAAATCTTATCATTTTTCAATATTCAAAATGACAATCCATGTTCAATTATGCACCAAGATGTTGCCAGAGAATTTATTAGTTCATCCACGCCAGCCAAAAAATATGAATTATTTATGAAAGGCACATTAATCACAAAACTTAACAATGAAATCCAAACCATTTCCAACAACATAGAGAAGATAAAAGCGCAACGAAGAATCCATCTTGAAGGCAACGCTCGACTTGAACAAGAATTCAATGAGCAAAAGCGGTTATTTGATATAGTTGAAGAAGCTGATGGCCTTGTGCAAATCATACATAATCTTGAAGATGAACTTGTCTGGTCCCATTATCGACAATCGCAACTGGTATCAGACAAATTAGAAAATGAGTTAATTGATATCCGACAAACGTTATCAGACCAAGAAAATCGGTATCAAGACTGTAAATCGCGAAGTGAGACAGCACGCCGCGAATTTAATCAGTACAAACAAAAGATGCAAGAAGAAATGGAGCAACTTTCCTCATATAAAAAAGAGAAAGATAAACTTGGTGACAACTTAAAACAAGTCCAAAGTAGTATTAGTTCCAACAAAGCGCAATTAAAACGATGTAATAACTTCATTGAAACGACAGTTGTTGACTTACAAACTAAAGAAGAAGAATTACAAAGATTAGAAAACGAAAGAAAAAGAGCAATCGAAACAGCAAGTATTAAGAAGCAACAATTTATAGTACAAAAAGAAGCAGAACAACAACAATTAGAACGTGAATTAGAAACTGCCGAAAACTTTGCGCATGAAATTAAGAACAACATAAAATATTTAATGTCTGAACGAGAAAACTTAAAAATGACAAAGACAGAAATCGATGAACATTTATCTACAATATCAACAAAGTTACGAAGTTTAAAAAGCGTAGCTAATAGTGCAAGTAATGAACATAATTCATTATATAATAAGATACAACAAAAAATCCGAAGTTTTTCATATCCACCAATTGGACCCATTTCTAAATATATTAAATTAAAAGATATGAAATGGGGTATAGCAGTACAACATATTATTGGGAAAAGTATGAATGTCTTTATAGTTAATAATCATAATGATGAAAAAATATTACGATCAATAATTGGTAATGAAATTCGTAATTTTACAGTTGCAGTTTATGATTTTACTAAAAGTAAATATCCAAAAGATTCACGACTTCAACATATAGAACAATTAGATTGTATATCTATTATTGATTCAATTGTTATAACAAATGAAAAAATTCAAGCAACAAATCATAGTAATGTATCAAATATTTCTGATATAATTCATAATGTATTAATTGATATATATAATGCAGATCGAATCTTTTGTTTCGAAGATGAAGAAATCGCACGAAAAACTGCATTTGAAACAAGAGGTATCTCAACAATTACTACAGAAGGTTATCAATTTAAGATCCAAGGCGGATATAAATTCATATTTAGTCCGAAAACTCATCAATGTCGTATAGGTATTGATGAAAGTTTACGTATTCGTCAATTAGAAGAAGAACAACATAAAGTACGTGATGATAAGAATGACATTGAAAATCGTCTTCGACAACTAGAAATAGATTTAGAAAAAACAAAAAATGATCGAAATTATAATGATTCAAAACGCTCTGAATTAAACAAAAGATTAAATCGCGTGAAAATCGAATTACAAACACCACCAGATGAAATCGATGAATTCGATGCACAATTAAATTCATTAAAGAATCGGATCCAAAAGTTAAAGAATATATATGAAGAGAATCATAACATGGAGCCGATCTTAAAAGAGAAAATTAATGACTTACAACAAGAGAAAAGAGAATTAATTAAAAAGATCTCCGAACTTAGTGAGAAGTTAAATCAAACAGATTCATTTAAAGCAGAAAGTGATCGACTATTTAATAACATGCGAACTGTCGAAAGAGAATTAGAGAAAGAACAAAAGAAAATAAGTCAAATCCAAGAAAAAGAACATCAAATTCAACAAAAGTCAGAACAAGCAAAGAAAGAAGCGAATGATAACTTAGAGAAAGCTCGTACACATTCACCGGAATGTGAAGATAAATATAAAACATCTGCACGTCCTCCACAAACATTAGCGACAATGTTAAAAGAAGAACGAAGGAAATATGAAGAAGCTCAAAACATTTCTGGATTAGACTTCAGTCAAGTTCGATTGAAGTATAAAAAGACAAAAGCGCTTTACGAGAAAGCAAAGAGATATCTGATGGAACAAGAAGAGTTCTTAATACAGTCAGAGAAAAGAATCGAAAGTCGAAAAGAGAAATTACAAGTGATACAACATAGTATTACACGGAGAGCAAAGATATCATTCTTGACGTACTTGAAACAAAGAAATTACACAGGAAAGTTACGCTTCGACCATGAAAACCACGTGATCGATATCGCAGTGAAACAAAAGGCTGACCAGGACTTCACAGACGTAATGAACTTGTCCGGCGGTGAGAAAAGTTATTGTTTGGTTTCGCTGCTGTTGGCGCTGTGGGATGTGATGGAATGCCCATTTTATTGCGTGGACGAATTCGACGTATGTATGGACGAGGTGAATAGACAGGCGGCAACCAGTATGCTGGTGAAGGGAGCGGAGATTATGGAAAATAGACAGTTTATTTTCATAACACCGCTGTCATTGGACCACATGAAAAATGATAAACATGTGAAAATATTTGAAGTGACTAAATAAAATTATATAGAAAGTGAACAATCGGTATTTTTCATTTGAAGAATGGAAATGGATGAGATAAAAAGCGAATATTCGACGCGAAGTTAATAAGAGAGGAAATGATAAAATGTGATATATCCCATAATTGACGCGGAAAATTTGGAATTTCTTCGCTGTTTAAAGTTGAAGTCGGAATGAAAACGCAAAAAACATCGGAGTAATGAAATTGTAACAAGATTTTCACTAGCATTACCATGAAATTCAGACGCACTTTTGGCTAAGACAAAAGCATTGACAAAATCGATTTTGTTGAATTGGAATATAACAGATAACGAGTTTGAAACACTTCCATTTGAAGTACATTTGTTTAAAACTGAAATTCCATGGCATCAAGTCGTGGAAATTAAAGTTAATGAAGCTTGAACAATCGAATCTAAATACTTGATTTCAAAATAATATTTGGTATTTGTTAAAATTATTTAATACTGCACTTATGTTTGCATCTGAAAATGGTCATATCGGTACAGCTAGATTACTTCTTAAGCGAAAAGATATTGATGTTAACGTGGAAAATCTTTATTTGATTTGTTTGAAGTTTTTTTTAAATTTTTGATATTTTAAAATACTATTTGAAAATTATTTGAATTATTTGAAACAACACTTATTTTAGCATCTATGAATGGTCAAAGAGGAAATGTTAAATTACTTCTTGAACAAGGAAGAATTTGCATTAGTGCTAAGGATGTAATTTTTTAATAATTTAATGTTTCAAAATAATATTCGGAATTTGTTGAAATTATTTAAAACAGCACTTATGTGGGCATCTGAGAAAGGTAACACAGAAATAGTTAAATTACTTCTTGAACAAGATGGAATTGATGTTAATGCCGAAGACATTTATTTATTTTATTTGATATTCATTTCACTAATTTAAAATAAAATTTGGAAATTATTTATATTATTTAACACAGCACTTATGAAAGCATCTATATATAATTATATTGAAATATTGAAATTGCTTCATGAGAAAAGTTGTAATAAAAAGACCAATTAAGGTGAACTAAATTCATCAATACATCTGATCTCAAAACAAAAAGTCAAGTCAATTTTACAGTAAAAAGCAATGTATAAAATGGCATTTCAAGACCCATAACACTATCGCTCCAAAACCAGTTTCACATGAAACTTTTTCAGCATATGCCGATCATAACCGTTGAAAACAAAAATGTGTTCGTTGTTCAAAAATGAATGGTTTACTTTTATTATAAAGTATTCAAAAAGTGTAAAATATTAGTGTTGTGACTTTGTATATGAAGATTAAAATTTACCCTTAAGACCACATCGTAATCCAAAAAATTGAGATGAAACCGTCCACGGTTATTGACTCAAAATGTTCTTTGTTATAGAATAATGTAAAAGTGCTTACCAAATGAATTCTATGGCTCAACTTAAAGAGGGAATTCTCCCTGTTGATTGTCAAAACCCAGATTACCTATTAAAGGTTATCCTTACTGGCGATTCAGGTGTTGGCAAAACCAATATACTTTCACAATTTGTCAGAAATCAATTTAATCCAGATTCAATGACAACAATTGGTGTTGAGTTTGCCACCAAAACAGTTCATGTTAATGGGAAAACAGTAAAAGCTCAAATATGGGATACTGCTGGACAAGAAAGATACAGAGCTATCACATCTGCATATTACAAAGGAGCTAAAGGGGCTATATTAATGTATGACATAACCTCGCCCAACTCATTTACTTCTCTTACCAAATGGATAAAAGAAATCAGGGATAACACAGAAAATATTCCTATTTTACTTGTTGGAAATAAAATTGATCTTAAAGACAGAAGATCAATTTCTGTAGAGGAAGGGAAAAACTTTGCTGAAAGAGAACAATTATTATTCATAGAAACATCTGCACTTGATGCAACAAATGTTCAAGAAGCTTTTACGCAGCTTTTATCTTATATACTTGAAAAGTACGAAGCCAGCGGAATCCATAAACCAGAAGAGGATAATAAACAAGTTTCCAATGGCGCACCAATTCAATCAAATAAGAAGGGCTGTTGCTGTTAAATTAATAAAATTTCTTGGTATAAGACGAAATTAAACTTATTTTTCGTTTTCGTATAGATGATAAAAACAAATTGATCAGATATCTGATTTATCTTGTTTTGTCTTTTCATCATATATTTTCTTTATTGTCCTATGTATACCATAGTGTAAACATAGATATTGAAAATTTTAAGTAATTTCTCCGAATTCTGCAAATTTGTATATTTGTTACAAAAAATAATCAAATTAAACATTACTCATTTTTCAATTATCACCATGTTCGGTAGCGTTCTTCATTCTCCAATAAAACACGAGATAATTTTTTTTAAAGTATCTGAAGATAAAAACCATATGTTCTCAATTCATTCTTGTTTTTTAAAAAAAACAAATAAATATCTTTAGCATTAATATCAATTCCTTTTTGTTCAAGAAGTAATTTAACTATTTCTGTATGGCCTTTTTCAGATGCGTACATAAGTGCTGTTACAAATAATTTAAATAATTTCCAAATATTATTTTTGAAATATAAAATTATTAAAAAAAAAAATTCAAATAAAACAAATAAATATCTTTGGCATTAATATCAATTCCTTCTTGTTCAAGAAGTAATTTAACTATTTCTGTATGGCCTTTTTCAGATGCGTACATAAGTGCTGTTACAAATAATTTAAATAATTTCCAAATATTATTTTTGAAATATAAAATTATTAAAAAAAAAAATTCAAATAAAACAAATAAATATCTTTGGCATTAATATCAATTCCTTCTTGTTCAAGAAGTAATTTAACTATTTTTGTATTAATATTTTTTGATACTTTCATAAGTGCTGTATCAAATAATTTTTATTATTTCCAATTATTATTTAAAAATAGAAAATTATTAAAATAAATTATAAATAAAACAAAGAGATATCAACTGTGCTATTTGAGAAATATTTTCCTTATTTAAATGATAAATTTTTTGTTTAATTATTTTCAGTATTTCCCATTCACTTTCCATGAAATATAATAAAATGTCATTAACGGTCATTCACTAGTGAAATGATTTTCAATACCATACGATAGGCAGTTACGAAAAATAAACGTGCGTGAAAAGAAAAAGTGACATTCTCAATTTCACTATAGTTTGTTTGGTTTAGAATAAAAAAATTAAAAAAATGCTCAGATTCGACTTCTTCCCAAAATTTTTAGATGCCTCAATGATTAAAAAAACAAACTTTGGTGCACTTGTTTCAATTATCATGGTTATAACAGCAGCAGTACTATGTCTATCAGAATCTAAAAATTATTTTTTCGCAAAGTATAAACAACAACTCGTATCTATTTCAGACGTACGTAGCTCATTATCCGATATTAAAGTTTCATATGATTTTACAGTTTCTATACCATGTCCACTTCTTCATCTTGATTTATTTGATCTTTCAGGTAGTTCAAATAATGATGCCAAGAAAACAATCAACAAGCAGCGTGTTGACATTAATAACAACCCAATTCCGAAGAAAATATTTAGGCCTGGATTACGACGAGAATGTGGAAGTTGTTATGGTGCCGAAACCCCAACTCGAAAATGTTGTTATACATGTGAGGACATTATCGAAGCATATCAAAGCAAGATATGGAGCATTGGATCTATGCCAAATTGGACACAATGCATTAACGACAACATCAAATACGACGGAACCGAAAAGTGCCACGTTTCTGGCACCCTCCAAATTAACGGTGTTGAAGGTGGTTTTCATGTAGCTCCAGGGATTAATGTACTTAATCAATTTGGGCATCAGCATGATATATCACCATTTTCTGGTAAGTTAAATTTGTCACATGAAATTGATCATTTGACTTTTGGTGATCCACTTGAAGAAGGAAATGTTGACCATACACGTGTCATCCAGACAAAAAGTGGTCAAATGCATTATCGATATAACTTGAAAGTCGTGCCAAAAATCATAAAAACTAGAACAGGATTGACAAAGAATCACTTTATATATACCGTTTCTTTCGCTGAAATACCTGTCGTGGAAAGAGGAAGATTCGGCCCTGGAATATTCTTCCTTTACGACATTGCTCCGGTCGCTATATTACAAAAACCTGATAGGCCAAGCTTCGCAATATTCGTGGCTCGATGCGTGTCAATTATTGGTGGCGCTTTCATGCTTGGAAAGCTGATCGACTCATTCGGATACAGATTAAATACTATTGAAGGGAAAATGCGAATTGGTAAAGCTGAATAAATTTAATCTATGCAAATGAATTCAGACTCTTATTTTTACTAAAGATTTTGAATAAAAAATGAATTTATTAATGTTTGAGAAGAAATTCATATTATTACATTATTTATACGTTCAGTAATTCATAATTTCCAGAATGAATCTGTTAAATTTTTAAGATTTATTCATATTCTTCAAAATTTATATTTGGTATAATTGATTAATATAAATCGTTTTTGTAACAAATTTTCCTTTAAAGTTTTTTTAAAAAGCTTGTTTATTCAATGAGTTGAAGAGCTTCAACGATAAGTGGATCTTCAGGAAATTGATCCTTCACATCCTTCAAAGCATTCTTAAGTTTCAACTTAAAGTCCGCGAGTCGTTTTTCAACATCCTGTAAAGTTTGTTCAGCTTCTGTTGCCATATCAACGTAACGTTTCATTTCAAGGCTTCCAGGTTCACATCCACAATTAGCAACTTTATCCTGCGCCTCCTTCAGTTCTTTTTCGTACATAACCTTTTCCTTAGCGAGGCGTTTTACAGCGTTTAGGTTAATTTTGATTGGTCTTTGTTGCTGTGCGTTCATTGCAGAAAATGAAGAACGTTTATAATAAAACTCAAACGTACGGAGGCAAAATTCGCAAAGTTTGTTTGGAATTACTTTTTAATTGTTTACTTATTACAAATTAAAGAAGTGAGTTCACTAACTCCAATTTTGACTAAGTGCGGTTGGATATTTCTTTTTTTGGGAAAAGAAGTTCATGTACAAACATCATTACAGTGGTTTTCGTACAAGCTATGACAGTGAAAGAGAGCGTGCATTACGTGATGGCAAAACAATTCTCTCAGATGAAAACTCAATAAAATTTGTTAACATTATACTTAAAGATGATGAGAATGAACTCACAGATTTCATTTCTACAATAGATAACATTGATTCGTTGTTTTCTGTCTCATCAAAAAAAATATTTGATATACTTCGAGTATATCCAACGCTTTTATCTGTTGCATGTTTTTTCAAAGCGTTTAAATGTGTTCGGCTTCTTATTGATTGTGGAGCAAATGTTGATGCACGTGATTATTTTGGACGAATTTGTCAACATTTTGCTGTAGCTGGTGGATCCATGGAAATCATACGGCTTCTTGACACTAATGATAGTTGGCCGCAAGTTACTGACAACACTAATCAAAGCTGTATGCATTATGCCTGTGATTATGGTCAATTAGAAGTTGTACACTATTTATGGTCCAAAGGGGTACCCCTTGACAGTCAAGGCGGTTATTATGCGGAGCACCCCATAAACTTGGCCGCTCTTAACGGGCACCTTCCAATTGTCGAGTTTCTAATCAGCAAAGGAGTTAGCCCAAATACCCAAGGAGTTAATCAACATTTCCATACAATTCATTTTGCGTGTCAAGGTGGTCATGCCGACATTGTCAAATATTTAATTTCTATTGGTGTCAAATTCAGAAATTCTCAGGATGACTCATCAGCAATTGTAGCAGCAGCAAAAAGCGGCTCGTTAGAAGTCATTAAAGTCTTAGCTGAAGCAGATGCACAAATTGTCACTCCACGAAGATCTCAACAACCATTCATCGAAGCAGCACGAGGAGGTCACATTGATGTTGTCCAATACTTTCTTCAGCAAGGAATCGATGTTAACATAGTTACTTCAGATGGGGAAACTGCATTATTTGCCGCAATACAAAACGGCGATGCGAAAATGGTCAAATTCCTTCTGAAGCATGACGCGAGTCCATGGCTGTATGGGCGATTTGGGACACCATTTGAAGAAGCAGTTCGAAAAGGAGATATGGAAATCATCAAATTGTTTGAAGAGAATTTAGGCGATGACTATGCTGATTTTTTACAGGAAGAAGACAAATGTGTCTATTATGCAGTCAAAAAAGGCGATGTTGAATTAGTGAAATATCTATTTGATAAAGGCGCCAAAATCACCAAAGTATTCGACACAAATCAATCAAGTGGAGTTCGACATGATATTAGTGATGAAATATTTTCATATCCAATTGCAAATCATAATTTAGAAATGGTCAAATTACTTGTCGAAAATGGTGCATTAGAAGTCGAATATAAACAACGTCCAATCGAATATGCTATTGATTCAGGGGACGTAAACATAATGAATTATTTGATCGAGAATGGCGATGACATTAAGACTGCATTTAACCATAATAATGATATAATCCAATTAGCAGCTAGCTCTGGATCATTCGAATGTTTTAAGGCAGTTTTTACTGTTTTGGATCCAATCCTTAATTCTGGAAGAAGGAAAAAGCGCTTTGGTGAAAACATGAAATTTAAAGAGAAGTTAATAATATTAGCAATCGAAAGAATGAATTCGAATTGTGGTTATCGAAGATCATTTAATCGATTTAATAGGTTTCGAGGATTTCAAAACACTTCTAAAGATATCGAAGAAAATTGTGTCAAAATCATCGAATTCATAATTAACTTTTATAAATTCCCTATTAAGGATAACATCGAAATATTAGAGAACGCAATTTGTTCTGGTAGTTCAATGTTAGTTAAAATGTTTATCGATTTAGGAGCTGATTTTAATATTAGAGTTCATAAAACTATTAGTCGAAAACCAAGATTCTTCGGTATGTTATATCGAAGTGATGATGAAGAAGTTGATTATCCGATTTATTTCACTATCTTCTCTAAAAATATAATTGATAGTTCAAAGGTCGATTCTGTATATGACCTATTAATTGAAAGTGGAATTGACGTTATGCATGAAACAGATTCTTTAGGGAGAAACATTTTGATGAATATCATAAAAACAAATTATCTAAATAATAGTCGGAAAACTATCAAATATTTCGTACAAAAAGGATCTGATTTAAATCATTGTTCATCCTTAAATGAATCTGCTTTATCAATAGCAGTCGAACTTTTTAAAGGTCGCGTCGTTTTCAATGGATTTGGGAGAAGATACGCAGATGAGTCAACAATGTGGATGATTAAATATTTACTAAAGAATGGTGCTGACCCGAACATTGGTCTGGTCGACGAAATGCCCATTTTCTCTGTTATCGCATCAATACCGAAATCAATTTATTTGATGCAGTTGATGTTGCGTAAAGGTGTCAATCTTGATGCGTTTGATGTGCAAACAAAAGCTGACTTTATCAAGAGTAAGCACCCGCTGATTGTAGCGTTGATCGCAAATAATATGTTCGCTGTGGAAGTGATTTTGCAAAATTTAAAGGAGATTCCAAACGGTATCAAGGCGGATATAGCTGAAATGGCTTCAGCTTATAATATAAATGAAATTAATCAGGAAATTCAAAGACTTTGCTTTGATGATCAGTAAATATATTATGAAATAAAGTGTAGTTGTTTTCTCAAAACTTTTTTTTTAAATGTTTAAACTTCACAAAGAAGTTTTGCATGAAAAGTCAGCAGCCGCTTTTGGGAATTTTTGTGTTTGTTTGGCCATAACGTGAATTGGAAGTAAATGCGCTGAACAAAATATAAATATATTCAATGGTTCACTTTATTTTATTTTTTTTTTTTTTTTTCAGGTAACAGCTTTTAAAATATGATACTTACTATGTTTTTATATATATCTCGATAAGATCAAATTTTGTGCCTGATAGGAATTTATTGACAACATCTATTACAGAAACTTATGTATTTTGCGTTACATTTCATTGTACTTTAATCCTTAGGAAAAATTGATAAAATATCAGGATCTGGATATCAAATATAAATGATTTACATAAAATGATTGCTTAAAGCACTTAATGGGAAATATATAATTGGGAAAAATTCAGTTATAAAATTAACATTTACTAAAACAGGTAAAATTCGTATTCAATGTGGTTGTCACTTAATGTGTTAAACATTTTAATTTTAATATGTTTTGTTTGAGTAACAATTTCTGTATGACCTTTTAAAGATGCCAAGTTAAGTGCTTGTTGTCAAAAATATTTTAAATCAATTCCAAATATTATTTTAAAATATTAAATTATTAAAATAAAATCTAAATAACATTTATAAATATCTTTGGTATTAATATCTATGCTTTCTTGTTCAAGAAGTAATTTAACTATTTCTGTATAACCATTTTTTGCTGCTATAATAAGTGCTGTATAAAATCATGTGAATAAAAATCAAACAATCAAAGTAAAAATCAAAACAGTGAAATAAATTTCGAATTATAAAAACAAATATATAATTGTATAAAGAAATTTCAAATAACAAAAATGAAATTCATAACGTATAAATAAATATCAAAATATAAAAAGAAAAATCATAATGTTTAAATAAATATCGAAAGATAAAACAAAAATTCAAATCATTAATGTGGGTGTCAAAAAGTTAGATAATATTTTATATCATCAAAACAAACATAAAACATTAAGAAAAAATTTCATATTATTTAAATAAATCTTATAATAGCAAAACAAACATATAATGTTTATAACAAATATGAGGTTTTATAAATGAATATATTTTACGTTTACATCAATTCCTTTTTGATTTAAAAGCAATTTCACTATTTCTATTTTCTTATTTAGAATTGCTAAATGAAGTGCTGTTCCAAATTATTTAAATGAATTCTAACATAATAAAATAAACATAAAATTATATAAAGAAATTCCAAATTTTTAAATTGAACTTCAATTATAAAAAACGAATTAGAAACTATTAAAACATATATAAAATTACCAAAACCAATTTCAAATTGTTGATATTAATATAAAATTAATCAAATAAATCTCAAAATATTCCGCGTTAACATCAATATCGTTTTGATCTAAAAGTAATTTTACTATTTCTATGTTATTTTTTTTAACTGCTATATGAAGTGCTGTTCCAAAACATTAAAAGAAACATAAAATTATTATAACAAATTTGAAATCATTTCAATAAATATCAAAACTTTTAAGTGAATATAAAATTTTTTAAAGAAATTTCAAATTATTTTAACATATTATAAATCATTAACACAAATATCAAATTCTCAAAACAAATATGAAAATTTGAAACCAACCATCAAATAATAAAAAATCAATTCTAAAACAATAAAACGAATATTAAATCTTAACAATAAACATAGAATTATTATAATAAATTTCAAACTATAAAAACAAATTGTAAATGATTAAAATAAAGTAAAAATTATTAAAGCAAATTATAAATTAATAAAACAAATTTCTAAAGACCAACAAAAACATCAAATCACTATTATAAATATAATTGATATTGACATCGATTCCTTTTTGTTCTAAAAGTAATTTTACAATTTTTATGTTATTAATATCAACAGCATAATGAAGAGCTGTTCCAAATTAAAGAAATAAACACAAACCCCAAAAAACAAACATAAAATTACAGAAACGAATCCGAAAACATTAAAATAAACAGTAACCTATCAAAATAGACATCAAAACAATAAAACGAATACAAAATAAATAAAACAAATACTAAATGAATTAAATAAATTTTATGTTCTTAAAACAAATATAAAATTATTAAAACAAACTTCAATACATATTAAAAAACCTTAAATTATTAAATTTAATATATTTTTGGTTTATATTAATTTGATCGTTTTCTAAAATGTATTTCACAAGTTCATAGTTTTCTGATTTTAAAGAACAGTAAAAAATATCTGTAGGAGTTTCATTGTTCTTAAGGAAATATTTAACAAGATATAAATTTCCTCTACTTGTTGCATTCATTATAAAATTATCACCAATTTTCATCCTTTTTTCAAATAAATAAGACAAAATTTCATAATTTTCATTTTGGATACAGATATATCCTAAATCACTAATATCTTTTTGTTTTCCATAATAAAAATCTAGTAAATGTTGTTGATTATTTTCAGTTAATTTTTCTAATTTATTTTCATAAATATATTTAAAGATATTATTTTGATGGAATTTAATTGCTGTTTCATATGCATCTTTAAATGTTGAATGATTTTGTTCACACAAATGAATGATTTCTTCATTTCCGCCTGAAACTGCATATTTACCTGTGTTTTTTACATTTGCTCCATTCATAAGTAAATATTTAAAACATTTAACTGATCCAAAAAATGCTGCATAGTCAATTAATGAAACATTTTTTTGGTTAACAAATGAACATCTTTCGTAAAGTGATGGTTCAATTGTTTGATTATAATCAAAATTATTTTGTGATGATATTTCTTGAAGTTTTTCGATTTCATCATTTCGAATTATTTTTGTAATTTCACTTGGATTATGTCCTTCTTCAATATATTTTTTATGACGTTCAAAATCATTTTTTGATAGTTCTGAATAATGTAATATAAAGGCATTCTCAATGGGATCAATACAATTTCTTCTTTTGTTTTCTTCTTCTGTTTTATAATGTGCAAAATATTTTGTTTGAAGATTTTTGGTAATATTTGGATCAATTAAATTTCGTTCAATTAGTTGTTCTATAAAATAATATGCTTCTTGTGATTGATTTTTAATTATTTTATTAATAAAAATATCAATGATTTTGGGAATACCAATGTTTATTTCTTCTTCTTTTCTTTGAATTGATTCTAAATAGTTAAAGCATTCATCACATGAAATTTTGAATGAGGAAAATGCACTGAAAATTAAATTACTTAAAACAACATTAAATGAATATGGAAAGTTTAAATCAAATAATTTCATTGTTTGTTCAACTGATAAATCAAAATTTTCTCTAGTAGTTATAAACACGACATGTTCGATAGTAGAAAGGTATTTACATGGATTTTTAAAACATTCTTTCGAAATATTTTCATTGCTTGTATCAGTGTACATTAGTGATACTTTTATTTACAAGCGAAGAAGAATGTAAAAGTGCTTTCATTAATAACCTTTTGTTACAATGATGGAATTATGCCAAACGAAACTCATGAAAAGAAATTATTCTTTCTTATTAACATTAAAATCTTTTACAATATATTAAGATATTTATTTATTAAATAAAATGATTTCTTTTTTGAAATGAAATAATAAATTAAAATATAGGTTAAAATAATAACACGCAAAATTTTCCGCTGGAAATTGGGATGCTTAGTAGATACTTATCATTGAATGTCTTTTTGTTGAAACATAATATTATGTAACATGAAACGAAGAATTTAATTAACTGTTAATTGGATTAATGTTTGTTTCACTGTGTGGCTCTATAGACATTTCATGAAAGTCCGGAACATTTAATATTTTATTTTGTATTTTAGCAATTAAAAGCTCAAAATCTCCAGCTGCAATTCTTACTTTGATTTGGTCGTTCTTGCATTGTGAGACAATTTTCTTTATAAGGTTATCAACTTTCTCAATCTGTTCACCAACATCCATGTTCCAAAATTTAACGTCTCACAACCGAAAAGTGACGTTTGGATGACGTTAAGGGTGCAGTCCGACCATATATAAACTCAATATAAAATAGAAATATCTCGAAAATAAATTAATAATTTTCAATATAATTCTAAAAAAATATTTTACTCAAATTATATTTTGATATTACAGATTATAATGTTACAGAAGATTGAGAATATTGAATGCGAAAGGTATTTTTTACCCATTTTTTCTTGAAAATGCTCTGATTTGAATGACTCCTGAATCCCTCTCAACCATTTTTTCCATGCAAAATATTAATATCCATTTTTATATGTATATTCATGATATATTTTTATATTACATTTTCATTATGTTGCAAGTATATTATTATTTATAATTTATGTTAATTTATATTCAAAATATAATGATTTGTGACGAGGTGATTTCACTACACTTTTTTAGAATGCGAATATTTCGAATTTTTTTTTAAAAAATAAATTTGGTTCATTTTTGCATTTTATGTAAATACAATTCTTTATGATTCAAAACATTTATGTTACAATCCACGATGTTATTTCCACTTTTCGAAAATTAGATGATGAGGAAGAACAAGAAAATAAATAAAGCAAAAAGGCGATAAAAACTGTACAAGTTGACTTCGAAAAAAATAGATAACTAATTTATTAGCACAACATGCATGATTCGATCAGATAATTAAAAATAAATTTTACTTTTTTATAGCCATATATATTAATAAAATAATTATGATATTTCTATTGAGTTATGTAAAAATATATTATGATATTTTCGAGATATTTTCATTCTATGCAAAAATACTTTCAATACATATCTGGTCTGCCCACATCCAAATTGAGGGCACTTTTGTGTGTTTAACGTCCTCCAACCGTAAGGTGACGTTTCGGAATTCAACGTAACCATTTTTATATCTGTCCACTAAATGATCTCCAATGGTGCAATAGACTTTATACAATGCATAAAAAAGATAATATTTGCCACACCACAAACAGAAGAAGAAGCATATAATATTAACAATGCTTTGAATGCCATTACATCTGATCCAAATTCATTCAATTATTTTTTTGAGATCATAACATCCAACCCAGTGAGTCCAGAAATAACAGAAATAATATCACAATATGGTCGTGCTATATTTTCACATTTGGTCAAAAAAATCCCATATTTGGACCCAAATGTCAAACTTGCTTTTGGCCAAAATATCTTGAATGTAATGATAGCTATATATAAATCTTTTCCTGATCTAACTATGCAATGTTTAAGTGGGTTTAAATTTTTATGCGATTTTCCAAGAATAAATGTCTCAAATATTGGAATGCTTGGCATATCCAAAATACAAAATCCCACAACAGATGAAGAATTTTTTATTGGTCTCAAACTTTATAAGTATGCAATTATGAAAAATTATAATACCAAATTTTTAATGGAATTAGAGCCCCAACAGTTTTATGAAATTAAATCATTATTCCAACCATATTTCGATAAAATACTTGATCCAAATTTTTTTGTTAAATGTCGATATATCTTCAAATTCTTTTATAACATACGATTTAACATATCCAAATTTATATTTTTTGATGGCACAGACAAACCAATTGTAATGTGGTTAGTTGAATTATTTCAACTTTTTTTAAGTTTTGATTGTCCAATTAAGGATGATGATTTCTTATTACTTGTTCAATCTGCGTTTAAACTATTTCATATTATCTTACAAAATGAACATAACAAACCCTTTTTTGAAGAAAAGCAAATTATGAAAATGTGTTCACCAATTGTATATCAAATGTTATTACGTGCGCCAATGTTATGTAATCCGAATGTAACATATTTTGATGTATGTGGGACATCTATAAATGTCATAAATATTATTGCAGATCAACAATTTTGTTATGAACATATTAAAGAATTACTTTTAATGTGTTTATATTATGTACAAATTGATCCAAAAGATGAAGAAGAATTTAAAGTTAACCCTCAAAAAAATATCGAAATAGCATATATCGAACATAAGTATACTAATAGTTATGCTCGAACTACAACAATTGCATTTTTCGAAAAAATAATAAGATTTTTCGAAAATGATATTTTTCGGTTTTTAAATATCTTTTTCGACTTTTGCAAAGACAAAATTTCAGAAGGATTTTATCGTTTGCTCATTTGTGTATTAAAATTTGTTTCAACAATTTTTAATCAATTAACAGGTGACACGAAAACATTTCTTCACGAAACATTACTTTTTTTGTTTTCAAATGACAGTTCTTCAATTCTAACCAAATATTTAGCGTTTTCTTATGGAAGTTACTTTTTAACAGATGAAATAAGATGTTATTTAGTTAATATCGCAATGGATTTAGCAAATTTGGATATGTTTGTGTATACTTTATATTGTCAAATCCTTAAACATATATTTAATGTAAAAGGTCAAACGAAGTTTTTATCAGATGAAAATATTTTACAATTGTTCGAAAATCATAACAAATGTTTAACTGATGCGTTTACAAAAGTTTACGTGAAAATATTTTCCGAAGCTCCACAAAGACTTCAAGCAATTAATTTTCGTGTATTAAACAATGCTTTAAACGAATGGGAAGCATTATTAAATACACCCGAAATAAATCAAGCTTCTTATTCGAATCTAAATTTCGACCAAAAAGTTTGGGCATATTGTAAATTGTTCTCACAACAAGCTTTAATTGATGGAATTGTTTTCCCTTTTAAACAATTATCGATTTTAATTTATAACTCTTTGGTCAATTTATCATTAACTCAAGCTATTGGAGACTTCATGACGATAATAACAAGCTCGTTCAAAGTAAAGGTGTTTAAGGAAGGAATTAACTTTTTCTTTGAATTGATATATAAACTTTTGTTAAAATTAGATAATTGTTATTATGAAGATATAGTGACGCCACTTTTTGCTTTATTTCAGAATCATTTGAATGATTTACCTCACCTCCACCTCATCAATGAAATAATTCAATTTCTTATTGGCTTGATTACACCGCAAAGTCAAAAGCTTTTTACTGAGGATTATTTGGTGATTGTTCGCTTACTTTGTAGGTTTTTCCAAGCTGGTTTTAATATTAATATGGAGCTGATTACCAACTCATTAAATCAACTTAAGGAAATTGATCAATATATTTATTTGATGTTATTAATTGAAGTTAATTGTTCAAAAATGCTTAGGAATAACGAACCAATTGTTCTTCCATTAGATTATCTGCGTGATTGGGCTAAATTATGCCTAAGTGGTTTCATGATTAACGAATATTATCGAAGAATTTCAATATTCGGTTTGAGTTTTTATATAAATAACTCGCAGCAAATAGGAATTAATTTACAAGAAGTGATAAACAATTTGATTTTGAATACGTTTGAATATAACAAAGAATTTTTAAATGGAAAATATGTGAGATATATCGACGATGATTATATTTCCCCTTTCGAAATCCTAGCGCCTGAGCCAGAGGGCTTCGTGCACGAAAATATTGACGAATTAGAAAATGTATGAAATAAAAACTTTGCAATTTTAAATTTTTTGTACTTCAAATGAAATTTGTCTATTAGTAGACACTGCCTTTCTATTTTTGTCTTAACAAACTAAAAAAAAAATACTTTATCAATGATAACATCTTTGCTAGATAAAGTGGTTTACCATCAAATGAGATTCAAACACGCTTTTCAGGTGTTGTTCAAAATATTTTTCCAATATCACCTGATATATTTAAGAGTATAATCCCTTCATCTTTTGTGATTTTTCTGAAACTTTATCAAATAAAATATTGGTATTAATATTTTTTTTTGAAAGAAAAATAAAATTGTTTTTCATAAAATTGAAAAAAAATTCAAACAAGTCTTAAAGAAAAATAAACACCTTTTGGTTGTGATTTTAAATAGATCATGCTTCATGTTTTTGGTGATCAATATATTTTTAAAAAAATTTTACTTATGATTAATCAACTCATATGATGTCAACGTCGATCACACATTCCCTTAAACGGTGAGAAGGAATTTTTCATTAATGAAGTTCAAATTTGTGTATCACAACCATTCCGGTGAAATCCTCCGCTCATGTTTTGAATCACTTTTTTTTGTGTGTAAAAATCCGACAGAGCTTTTTAACAGGTTTATAGATAATTCGAGCGAAAATGGCCGAGTACGATATAAAATGTGTTCAATTTCCCAGGTTTTTGAGGTACCCTATGTAACCGAAAAAAATTTGGACCCGATTCGAAATTGAGAGGGATCGCTTCAAAAAGCCTGACCCAAAAAATGACTTCATTTTTTACAAGATATGTCTTCAAAGCAAAACAATTCAAGATTTAAAAGCGTTGTAGAGGTATTAGTCAAGGAAAAGGTAAAGTCTAGGAAAAGTTTAATCGAATTTTTATGCAAATCACAATCAATAAGAACCGAAATTCCAAGTCTTTTCAAAACACTTGCTAAAAGCGAGAAAAAATATAGGGAGGAATATATATTACTGATATGTGAGCTTTTAAGTGAGATAATTCAAACTTATACCCCAGAAGAACAAGTTCAATTTGCAATCCAAATTTCACAATTTCCAAATTATGTAACACGTTATGACACGTACATGAAAATAGTTGAAGCTGTCAAAAAGATGACTCCAAAGAGTGATAGTGCTGAAGATGTTTATTACAGAATTAATGAAAAGAGTGGGCCTTTTAAAGTTATTGTAGTCGCTGCGTTAAGTGAACAACTTTCAGGGCTTCAACACCGTTGCTTAAATGAGATTAGTTCCAAGTTAACATCAAATATTCCAGCACAATTTATCCTTGCTTTCTTACATATCCTTAGTTTTATTCCAGCCGAAGAGGTGTCACGCACTGACTTTTCACCTGAGAAGCTCAAAGTTACAGTTAATGATTTATTATCACGAAATACAGATTTAGATAACAAAACTGTCCTTCGTCTTCTTCTTGATCTTCATAAGATATATCCCGGTGAAGAATTCTGTGGGTTATTTACGAACAATGCAGTACAAAATCTTAAGAAATTATTAGTATCGACAAGAGACTATGATTCATATTTCTTTAATCTCTTTGAAATCCTTCCATCGCAATCAAGTAATCCCGAGTTTACAGTTGCCACACAAATATCATCATTTCTTGCACCATTGTCATCACTTGTCAAATCATATGACGATCCAATACTTGAAAAAATTTATTCATTTATACTTCCACGTAAGAGTGACAGTGTCTTTAATAACACATTTATCTTATTAACCACAAAAGCAGATACATATAGAGCATCATTAATGATTGGCATTAAGACAAGGTTATTATATGAAAATAATACGCTTTATGAGAAATGTTTTCCATCAGTTGCAAACCCAGAAACGTCAGGCATCATGTTAGATTTCATACCAAAAGCTATTGAAGAAGGGTTAATCTCGACGAATAATATTGGAACTACTATTAAAGCAATCATTGCAGTTATTGAAAATGAGAAATTAATATATCAAACAGAAATTCAAGAGAACTTAAATAAGGCGCTTGATTTATTAATTGATAATTATCATTTAAATATCATCGAAGCATTCATTAAAGATGTAACACGAATTAATTCAATTGATGTAATTAATAAACTTGTTAAATTAAGTTTGGATCATTTCCCATCAGATGAAATTATAACAGAAAAGTTTAATCAAGTCGATTACTTTAATTTAGTTACATCATTCTCACGATTTGTTACATCGAGACATTTTGAAGAAGATAAACAAAACAATATGTTAGAATTAATACTTAAGTTATCAAACATCTTAGTAAGTTCTACTAATGAAGTTGTACCTGATTTACCAATTACTGTTAGTAATTATTTAACATTTTGTATTCCATCGAATGTTAATTCAGCATTTATAGGTAATGCATATAAGTTATTAGAAACAAATAAATCATTTGTAATTGTATTATCTACAATTAGTAAACCTTCTTCATCAGAGAAAAAGAAAATCGATGATGCAGTTGGTTCATTAATTAATCATATTGATCTTTATGCGATTTATTATTCTTCAAGTATCGCTTATAATTCACATTCATTTTCACAATTATTAAAGAATTCTAAAAATAATAAAAATGGAATCATTAATAAGAAATCAAGTCAATTAGCTAAATGTATCTTAGCTACAATTACTTATATACTTTATAATCTTTCATCTGGTTCATGTAAGAAGAATTTGGATAATAAAAACATATTAAAATTGATTTATCAAGCAACGCCAAAAGAAAACTTCAAAATAGTACAAGATGAAGTCTGTGAAATGGTTAATGCATTATCGAAATGTAAACAAATTGAACCAAAAGAGAAATTTGTGGTTCGCTTAATACAAAATCCAGTTTTCTTCGAATATATACCAGGTTTATTATCTAAAGTTAAACCAAAAGATGGAATATTTGCATTAGCAGTTCGTTCGTGGATAATTCGTTATATTTCTAACACTATATCGAAAGATAAATCACAACGAATTTTAGAGATGTTATTAGGCTATTTAAATAGTCCTAAAGCACTTGAAATCTTCATTGAAACTATTATGCCATTTTTACAAAAAGAAGAAAATGTAATCGAAACACTTAAATTAAGTATATTTGTATCACAATATTGTATTGAGAATGGTATTAAATATCATTGTGATCCTACTAATTTAATATTAATTACATGTAGTCCATGTTTATCATTAAATGATGATACAAGAATTGTAGCTACAACATTCTTTGTTACTATATTTGAGTTAAATGATTTTAGTGAATCATATAAAAGTGATCAACCAGCATCAGAAGTGAAAGTAATATTTGTTGAATTATTCCAAAAAATATTCGAAAAGATTCTCGCTCCAATATCAGTTGGAATATTTGAGAAAATCGTTGATAAGTCAGCTTATACATTATCTGATTTATTAATGATGAGAGTTATAGTATTATTATATCATGCAGAGTTATTAAAGTCGAAGAAGATGCCATTAGAGAAAATACTTTTGTTTAAGCCACAAAAATCTGATCCTGAAAACACAGAACAAATCCATAAAATCATTTTATGTTTTGCAGAAAACCAAACAAAAGCATTTGTACGATATATTTATCAAGCGCCAATTAATGAAGTTGTTGTTAATTGTATACCTAAAATCTTCCAAAACAATAAAATCAGAGATTTGTTCTTAGAAGAAATGATATTATGTACTGCCGAAATCAAAAAAGCTTCAACGGCAAGTTCTGGATTTAAGATATTATTAGATTTAATACCATTAAATTTGAATGGCGACTTTAATGGAATATTAATAACATTATTATTATTATGGTATGGAATATTATTCTATGATAAGAACATTAAAAACGAAAGTATTAACGCATCACATCTTAAAGATATATCTGTTAACTTCGGCGCAATCACACGAACTAAAAACATTAATTTCTCTGTCGAATCATTGAACTCATTAATTACAACTGTACAATATATTGTCGAAAACATTTTATATATGGAATTCTCACAAATCGAATTATTAATTAAAAGCTTCCAAAAGGCAACAGCTGCAAGTAATGAAGCGACATTTATTATCACCGGAATTTTGTTTTTGGAATTCTTCTCTCGGTTCACTGCTTATTCGGCACAAAACGCAAAACAATTACAAACGGAAATCATCGAAATCATTTCAGGAGCTTTCGAACATGGCCGTGGCTTAGGCCTACGAATGATATCTTGTGCATTTAACAATCGAATTGATATAAATGGATTCTTGAAAATGCCAGAAAACACTCGTCTAATAATCTTCAAAAGTGTCAACAATTCGATACTTGAAAAGATTTCAAATTATTTGGATGAAACTGCGAATTTGTTCTGTTGGATGTTATATCCGATTTTCGACATTTTGCCACAAGATAATATTATCAATTTTCAGACGACCATTCAAAAGATCTTTGAAAAAGTTCCACTGACCTCTGAAATTTTGAGGGCAATTTTGTTCTTGGTGAATAAGGAAATTCATATAATAGAAACTACAACGAAAAAGGCGAAGTTGTCATATGCAAACTTGTTAATATTAAGTATTAAAGGTAAGAAAGAAGAAAATGATAACTTAATATTCGATATACTGAAAAGCATCTCGAAGACTGAAGACGAATTCGGAGTAATTAATTTCATTTTGGAACAAATTAAAGGAACAAACGAACTGAAGACAATTATCGCAGAGTTCTCAAGCGGTATACAGATTGAGGCAGTGACGCCAAGAAGATATAACTATATGCTGGCTCTGTATGCCAAGAAAGCAGAGTACCACAGCGACAAGAAAGACGAGTTCAAACATTTCGTGTCAACAATGTTCAAGTTGACAATCGGTTTGTCTGGTATGCCACAGCACCCATGTCACGAACTCGCTCTTGACTCCATACTTAAATTGTAAAAAATAAATAAAAAAAAATTAATTTTAAAATATTTCGATTTTGTACAAAATTTGTGGTTTTCATATTGGAAAAAATGGAACAAAATGTGCAGTGGGCGCACCAACGTTTGGATTAAATAAGATCTGTTTATGATTAAAAACAATACAAATTCGTTTGTGCAAATAGTCAGATTTAGAATGAACATAAATAAAGAATTAAGCCGTTGTCTTTTATTTAGAATTGTGATAAGAAACCAGATTTAGATGTGGCATTAGTCATATATCACGCCATAGATGATTGATATTACATCATTTTCAACAAGTGATAACAAAATATTTTATTTTCATGATATGTAAATTAAAATTTTTTAGGTTTGTTTGTTTCGAAATTTTTTAAGTGGGGTCAATAATGGAAATACTTAAATGTGGGATACTCTCAATAGATTATTTTTCTTTGTGAAGAAAATCTTTTTCTTTTTTAGTTTTTCTGTATAAACAAAACAACAGGATGAAAACAATTATTATAATACCAAGTATTGTACAAAATATGATTGGTAAAATCAAGCCAATATTGTCATTTTGTACATTACATTTTCTTTTTAAATGATCAGTAAGTTCGATATTAATACCTTTCCAATAATTTTCACTACAATTTGTTCCTTTACAATCATATTTATAATTACTCTTACTATAATAGTCTAAACAAAGACTAATGTTATCTATTGTTGTAGTTGAAAAAATATTTTCATTAAATGTGATTGGTGATGACATTGATAACATAAGATATTTTAAACTTTTACAATTCTCAAATATTTTTGTTGCGTTTTCAGATACTTCTCGTAAAAATATTAAAGATAATTTTCCTAAGTTTGTACATCCTGAAAAATGTCCATCTCCGTCAAATTTAGAAACAGGTAAATCAAGACTTTTTAATCCTGTACAATTCATAAAACAATATGCTGGAAGTGTGGTAACTTGAGGAAAACTAACTTCAATCAAACTAATACAACCCGTAAACATAAAATTGACAAGACGCGTTGTTATATCTAAACTAAGTGATCTTAATGATGTACAATTTAAAAATGTAAATCTACCATAGAATTCAATTATTAATGCAAATTCAAAACCTGAATCAGATTCATTCATCGATTTGAATTTTGGCATATTAATATTTCGTAAATTTCGGCAGTTATGAAACAAATAACTTTTCGTGGTTTCCAAATTTTGTAATGATACATTTTCAAGACTTTGAATATTCCTAAATAAACCTCTTGGTGAATTTACAAGAGAATTATTTTTAGTGAATTACAATTTTTTGCGATTGGTCCTTGCGTTTTTGGAGTTACACTAACAAAATTAATTTTTGATAAGAATATTTATGTTTTGTTAAATATAACAATATAATGTTAATATTAAGAAAATAAAAGTAATATTAAATATTAAGCTGCAAAGGAAATATAAAAATTATTTTTTAGTTTCAAGATATCTTTATTTGAAAAGAAGATTTGTCTCTGGTCAACATTTACTCAATTCCTGAATCCGAACACACATTGTCAATTGTTGGGCCATTTCCTTTCTTGTCTAAAAAAAGTATGTTTTAATGCTCTGATGAATCCAATCCAGCTCATCTGACAATGAGGATTTGATTACCTGAGCACCTTTACTAAAATCTAACACATAGAATTATAAAAAAAAATTAATTTTTATTTGCTAGAAGTTATAATTTTAATCATCGGACTTTCTCAATAAACAACTGTTGAACACGATCATATCTTTGTTTGTTTTGTTTTATTTTTATAGATTTAATAAATCAAATTAATTTTTTCAATAAATCAAATTTTCTGAGTTTAATTAAAACAAGCGATACAACTTCTCTCTTCTTCATCTCTTTGAGCTTTGCTTAATTTTTTTTAAAACCAATTTTTATAAAAATTACTTTAATTAAAAAATAACACTCTATATTTGTATAGCCAAAGCCAACCAAACAATGACCAAAAAACATGTTTTATTTATAAAAATGGTTTGAAAGAGCGCTTTAAAGAAATTAATGTGATGATCATTTTTTCTTTCCTTTTCTGTGGAACTCCATAAAGTGAAGGAATAACAAAAACAAGAAATGGAGCAAAAAAGATGTCAAAAGAAATACCAAGAAAAACTCGATTTTCGTCATAGTAGCAATAAATCTGTGTTTGATTAACTTAACGTTCATTCAAAATACGTTAAAAACCAATGGAAGAAAATAAAAACAATGAAACAACATCAAAGAAGAGCCTATTTTCTATCCAAGTTGATGACGTTATCATGCAACGTATATTCAAAACATTGGAGGATGAAATAAAAAATTTAACAAAAGAATTATCAGAAGTTAAGTCAGAATTAAAACAGTTTGCAACAAAACAAGATGTTAGCTATCTCTCTGAAAGAGTAGTAGATCTTCAAATTAAAACAGATGAATATTCAACAAAAGTCAATGAAAACATAACAACATTATCCGAAGAATTCACAAAATCGCTTAAAGAGACAAAGCAAAACTTCGACGACCAACTATCGGATGCTATTTTTTCTGTGAATAATGCAGTTCGAGCCCAAAACTCCTTAATTGAAGAAAAGATCTTTTTTATTTCTCAACCATCAATTGAATTTGGAGCAATAAAATCCGATGTTTCTCAACTTAAGAAAGATAACCTAGAGCTTAAATCACAAAATGAGAAGATACAAAATTTTTTTTTCTCATTTGTAAAAGACATGAATATTGAATCAGGATCTCAATATACACTTCCTTCAGTTATACAATATGCCACCAAAGAAGATCATGAACAAATCGCTAAATTAAGTACTGCATATGATGAATTTGAATCTAAAATTAAATCATTTTCACAAAGAATTGATATGTTAATTGGTCCTGAAGTAAAAAAGCTTCCTGAATATGGTAAAGCTAATCGATATCCATCAAGTGAAAAACCTAAAATACCAACACTTCCATCACCGAAATCATTTTTTGATTATTTTGAATATCTGATGAAACTTGCACCTTCCATCCAAAAAGTTTTTAATTGTTTTTATAGACAAATAAACAAAATCAATGAAAAGATGAACGATGAAAGTGAAAGGATATCTCAATTTAAACAAATAGATCAAGCAATAAATAAAATGTATTCAATAAAAGACGAATTTGATAAAAAATTGGATGAAGCAATTAATCAAAATCAACTAAAAGAAATTTCTAAAAAGGTTAATAATATGGAAGACAAATTTGTTGAAAAATCTTTATTCAATGAAATTAGATCTATTGTCGATGAATTGCCCTCAAAATATGCTACAAGAGAAGAATTAGATGAGGTAACAAATGATTTTCATGCTTCATTAAATAATATAATTAATAATTATGATCAAAAATTTGAATCACTTTCATATAAAAATGATTCTTTACCCGCAATTGCAGCTGTTTCTCCAAGAGGCAAAGCTTCGTTTAATATGATATATGGTGGATATGATACATCTCCTAGAGATGGGCCTAAAATAATTAGAGTTTCTAAAAATAAAATAAAAAAAGAAGAAATTGAAGAAGTAGGAAAATCACCTAGAAGAACTCCTCGAAATCCAACAAGGGTTCAACTTGGTGAAGATCAATATTCATTACAGAAACAACCAATTCATGGGGTTTCAAGAATTATATGATTTTTATTGTTAAAACTTATTAGATTTGTTTTTTTTATAATTTTTTTTTTTAAAATTGCATCGTTATATAAACCGTTAAAAGTCAACAAATGAAATCAAGCCAACAGGATTTCATAGAAGGACCAATTTTCAAAACATATTTCCCACACCTTCACGAACTCCAACTTGGCGGGACATTTACAATATTTATTAAAGAACATTCAGCTGATGAAAATCGTGGCATCCAACCAGCAACTACAAGTTTCATTTGTTCTCTTTTTGGTCCATTTTTATCAGCAACTCTTCAGCGTTCAAGCAATTATGGAAAACATCCATTTTTTCATAATTATCATTTATTTCTTCCTCACTTTATGGCAGCTACTACTAAAGGAAATATTTCAATCCACCTTGTACCAATTCATCCTGATGTAATGATTGAAATTGTAATTACTTTTGCATCAATTCCACAATGTTTAGAATGGTATAATGCAATAAAAAAAATTGAAAAAATAATAAATGACTTATCCCATGTCCCAAACAAAGTAGCACTTCCAGTTAAATGTATTAAGTATAAAATGAGAAAGATTACACAAAAAAATATGGAAATTGTTATCCAAGGATTAAATTCCAAAATCATTTTTGATGATCCTGAAAAAGGTACTGATTCTCGCAAGTCTATTCCTCTTAATTATAAGACTTCAGCTCTAATTCCATACAATCATTGTGATTTTCTTCTCGAAGATTATTTTGTATCATTTTACATTAAAAACCATTCAAAGCCCATTAAGTTCATTGTCTTTGAATCTAAAGATATGTTATATGCATTTTTTACCATTATTCATGTTATTATTTATCAACAGATATTAAACCACAGAAAATCATCTAAACCAATATACTTTTTTGCTAAGCCCATTCCTCAGCCAAACAAAGATCTTGTTTTTTCTGATATTGTTTTCACTAGTTTAAATAATCATAACTTCCAATCACAAGTTGAATACAAATGCACAGCTGATCCATACCTTTTTTCTAAATACCCTGTTGTTCCATCTAAAGCTTCAAAAGATCTTCAACTTCTTTCGTTTGAACATGAAATCCAACGGCGGTTAATAATCGTCAAACCACCCCAAACAAACGGTCGCGCTCCAATTCAAAGAACATCACAATCAAATTTTCAACATTTTTCATCATCATCTTTTGAAGATCAAATGTCACTTCTTCGTTCCAATTATCCAGATAATATTCCTCAATATAATTTAAAGCCATCTAGCAAACTTCCATTTCATATCTTTTCCAAATTTGATTCATTAATTTTAATGAAATCATCGAATGAAATCTTAAAATCTTTTTTTTCTCGATCAGAGATACGACCAGAGATACGACAAATCTGTAATATGTTAAATTATCCATGTCCTCCAATTGTTGAGCATGCGATAGGTGAACAAATGATATTTCAAATCACATCTTCGATATCAGATTTACCGAATTCATTTCAAATGAATGATCCTAATTATATTCGTTTATGTTCATTAATTTCATCATTATTCTTTGAGTATAATTCCAATGATTCAGTTGTACCAATCATTAAACAATTAATCGAAAACAACAATGAATTAAATGATTTGTTTCCAATGGGATTAACAGCATTTCAATCAGTTACGTTATTTATCTCGCGACTTTTTTTTAAGAATCGTTTTAAAGATTTTTATAATTTAATCCTTGCGAACTTTGAATGGAGAAACAAAAACTTTAAATCATTTTCATGGATTTGTGATGTATCATTTCTTGAGTTACTTTATTCAGCAATCATTCCAATTAATCAAAAGACATTTATTAAAGGAAGTTTCAACATATCATTGATACCTGAGAAGCCGATTTTTATTGAGCGCAAAGATACTATCATTCATAGCATCGTTAAAACTATACAAACACAAGTTCGACAAGGAACTAGTAATAATGTATTAAATGAAATGATTGCGCGCATTATAATAATACTCTGCGATTTGTTCTCTGATGGTTTCATTGCACCTAAAACAGCAATTTTGCCGCAGCTAAGAAATGGTTGGTATTGTTTATGCGTTGCAAGTAAATTGCAAATACAATCGCCTGAAATAGTAGCACTAAAAAGAGCTGTCGACGAGGCGATAATGAGCGATAGAGAGAACCCACGAGAGCTAATGATGATGGCACTGAACATGGGATTCAAGTGCGGAATGGTGGCGCCGTGGATAATTTATATGGCGGTGGCGGCAAAGGAGAACGAATTATATGAAAAAGATGCGGATTTGATGAACGATCAATTGGTGACTTCGGTGGCCGACTCATTGTATTATATATCGAATTTGTTGGTGGAAATGACGAATGAGGAATTGTTTGAAATTGTAAAAAACTTTTAGAAATAAATAAATTATTTTGTGTTTTTATATGTAGTTTTAAACAAAATGTTAATGATTTTTATGAATAAAATATTCACAAATATAGACTGCAGTGAAAAACTTGTAGACCGACACCTTAATATAATCCATGTTTTCATTGTAGCATTATTCATAGACAATATATTTAGTAATATATATGCTAAATAAATTTTCTTCAATTTAACTTTGTTATTTTCGTAATATTCCTATTTTTTACTCATTTTACTATGGATGGAGGAAACACAAAAAAAAATTTCACGATTTTCTTTACATATTTCAATTAATTCATATTTTTGGGACGGAATATATGTTAAAATTTATGATTTATCTAAAATTTTGATGTCGATCTACAAGTTTATCACTGTAGTCTTTTAAGATTGACATTATGTGAAACATCCAATCAAATAACACCTTTTCATGATTACCTATTAGACAAGCACAAAAAAAGACACCAAATATTCATATTCATAGTGATATAACTGTACGAAAATTATATTAAATATTTTAATAGAAAACAATTTATATGCACAACGGAAATGATTATTACGTGAGAAAAATATTTATTTCGTTTATTTTGCATAAATTGGTTGGCCTTTGGCATTGATAGCCTCTGTTCCATTTTCTTTATATTCCTTATTCGACACTATAAAATTATTAAAACTTGTACACGAACCCATAATCGAGCCTCCGATCCAAACAGATTCGACTTGGTCTTTATCAGCCTTTACATTAATTTTCATTTTATTGTTTGTTAACTTCAGAAGTTCATTTTCGATTCTTTTTGCGAAACCTTTTAATTGCATTGAACCTCCGGAAAGAATTACATTATAGTATAGATGCTGTGGGATATTACCTTCGCATGTACTAATTGAATCATAAATTGTTTGTGAAATTCCGTCAATTTCGAACCCATTAACATATGGCGTAAATAAAAGTTCACCGCATTCATACATTTCTTTTCCAATTGTAATCTCTTTTCCATTATCAAATCGATGCGTAATGTTTTCGACAGCAGATTTCGAAGTGTCATCAGTTGATACATAGCAATATTTCTCTTTGATTTCATTAAGTTCAAGATATTCATTGATTGTTTGGAATCCGGGAGAATGTTTGTTGAGAAGCTTTCGAAGATAACATGTGACATCGCGCCCTCCTAAGTCAAGTTTCTTTGCGCCTGAAGTTAAAACGTAGCCATTATGTAATGGAAGAACACTTGTGATCGAATCACCACATAAAACTGTTACACATGATGTACGACCATTTGCATTGTATGCAAGAAAGTTCGAATTAAGAACAGAAAAGTTTGGAACATTAAATTTCTCATACATGATTTGGCAAAAATACTCACGACTTTTCCTGCTGTATGACTTAGACCTGAACATTGGTTCGGAAAATAGAAAGTTGTAGTCAGAGATTTTGACATCATGGAAAAGTACTTTCAAAATATAGTCAAGATATTTTTCCATATCATTCCAGTTTGTAACAACACCACGTTGAACAGGAGACCAAAGATCAAGAAGGCCTGAGTTATAAATTGCTTCATCGCCAACATAGATATCTCTCATCTTGACAACTTGATACAATAATACTTTTGGATTTTCTTTCGTATCACCAAGGATTGTGGGGACAATATGCTTTGGGGCTTCTTCTCCAGCAAAACCTACACGAGTATTTGCTGAACCAATATCAACCACAATGGTTTTGTCTTCCTCCATTGCACAAGGTGGAAAGCTTTTTGAATACATTCAAATTTCAAATTGTATCGCAAAAAAGGAACGGATTGAATGGCTGTAAAACATTTTGAAAGGTGAAAACCGTTGTCATAAATTTTTTTTGGTGGATGCGAAATCCTCGTAATTAGTTCCAGGATTGTGATTATCTTAAGTGCAACTTAGAGAGGTTCGGCCGAAGGCCTTCTGTCTATACTCCGCAATTATTTTTGTACATGGAAGGCGGCTGCTCCTGCAATGACGATATCGGAGCATGATTTACATCCAAAAGTCAACCGTTTAATGATCCATTTCCCGATCATATGATATAATTTGGCGTCATTTTTAAATTCAACAAAAAGGATTAGCTAATCCTCAATAAAAAATGAAGAATAGTAATTAAAACATTAGAAAGAGCTAACCAAACATAATACAGAGTCAAAACATAAACAAATTTTAAGTTAAAAAAAAATTGAGACAATTAATATTATTTATTAAAAATCTAAAGCATACGTTTGTGGGTAAGAATTAAGTCGTACTTGCAAGTTAGTTGGGCTTTTAGATGGAGAAATATCTTGTGCTTTGAAAGCAAAGAGTAGAAATTTCGCAAGTGAATTCCAGAACGACTTTTTCATGTAATATTTATCGTTTTGACAAAATTCAATGTTATCGTTCATAAGCACCAAATGGAAAACAACACTGAAAAACAAAGAAAAGCATTAAGACATCAAATATTGGCGAATTTTCCCGGCATGTCAGCAAGCCAAATATTTGAAGAAATAAGAGAAGAAAAATTACCTATTGTGAAGATGTCAAATCTGGCGCCATTTTGTGAAAAAATTGGAATTCAAATAAAACAATTACCGCTTATACTTGGGTCATATTCAGTAAATGGAAAATCAATTACTGCTGAAAAATTTCAAAAATTTTTAGAGGATGAACTATGTTTCAATACTACAACTAATTTCAAACCAAAAGAAATAGAAACAATCGAATTACCTGTTAAACAATGGGAGATACTTAATGCATTTGTTGGAATTTTTAAAGAAAAAAAGGCAAGTTTTGGATATTCACCCAATTCAAGGTCTTTTGCTCCAAAGGAAGGCTACGTGAAAACACGGAAAATTGAAGTTACTTCAGATTGCAATGGATGTAATAATCACTGGCTTTGGATTCAAGCAAAAAGTTTGAATAGTTTCGAATATGATAATTCTAGCGTCCGACTTGCGGCGCTTTGTAAGTTTGCAGAAGAGGTTAACTTACAATTTTCAACAGAAGAATTTATTGAAGCAGTTTTTGCATTTTTAGGAGAAAGGACAGATCATTTGACATATGAACAATTTTCGAAGCTCATGAATTCTTTTCCATAATTTAAAACATTTACTGTAACAAGAATTTTTTTATTTGTTCACAATATATGGAATGTTTTTTTTTTTTTCACATTCGTACATTTGATTGTTCACATAAAGTTGGATTATTGAAATTAAATTATATTAAAGTTTTTTGTAAGCCTTTTTGAGAAGAGACCAATGGTTGAAGTGGCAAAATCATGGTTCAGGATATAATCGATGTAAAAGAATGAAATCTTATATTAGAAGATGCCACTTGAAATCAGGAATAAATAAAAATTTTTAGGATTTAGTTAAAAAACAATGAAATACATATTTGCTATACTCTAAATACAAAGTGTATTATACTTTTTAAGTTTCATGACTTTTGATAATTCTTGAGCGAAGTTTTATTAATTTCAAAGCATTAAAAAATACAAAATATTAATTAACTATTTAGAATATATATTGGTATGGAAGAGGTCCATCGAATTCAACTCTTTGTATTCTTTTAGTTGACTGCTTCAAAAGTGTATAATTATAGTTATAGTACATTGATTGTTTTTCATAAGATTGATTCGCGAAGTCGACTTGCAAATCGAACACTCTAAAGTTATCCAAGAAGTCCCAATTGATTCTCTGCATATTTTCCAATGTTTGATAAGGCAACATCCAATAACCACAGTTATAATCATCGTTAGGCACAAATGTTTCATTATAAGGTTGGAATATTTGACTCAACGCCCAAAATGGCATTGATTTGATTTCGATTTCTTTAATTTCCGATGTTTCCGAAGAGATCGAAGCCATTTTAATGTTATTAACTCCACCGGGTAATACGTCGACATCAGGGAAAGCGTCGTATTCATTTTTCCTTAATAATACATAAGTATGTAAATCATCGCAAATGTTTGATGAAGAAGATTTACATTGTAATATATCAGCGCCTTTTGTGTAGTTCTTACCACGGATTCTTTTGATGTCTGTTGAACATTTCGTATAATCGAATTTTCCATTATTTGTATTCTGTTGTATGCAATCTAATGTAGCGGGGATCCAATTAAATGGAGTTTTATGATTAGGACAAATCACTGCTTCGTTTTCTTCACTTAATTTGCCCATGAAATAATCAACTGAATGACCTTCTTGTCTCCATGAATTATGTAATATGAATCCACCTTTTGGAATATTGGCACTTAATAATCGTTGATATCGATTACGATATATCCATTCATCATTATAACCAACTAAATTCATCGCATGGCCGCCAAGTTCTGACATGTACATAGGATCAACATTACCTAAGAAAATGCCGTCTTGTTGACGTGCATCTAATTCTAATTTATAACAATATTCATTTCCATTAGGACATGGAATTGTTTTCGTTTGACATTCAGTGGTTTCTTTAAATAATGTGTTATTACATGGTAAATAATATACTAAATTAGGTAATGGTACTCCAATTCCTAACGCTCTTCCAGATTTCTTTAAAAGGCGTTTAATGTCATCAATGTTATATGCGGACTCGAAACTAACGATGTCCCATTTGAGTGGATTTTGTCCTTCTTGTAATGCATCATAAAGATTTGGACAATACATAAATTTCCAATCTGGATCATCTTCTTTTTCACGATATGGACAAACGCTTTCAGGTAAAACTGATGTTTTAGTTTCTTCCCACGCTTTAGCAAAATAGTAAAGTGATTCGATTTGTTGATCTTCAGATGAGTTTTGCATTAGACCACCATACTTACATGCTTTGACTTCGGGATACTTATGGCATTGATCGCCAAGCCATGTGAAAAATGCTTGCTTACTAAAACTAACATATTCATCTTCATCAAGAAAACCATTTAACACGCCTTTGGCATGATATTGGGATTCAAGAAGATATATCATAGAAAAACACCAACAACTGCCAATGTTCATCTGATTGGTGGGTGGAAGAATATAACTTTTGTCAACACTAAATTTGTTTGGAAGTGTTCTTCCTACGTCATCTTTAACAGTGTTAACATCGCTTTTTACAATATTGATATTGTCTTTAACATTGGTGATATTGTCTTTAACAGTGTTAATATCGCTTTTGACAATATCAATATCTTTTCTAACATTGGAAACACCAGAAGCAATATCATCAACGTTGCTTTGAACAACTACAATTTTAGAATCTGCTTTCTTAATTTGACTTTCTAGATTATTAATATCACGACTTGAGACATCGACGCTATTTTTTACTTGGTGGAGCTCGCTTTGGAGAAAGAGTATTTGTTGTTTAAGATTTGATGATTTGATGGAAAAAATCATTGAAATAAGACTCAAAACAATTGTAATAATAACAAGAACTATAATAGCAATCTTTGCTTTGGATACAGGTTTGGATTTAATCAAAGGGGTAGAAGAGTCATAGAGTGATTCCATCCCGAAAATGACCTGAACTTAAACGATGAAAATTTGAATTGATATTTCTGAACCGTGTCAAATCGGTTGCAGTCAAAAAATATTGAAATTTAAATTTAGTCGTTTTTTAAAAAACCGCTACAATGTTGCTAATCACGCTGATTTTATCATCACCACCTTCCATGTGCCAAAATAATAGAGGGGTTTGGCAGAAGAGGCAGAAGGCTTTCTATTGAATCCCTTTAAATGCACATCAGATACTCACTATCTGGAATAAATTAAGAGGATTCCAAAAAAACTCATTTTATGACAACGGTTTGCCTTTCAAAATGTTATTTTACAACCATTCAACTCGAGTTGTTCTTCACTCTTGCCGATAATTCCATTCAGTGAATCTTATGCAAGTGTAGGCTTTTTATTCCTTGCAAAACAAAGAAAATATATAACTTTGGATCTCGAAAACATTGTAGAGCTAAATTAGATATGCAATTTACTTTTATTAAATAACATGAATGCTTACCTATGAATAAAGTAACTATTTTACTCTTGTAAGTAGTTGAATTTTCATATTTTATAATCGAAAACATGGAACATTTTCCTTAAAAAGAAAATTTTTAACTTTTTGTAAAGTTTATATCGGTTTCTGCATAAAAAAACATTCAACCTCCAAAACGTTTTTTATCCTTCCAACTTTTTGATGAAAAAATTGAATAAGTTATTTTTATGAGGATTTGCGTTTAGAAGTGGTATAAATTCATAACTTTAAAAAAACATCATTGTTTTAATAATATAAAATACAATTAGAGCAAAAGCCAATGAATTGCCACATGGGATATTATTAGAATAAGAAACGAAAAGAAGAAAAGTTTTTCCAGTGATTTTCTATCGGTAATTTAAAACCATTCAAAAAATTCTATGACTTTTAACAGTTTTTGAGAAAAAGCGGATGCTAAACTGAATTTTAGATGCCTCCAAAGAGGGGACGCGGCAAGAAAAAAGCAAAGGCAAAGAAAATTATTATCCCAGACGAGAACGTAGAAGACCTTGAACCCGAAAATTTTGAGAATTACCAACTTGGTATAAAATTGGGTAAAGGTGCATTCGGAAGTGTTTATCAAGGTCTTGATGTTAACACCGGAGGCCTTGTTGCCATCAAAACTATACCTCTTTTAAAAGCAAAAGGAAACCTTGCAAGTGTTCAAAGTGAGATTGATTTAATGTCAGGTCTCAAAAACGAACATATAGTTCAATATATATGTTCTCACAAAACAAAAGACTTTCTTTACATTGTTATGGAATTTGCAGAAGGTGGCTCACTTCAACACATTCAAAAAAAATTCGCGAATTTTGATGAACATTTAGCTGCAACATACATTTATCAAGTTTTAATTGGTCTCAAATATTTGCACTCACAATCTATTATTCACAGAGATATTAAAGCAGCCAATATTCTTCTTAGTAACAACATTGCAAAATTATCAGATTTTGGAATTTCTGTCAATATTAGCGATCCAAACCAACAAGCAGACATGAACTGCCAATTGTCAGCCTATTGGTCAGCACCAGAAGCCATTAATATGGAACCAATTACAGAAAAAAGTGATATCTGGTCATTAGGTATTACAGCCATCGAAATGTTTACTGGCGCCCCACCATACTTTGACCTTGCCCCAATCCCAGCCATGTTTAAGATAGTCCAAAATCAAGAAACTCCATTACCAGATAATATATCTCCAGAATTTAAAGAATTTTTACAAGGTTGTCTTACAAGAAACGTAACTTTCCGTAAGTCTATAGATGAGTTACTTGAATCTAAATGGATTCGAAAACATATTAATATAATGTATGAATCACCAGGAATTCCTCGAAAGCAAAGCATAAAAATTTCTAGCAAGAATCTTTCTTCAGTACTTGGTGATGACAAAGCCAATGAACTTAAAATGTTCCAAGAAGATTCATCTGACATGGATGATGATTTCTTAAGTTCAGCACAACCATTAATTACATTACCACCACAGAAGAAACAATCTCTTAGCCTAGCAGATTTTGCAGAAGATGATTCAGATGACTTTGAAATTCCAAATAACATTAATTCATTAGATACTCCATTTATCCCACAAATTACTAACAACAACATGAAGCAAGCAGATTTTGCCAAACTTGATGATGAAGAAAGTCTTATTGATGATTCACAACAACCACAAGCCGATCTTGATGAATTTGCCGAAGATGATTCTGATGGCTTTGATTCTGATCCATTCCTTGATCCTCTTCCTAGTAGTCAAAGCAATCTTAAGCCGATTCTCAATGCACGCGAGCCAGTTTCCAACATCATTCAAAAATTCGAAGCTGTTTCACTTCACAATCCCAACCGTCCGGGCGAAGTCAATTTTGAGAGCGCCATGCATGCACTAGATGACATCTTTGCGGATGACAATACAGAGCAACAGAAAGAAATCGAACGTCAAACCAACTTAGTTAAGAACACAATTCAAGAGATGCATTTAATCTTGCAAACGTATGAAGAAGATGGTAATGAAGAACAACTGAAACAATCATGTGAATTAGTTAAGAACAACTTTAAGAATGAGCCATATGTTAAGAACCAACTTGCACAATATCATGGTGTCTTACCTATGGTTGAAATGATACAAACCAACAATCAAAAACTTTTAGAACTTACGTTACCATTTATCTCCACAGCTGTTAAAGATCAAACAGACATTCAAACTTCATTATGTTTATTAGGTGTATTACCATATTTATTTAATTATGTAATTTCACCAGATTTTTCCGAGTTCATACAACTTAAATCATTAAAGATATTACATAGTATATGTATTAGTCAAAAGAAACCTGTCCAAATGTTTATCTCTGCAGGTGGATTAACAAAGCTCACGTCGATTTTCGAGAATTTCCCACATAATGAACGCCCACGATTAACAGAGTTAGTTATTGATATTATTGACGCAGTATTTTCATATCCATGTCGAACTCCAAAGTTTTGTTTTGCACGTATCATGGCGCAAAGTGGAATCATAAAACATTTAGGTAATCGATATGTATCATTACCATCCGATAGTCCATACTTAGATAAGTTATGTCGAATCTTCGAGACGTTTTCTAAGGGCGACATGATAGTTAAGCGTAAGATGGCCGAAGATAAGACGTTCATTGATAACATATTCACAAAAGCGCGCTTTAAGTTCCAGCCAACAGGTACGTCAAGTCAAGGGCTGAATGATTGGAACTTATTCTTAATCATTCAAGCGATGAATAACTTAGCAATGGACAAAGGAATTGTACAATTATTATGGAAAACGAATTTGGTACAATATTTGATCGAATATTTATTGATCGATAAACGAAATATCGATCAATTCCATATGAACCCAACACTTAACACATGTTTCTCAGCTTTGTTTCATTTGTCACGTGTATTAACATCGGAATGCGTATCTAAAGTGGCGCAATTAATACCATTGATTAATTACATCCTTAAGAAAGACCTCCCATTAAAGGAAATGGCGACAACATTGTTCTTGGAATTCGTTAATACACATAGCGGTGTAAAGAAAATGAGAATTCGTCTGGAACAAAATGATGGCGTGTCAACATTGTTCTTGTTGTTGAAGAATAATAATCATAAAGAACAAATCTTGACTGCGTTCGAAGAATGGGCTGCACATAACCCTCAAATCATCGATTCATTCTTATGTAATAATAGAAAGGAGTTCGCTAATATTATTATTAACTTGTTAAAGGGCGAAAATTATACGGTGATGAATCAAGTAGTATTGAAATTAATTGGAATTTGCGATCGGTGTAAGAATTTGGCTGAAAAACTATCGGCGAATTCAAAATTGTTAAAGGCGGTTGTGAAGCAGTTGTTCAACCAAAACAACGACGCAGAATTGAGAGCATCGTTGTCAAGCTTAATTCTGACATTCTACCAGTCAACAAAAGTGCCAAAGCAATGGAATAGAAGAATTAATTTGAAGGAAATTATAGATAAGACTATAGCTGATAGCTCAATAACCGTAAGAAATATTGGAAAGTTGTTGGTGCAGGCGGACCAATTAAACTATTTCTTTTAGTGTGTAAATAATATAATGAATATCCTTTTTGTAGCGACCGTTAACTTTCGAGTGAATTCACTTCGTTGTGACTTTTGTTGGCTCAATACACTTTTTCATAGAATGACTTTTTGTTGTTTATTACATGGACGGGTACAAGAAAAACTTAAAAAAAAAAAAAACGGCACGTTTGAGCGCTCAAATTTTGTTTGCTTTTTAACGGTCGGATTTTCACGCGTCGTTAACACAAAATGTGCTTTTATTTCAATTTTCTGAACTTATCTGGCTTCGCCCTTTTTCTTATGTCTGTATATATAAAGTATGTTTTGACAGAATTACAAAACCGCTTTTTCTAATAACAAATTTTCCTATTTATCAGGAAGTTAATCTTTTTGGATTATAATATTTTTCAACAAAAATAAATACATAATACGAAACATGTTTTATATTATATGGCTTGGAATTAAGAATTAAAATTAATTTTTTAGAAATATAAATTTATTGTATTTCCATAAGTGATCTTTAAAAACTTAAAATTTTAAGTGTCTTTTTCCATATTTTGAAGCATATAAATAATACAAGTAAATCCTCTTTTAGATGCAATCATTAATGATGTCTCAAAAGAATAGAAAAACCTCCAAAATTTGTTTTAATATCATAACTTATTAATAAAATCATTAAAACAAATGAACAAATATCCTTGGCATTAAAATCAATTCCTTTTTGCTCAAGAAGTAATTTAACTATATCTGTATGACGTTCCATAGATGCGCACATTAGCGCTGTTTTAAGTAATTTAAATGATTTCCAAATATTATTTTGAAATATCAAATTATAACAAACAATATTTTATATAATAAATATATATCTTTAGCATTAATATCAATTCCTTTTTGTGCAACAAGTAATTTAACTATTTCTGTATAACCACATAAAGATGCCAAAATAAGTGCTGTTTTAATTAATTTAAATGATTTCCAAATATTATTTTGAAAAGGAAAATAATAAAAATAAATATTAGATAAAACAAATAAATATCTTTAGCATTAATATCAATTCCTTCTTGTTCAAGAAGTAATTTAACGGATTCAACCTTATTATTCGAAGAAGCATACATAAGTGCACCCCAAAATAATTAGTATAAATATCAAAAAAATTTGATGAGCTTCTAATCATTGATATAAATATCTTTTGGATTTATATCAATTCCATTTTGTTCAAGAAGTACTTTAACAATTTCTGTGTGACCTTTAAAAGATGCTTCAACAAGTGCTGTTTGAAATTTTTAAAATAATATTTAAATTGAACAAATTAATATCTTTAGCATTTATATCAATTCCTTTCTGTGCAAGTAGTAATTTTACTGTTTCTATATGACCATACCTAGATGCCATGATGTAAGAAATTTTCCTAAGAAATTCCAAATATTATTTTGAAAAGGAAAATAATAAAAATAAATATTAGATAAAACAAACAAATATTTTTGGCATTAATATCAATTCCTTTTTGATCAAGAAGTAATTTAACAATTTCAACATAATTATTCGAAGATGCAAACATAAGTGCAGTCCAAAATAATTTGTATAAATATCAAATTTTACTTAAAAATACCAAAAAAATTTTATGAACTTTTAACTATTGATATAAATATCTTTTGCATTTATATCAATACTTTCTTGTTCAAGAAGTATTTTAACTATTTTTGTGTGTCTATTACGTGCTGCAATTATAAGTGCAGTACTAAAATATTTAAGTAAATATTAAAATTTTTTTTAAAATTGTAAAATCTTAAAATAAATATCAAATATAACATTTAAACGTTTCTAGCATTGATATTTATTTTTTTATATTCAACTAATATTTTAACGACTTTATCAGATGATTCAGTGGTTGCAATCATAAGCGCTGTTGCAATAAAACAAAATAAATTTTATATTACATTTTAGAATATATTTATTTTTAGCATTTACATCAATTCCTTCTTGTTCAAGAACATATTTAATAAGTTCACAATTAGTTGATTCTACAGAAAAAACCAAAATGTCTTTTGGGATTTGATGATTTTCAAGAAAATAATTTAAAAGAAATATGTTTCCAACTTTTGCTGATACATTAATAAGGACATCATTAATTTTTAGACCAATTTCAATAAAAAAAGGGATAATTTCATAATTATGAAATATAATACATTTCTTTTCCAGTTCTTCTAATTTAACAATTTCTTCAATTTTGTTTTCATAAAGATATTTAAAGATATCATTTCGATGGAATTCAATTGCTGTTTCATACCCATTTTTAAATGATGAATGATTTTGTTCACATAAATAAATAATTTCAAGATTTCCACCTGCAACTGCATATTTACCTGTGTTTATTACATTTGCTCCATTCATAAGTAAATATTTAAAACATTTAACTGAAGAAAAAAATGCTGCATAATCAATTAAGGTAACATCTTCTTTGTTAATAAATGAACATCTTTCATAAAGTGATGGCTCAATTGTTTGATTAAAATCAAATTTGGTTTGTGATGATATTTCTTGAAGTTTTTCTATATCATCATTTCGAATTATTTTTGCAATTTCATTTGGATTTATTCCTTCATCAAAAAATATTTCATCTTCTTTTTGCTTTTCTTGATACAAATAAGATAATGATCTATGATTTCTAACAGTTATAGTATCAACATATTTCCCTTTTATTAATTTTCGAATAAGAAAACGTGATTCGAAGGTATCCAAATTTAAAATAAGTTTTAAAAATCTTTTAAATATTTTAATGTTTTTATAAATTTCTTTTACTTTTATTTCAAGTTCTTTTAAAAAATGGAAATAAATATTAAAATCTTTCATTTGTGTAACAAATGAAAAATATACCATACCATTATATTAAATATTTAATATAAGATAAATAAAAGATTCTGGAAAGTCGGTATCAAAATAATTCATTACGTCTTTTGCTGATTCTTGAATATTATTTTCATTAAGATTCCAAATTATTTTTTGAAGATTTTGCAATTTATTCATGTTGAAAAAAATAAATGTCAAATAGTTTTGTAACAAAATTTGAAATATTCTGAGAGTTTAAATATGTCACTATACACGAGAATCAAACATACTTAGTTAAATTATTCGACCATCAATTTTAATGGAACATTCTCCAAACCCAGAACATGATTTAGAAATTTTTGATGTTATTCTACGCATAATCACGCAAAAACCAATAGAATCTAATACTACAGAAGAAATCACAAATATATTAACAGTCGCTTATTCTGATCGTGCTGTTATGGTAAAATCATGGATTGAAAGGCACATAATGGTTGGAATACACCTTAATCCCAATTCTGATTTTAATAGACAAATTGATCAAGGTCCACATCCAAAATCAAAAGAAGCTATTGCATTCAGAGAATTTTGGGGCGAAAAATCCACTCTTAGGCGTTTTCAAGATGGAGCTCTTTTAGAATCACTTGAATGGGGAGAAGATCCTTTTAATGAACTTACTCTTTATGCTCTTCAAAAGCATTTTTCATCCGATGTTAAGGTTGAATCTGCCCCTAGTGATGTTTCTCCTCTTTTCCAATTACCAGGTCATCAAGCAAACATCCCATCACCACTTGGTGCATATGATGAACTTGTTACGACACTTCGTTCACTTGATCTTACAGTTGGTATCACATCCACTTCACCCATTTCACCATTTCTTCGCAATACTTCTGTTTTTCCTTATGATCCACTTAATTGCAAATCACCACTTACCACATTATGTCCTCCGTCGATCAAAATTCTTGTTAAGCTTGAATCTTCCACAGCGTGGCCCTATGAATTAACTCCACTTCTTCAATATAAGATTGCAGTATATATTGAAATTGCCAAACTTCTAAATGAAAAAGGTATTCAATCAAAGCCACACTATGAAGGTGTCCACATCCTACTTCATGGCTTTGTCTTTGACCTCATTGCATTTCATGAAGATGAGATGCGTCACTTTTTGGGGTCCCCCCATGGTGACAAAGTTCATTTTACAGAGAAAGTATTAGTTATACATCATTCATTTATATCAGCTTTATGTACACGTTATCCATCATTTAGTGACTCTGTACGTACAAGTATTCGTTGGGTTCGTTCTAAAGGTGTAACATCAGAAGCATTATCACAAGAAGCGATTGAATGCATTGTAGCATCCATTTATACCTCCGAAATTATACCAACTAATCCATACACTGGCTTTCTCCGATTTCTTTGTATCTTTGCGTCTAAACAGAATGTTATTTCTATCAATAGTACAATTCCTGCGTCAGATACCACTGATTTACCATTAGTTATTGTTGCACAACATTGTATCCATTCCGAATTTACACGAAATTGTATATTACTCACAAAGTCTGTTGTCTCATTTTTATATGCAGCAGCATCACAATCATTAAAAATAGCAATCGATGGAAGGTTCTCACCTACAAATCGTAACTTACAACGAATCTTTGCTATTCCGACAAGTCATTGGCATGTTAAATATTTCATTGACATGAAAATACTTCCACATAATGAATTCGCTTTGTTTACAAATAAGAGAAGAATTGGAATGTTCGAAATTAAAACAAAGATTCCGCCCGAATTAGACGCATTATACGTCGACTTTAACCCGGTTTTAAGTCTGCTGAAAGAATTGTACGGAAGGTTCGGAAGGATTTTGAACTTTTGGTATGACGAACTAGGTGGATTTGCATTCGGAGTTTCGTATTCAGACGAATTGTTGAAGAGTAAGCCGCTGAAGGAAGATGACTTAAACTTTGCAATGATGACAGATACGGGAGATATATGTGTAGACTTGGATTCTATCAAACAACAAATTATGATAATGGGTAGTAATATTATTAAGAACTTTGAGGTAAGTGAATGAAATAATTATAAATTATATTATTTTTTGAATAAATATTAATTAATTTAGAAATTTATTGTATTAATTTTTTATTTCTTCGTTCTTGATAAAGCACTGTAAACCAAATGGCGAAAAAAAAAGGGGCAATCGCTTAATAACACGCGACTTTTTCTGAGGAAATTTGAATGCTTTATTCCCACTTTTGGGTACATCCATGAGAAAAGGAAAAATAACACACCACTTTTTGTGTGATTTATTTTGGCATTAAAGCAAGTCATCTTGTAGCATTTTTAAATAAAAACATGGTGAAACATTCATTTGTGAACGCAACGGCGACTTTTTAAAAAGGAGAATTTGGAATTCCAACAGTTTACAAAGGATTCTCGAATATGCTTATTCTCACATGATTTATGATGTTCTTTTCTCATGAACTGTTAAACTGTATATTCACATTTTTGATATTATGAGTTTAATATATTAAGTTTTTATTAAGTAGCTAAAACATTTTTTGGACATCTAGGTGCAGTATGAGTATCACCTCCACATATACTGCAACGATATTTTCTCTTCACTTTTGGAGCGCCTGCTTTATCCACATTGTTTCTTGGATATCTTGAAGGCGCTCCAAAAATCTGTATGTGTTCTGGTGGAAGAATATCTCCATCTTCTCCTGTTTCATGTTCAAGCGAGCATAAATCATTTAAGGCTTTGTCTAGAATATTTCTAATTACAAGAGATCGATTCGCGAGGGAGAAAAAACGTTCAAATTTATCAATGCAATTACTGTAACTCCAATTGTTTCCTTTGTTTTTTGGCCGTAAATATCTATCAATGGTATTGGGATTATCTGTTTTATTTTCGTCAGTGATTATCCATCTACAAGGTATGTCATTGATTGTTAAGAGTGGGTTCTTATCTTCTTTAATTCTCATTAGAATAAGGTGTTTACGAGGGAGATTGTATAATGTATGATTTTTGCAGCAGGTCTCAGAGTATGGAATAGACAATACACCATTTAGTTTGAGGTCCATATATTCAGAGAATATCATTGCTGAAGCAAATGTACCGAGTTTTTTCGAATCTTCTTTGCTCATTAATTCTTGTGGGATAATTGTTAATTTATCACTCTTAGATAATATTCTAAGTCTTTCACCTTCTAAATAAATTGCATATACAAGATTCCCTAATGTTACAATTTTATGTTCTAGTAAATTCTTGAGACTTCCAAAAAAACCTTCAACTCGATTTGATGTTGTATTATCGCAATGTATATATTTTGAAATTATACTTGGTAGCCACTTATCCTGATCCTCTAATAAGTTTTGTAACAAACGCGATCCTTTTGTTTTTGGATGTTCATTCACATAATTATTACATGCATTGATAAATTCTTCTTCAGAAATTTCTTGTATTTGAAACTTATGAAATAAATCACACATTTCTTGCCCTGCCTTTTGTCGAAGATTACGAGAAATGTGAACACTGCAAAATATAATTTTGCAAAATGGAAAGACAAATTTCAGTGCTTTGGCTCGTGTTTTGTTTCGATCGCAGATAAAGGAACTGATATCACCTATTTTTTGTTTGATTTTTACAAAATAATTTAGAAATTCATTCTTTGTTCGTGAGCATATTATTGCAAAAGATAATACTTGGTTTCGACCATTTTGATCCTTACTAATCATTAATAAAAGAGGGAGGTGATAGTAATTTGTACAACTTGTATCGTCGATAATGCACAGATCATTAGCCTTTTTTTCAGACATAATAGGTTCGTGAAATACATAACATCCATTAAAACGCTTATTTTCATCTATTATTATTTTGTTGCACCAATTATTTCCATTTTTCATTTGATCAAGCAATTCATCCATTTCATGGTCTCGAATGTGGTTTAAGATCTCTCTTCTTGTATTGTATAATACATATTTCGAACAAACCAATCCTTGTTTGATGCGAATGTTATAAGCCGATAATCCTTGTAATGTTGAATCTCTGATTTTCGTTTTTTGTGTTTCGCTTAGTTGATTTCTTTCTTTTCCGTTGTATGATGCAGAAATTTCATGTGTGTGGTTTAAATCGCAAGAATCGAATTGTGCTAATTGTGTTTCGGGGTTGTAAAGAATCCTAAGGCATGCATTGCAATTATAGATTGTTCGATACTGTCTACAGCAGAAAAGTTGCATTGATCTTGATTCACCTGTTGATCTAGGAACATATTGGCACTTATATTGATCAGAAATCTCGCGCACCCGTTGAACAAAAGCATGTACATCTTCAAAGAATGCATTGTCAAGACGAGTAAATGCTTCTATGAGCTCAGGAGGAGTCTCCATTGCACTGATTTGGATGAAACATGATAAATCACACAAAAAGTGGCGTGTTATTTTTCCCTTTTGCATGGATGTACCCAAAAGTGAGAATAAAGCATTCAAATTTCCTCAGAAAAAGTCGCGTGTCATTAAGCAATTCTCCAAAAAAAAGTAAAAAACTTTAACATCAAGAAAATTTAAGTATCAAATTCAGATTGTATGTAAGTGAATGAAATAATTATAAATTTTATTTTTATGGAGTATTGAAAAATTCTACCTCGTGCTTTGTGTAAGACGTTCTATTGATTTTAAAATTTGATTTTAACATATTTAGATCATTTCAATGAATGTTTCAGGAATTTTTCCTTCTTCATTCATAATAAAGCGCTGTAAACCAGATGGTAAAGAAATATTAAAAAACTTTTTTATTATAATTTTTACATCAAAGAAGAAGAACATTTCAAATCAAACAAAGAACTTTATTTTTTATTTAAATTGTTTGCTAAACAGCCGGGACAATTTTGGAGTGTATTATGAATAAAATTGTCACAGTCTGCACAAAACACATTTCCACAGTCTTGACAAATGTATACCTCCTCACTCCCAAATCTTTCGTTACATCCGAAACATGCGAATTCACTTTTTGGACTCCTTTTTTCATATGGCAAAATTGGTCTTAAATGATGTTGTGCACGAATTAAATGACCAGCAGAGAACAACAAATGTCCACAGCACGGACAAAATGTAGGCAAATCAAACACACGTGTCCCACATTGTGGACATTGGATATTTGTCACTTTTGGTAACGGCGGGTTATTTCTATCATGAAAAACTTTATCCAATTGAAATGCAGGCAAATCATACGTTGTCTTAGGAAACCCAAACGGTAAAAATTGCATTTTTTGCGTTTTGTCAACCCACCCCGGCGGTTGCACGAAAGATAGGAGTATATCGTCCAAATGTTCTGTCGACGTGGGAATTAAATACAAGCCATTATTTGATGCTGCAATCCGTTTAAGGAAATCAAGCTCAGCATTAAAGCCAATGCACGAAGCTACGCAAGGAGGAGATTGACATAGAAGATCAATGGATTCTTGTAATGGCTTCGGATCACATGTTCGCATTGAACCATAAAAGAAGAGGATTTCTTTGGTGGAACATTTGACTGTTGCACGAAGAAGAGAAGTCGCAACGACAATTGAATTATAAATTGAAGGCTCGCCTGATGCATTGATATCAGAAAGTGTATCTAATGCATGAATATGTTGCTTAATGTCACGTGATAATGGAGTTAAAATCGTTGCACGATAATTATATGTGGAAACTATGGAAAGCATTGAAAGAGGATTTTCATCGAAAAATGATGTAATAAAATTAGTTAAAGATTTGACAATTATTGAAATTCGTGATTGACCAAATTGTCGAGGGGCTAATGCTGTTTCTGTTATATCAATAACTACTACAAGTGCACGAATAAGACCACGTCTCTTTCCTAAAAGATCATGCTTTTTTTTAGCTGTTTCACTATTAAATTCTCTAGTTCCAGTTTCAGAAACTAATTGACCATTTTCATTTATTTTAAATCCATCCCATGGTGTACCTGTTTGTTCCCATTTGCGCATTGTTGTTACTTCAGTTAATTCGCCTTCATCCATGGTCTTTTGCTTCCGCGAGTTTTGGGGAACCCCGATTACATAAAAGTGTCAATTGACTTTTTGTATTGATTGGAAAGTGACTATTTTGAGACGTTTATTTGTTTCGACTTTTGATAAGGAAGGTCAAATAATGTATTCAAAATGACTTCGGAAGGTTATGGTGTATTCAAAATATGTGAGATGACTAAATTTTCATTTTATAAAATGGAAGAGTTGCAAAACGAACCATTACTTTCAAATAGAGAAATAGAAGAACCAAAGGAGAAAAGTTCTTTTCTTAAGAAAGCAATTCTTGGAATTTGTCTTGGAATTGGTCTTGTCTCGGGTGTTTTGATTGGATATGTCGCATTCGGTCGTTCATCAGATTCAAGCAAAACAACTACATATCAAAGTACAACAAACTCTATTGGTAATTATTATCTTAATGCATCAAATAGTGATTGTTCAACATTCGAAGTTCCATCTTGTCAAAGCAGCTCAGGTGACATGGATAGCAAATGGGCCACTCATCTCTGGAATACACCAAAACGTGGTACAGAAGGTTGGAAGAAAGGTTATCAAGATATGAGCACTCTTGTTGGTTATGCACAACTTCAATACAATGCAGATCGTACATCTTGCACTGTAACAATTTACACAAAAACACATCATGATCTTTCTCTCACATATTATTTCGATGGCGTTTCCCAATCAGATCCTTCTAAGACATATGACTCCTCATACAAAGGACTCCTTAAAGTAAAAGTTGTAGCCGCTACAGGCGAAACACTTGAACTTGATGAAATCGATTTCATTTGGAATGTCGAACCACTTAAAGAAAGAAACGGTGATTATCGCAATGGACAAAAAGGTGCAATTGTAGAAATGTTTGGTTGGCCAGATGATGATATTGCAGAAGAATGCAAAGTTATTGCTGAAGCAGGTTATCTTGGTGTTAAACTTTTCCCACATCAAGAACAAGTTATGTCCACACAACCAATGGAGAACGAACTTAATCCATGGTACTTCATGTATCAACCAGTCTCATATCGTTTACAAGGACGTGCAGGAACACGTACACAACTTCGTAACATGATTAAGAAGTGTCGTTCATATGGATTACGTGTTTATGCGGATGCAGTTGTTAATCATATGTCAGGCTCCGGTAATGATGCACAAGATCATCGTAATCCAGGCGCAGGCTGTACATATTGGCCTGGCAAGCAATCATCTGATGAAGAAAATCAATCACCATATTATACACCAGGTTACACATATAAATATAACTCATGGGGCGAGCCATCTAATGTACTCGAATATCCAGCTGTACCATATGGACCAATGGACTTCCATTGCGACAAATCATTAAATTCATGGACTGATCCAAACATAATGAACACTGGTTGGCTCACTGGTTTAACAGATCTTGACACAAGCAAAGAATTTGTTCGCACACGTATTGCCGATTATTTTGTTGATCTTTTGTCCATCGGATTTTCTGGCTTTAGGGTTGATGCAGCTAAACATATTCATCCAATTGACTTAGCAGCGATCTTCGCTAAGTTCAAGCAAAGGTTAGGCGGTTCATATCCAGTCGACTTCTTCACGTGGCTCGAAGTTATCACTGGCGGCGAATCACAACTTTTAGTTGGTGATTCCGATTATTCATACACAACATATTTCACTAACCAACTTAAGTCACAAGGATTAACAGACACCGAAATCAATCAAATTAAGATTTGGTGGAGTGGTTATCCTAATGAACCAGATAATGATGGCGGAAGGTTATCGCGCATTAGGAAAGTTATCCAAAATGATGATCACGACCAACAAAACGATGGCTCATCATCACGCGATATGCATGACAAAGGATGCGTACTCGTTAAAGGATGTGATCCGAACACACATAGAATGCACGAAATCAAATTGTTCACTGATCCTTATGGCGGCGCTGATAATGATAACGATTACCCAATTCGAATGTTGTTGTCTTCGTATTACTTCAAGGATGGCGTGAAGGCGATTCCTGACGGTAAATCTGATTGCAGCAAGTGTGTAACGACATGCGAATCATGCAGATCAAGGGCTTATGCAAAGGCGTATGTCGCTGATGCACAAGCTTACGCAGGAAGTGACTACACAAGAGTTCACAGAGATTCTCAAATCATTGCTGCAATGAGAAGCTGGATGCACATTTAAATATTTATATTAATAAATGAATGATAATTTTATCTTTGATTTTTTCTCAATGAAATAATGTAAATAGAAATTATAATGAAGCACATGATAATATGAATTTTAAATCAATTTTCTAATATCATAAATTTGTTTCATCATTGTTTAGATTTTAGATTGACGGTTTGATATTGACCCTTATAAACGGTTGCTTTTAATAAAAGTGCATTTATATGATTAGCATCGAATATGATCAAAGTGATGGATATTTCTCAAAGTTAATATCACTCGAAAAAATTATTTTTAATTTGGACACAAAAAATATTGACGAATCAACACAATCAATTTATGATTTATTTGGCGCAAAATATCTTAATTCTGTTTTGTTGGTTATTAGTCAATTAATTTATTCATCTTTTTCTTCACAGAGAAAAGATTTTAATCTTTATTTTATGTTTTTAAAAGCATTAGATATCAAATATGAAAAGATAACAAAATATCGAACAATAAATATTTTTATTAAATATCTTCAATCTCTTAAATCTCAAGAATCAAATTATCTTCTAGTGAAAATGTTTGAACAAAACATGATTGATATTAATGTTTTAATCAAGAAACAATGTTTATATTTTGTGCATTATACAAAAATTGATGACATTGAAGATGATTTTTCCGATATCTTCAGAAGAGATATTAAAATATTTAGAAAGAATAATTGGGCACTTCATAAGAAATATATTGAAGAAGGACATAGTCCGAACGAAATCGCTAAAATAATTCGAAATGATGAAGAAAAGAAACTTCAAGAAATATCATCACAAACAAATTTTGATTTTAACCAAACAATTGAACCATCACTTTATGAAATATATTCATTTATTAACAAAAGAGGTGTTACATTAATTGATTATGCAGCATTTTTTGGATCAGTTAAATGTTTTAAATTTTTGTTATTAAATGGCTCTAACTTAAAAAATACATTTAAATATGCAATTGCAGGTGATAACCTTGAGATAATTCATTTATGTGAACAAAATCATGTATCATCTAAAGATGTTTGTAAAACTGCAATTAAGCTTCATAAAAGTGATGTTTTTGAATATTTTAAAGGAGACTTAAGTTATTCAAACAGATTTGAAGAAAAATGTTTTTTAAATAATTCTTATGGAATTCTTTCTCATTTACTAAGTGAAGGAAGTTTGTTTGTTTCAAAACATTTTATTAAAAAACTATTAAAAAAAGGTAATTTGTTAGTCATTAAAAATTTTAAAAATTATAATTTTTCCGATATTCTTCTTTATTATTCAATTGTAGAATCTGGTAATGTTGAACTAGTTGAATACTTTATCAATAACAAAAATATTTTAAACCCTTACAGTATAAATGAAACGAATATTAATTTGTTTTGTTTGGTATTTGTTTCTATGTTTTAGAAATTCAATCAAATATTTGGAGATCATTGAGGTTATTTAAAACAGCACTTAGTGTAGCATTGAAAAAAGGTGACCTAGAAATAATCAATTTACTTCTAAAGCATGATAAGATAAATCTTAGTTCTAGTTATCGTTATATTATATCCAAAGTTATTTATTTGTTTTATAAATATTTTATTTTTTTATTTGATATCTCACAATTATATTTTATGATTATTTTTATTATTTAAAACAGTTCTTATTGTAGTTTGTGAAATAGGTAACTTAGAAATGGTCAAATCTATTCTTAAACATAAAGAAATTGATATTAATTATATCAATAAAAAAGATGTTTATTTAAATGAATTTTAATTTATTTCCAATTTTCAATATTTTATTATAATATTTGGAATTTATTTAAATTATTTAACACGGCACTTATTGAAGCAGCTGAAAAAGGTAAAACAGATATAGTTAAATTACTTCTTGAACAAAAAGGAATTGATATCAATGCTAAAAATATTTTTTTATATTATTTAATGCTTGTTTTAATGTTTTTTTGTTTGAATTTCGTATTTGGGAATTATTTGAATCATTTAATACAGCATTTCTAAAAGCATCTGAAAATAATCATGTAGAAACAGTTAAAATTTTTCTTGAAACAGAAGAAATAGATATTAACGAACAAGATATTATTCCCTTTTATTTAGTGTTAAATAATGAAATTTAATATTCTAAAAAAATATTTGGAATAATACCATTTATTTATGCATCTTTAAATGGTTCCATAGAATTAATTAAATTGTTTCTCGAGAAAGGAAAAATTGATATTAATTTTGCAGATATTCATTTACTTTTTATAGTATTTGTTTGAATAATTTGGAGTTACAAAGTATTATTCGGAATTTATTTAATTTATTTGATACAGCACTTATTTATGCAGCTTGTTATGGTAATACAGAAATAGTAAAAATTCTTCTTAAACAAGAAGGTATAGATGTTAATGCAAAGGATAATATTTATATATTTAATTTAAAATTTATTCAAATAGTTTTGGATTTTAAAAAATTAATTGGAAAATGTTTATATTAATTTTGTCAGCACTTATTTATGCATCTAAAAAAAATTATATAGAAATTGCTAATTTACTTGTTAAGCATGAAAAAATTGATATCAATGTTAAAGATATTTTTTTGTTATAAACAATATTTATTTGATTAATTTAAAATTAAAAAATAACATTTGGAATTTATTAATAAAATAATTTACTGCGCTTATGTGGGCATCTTATAATGGCAATAAAGAAATTGTTAACTTGCTCCTTGAACAAAAAGGAATTGATATAAATGCAAAAAATATTTAATTGTTTTAAATAATGTTTGTTATTATAAAATTTATTTTCAAAATAAAATTTGGAAATAATATATATTACTTAAAACAGCACTTAATTTAGCATCTATAAGAGGTCATAATGAAATAATTGAATTGCTTAAAATAAAAGAAACCAAAGAAATCAAATAAATTCGATCATAAAATGAAACAAATATAGAAATGTAATTAAATGAATTAACAATAAAAAATTTTTATTATTTATGGTTTTATTTAATATTATTGGTTTTCTATCAACAAAAAGCTTCATCTAATGGAACATAAAAGTACAAAAAACACATCTTCAACACCAATTTTCTTAATTTCATCTGAATCAAAGGCAAAATTTAAGCTTCCTGAATTTTTAACAAACAGATATAAATTCTCATCTGATAGATTTAATATAAATGAAATAATAAATGATCCTGACATTGATGTAAATGAAATTCAAAAATATATTAAAGAATGCGAAAAAGGAAAAATAATAACAAATGAATATATGATGCATATTCTTACCAAATGTATTTCTGTACTTGTTTATTTTTCAAATTCTTTATCAAATTTTGATCAAGAATGTGGTAAGTTTCCCCAAACAATACTTGAACTTCAAACATTTATACATAATGCTTGTAATCTTCCAAATCCCATTTTTAATGAAATTCAAATCCATCAAGCACCAAAATCAGAAATTTTAGGAAAGGACTCAATTCTTATAAATGCTCCTTTGATTTACACAACCTTTTTGCAGCAAAAACGAATTGATGAATCAATAAAGTTTGTGATCAATTGTTTAAATAATCCTCAACTTTCAGAAATCAAAACAACAAAAAAATGGGTCGAAAAAATATGTCAGGAACTGAAACATGAGATTCAAGAAAAAATTATGAAAATGAAAATTGAATCATATGAATTAAAAAATGAATTATTGAAACTTATTTCATTTAATTTAGAACGAGATGCTGTTGATATCTTTATTGAATTAGCAACTCATTCATTGAAGGAAAAAATTAAACAAGATCCCATAAATACTTTGGAAAATGTTGAATTGATTTCATTTACATTATGTAATGAAATTAATAAGTGTATATCCTTTTTTATGGATTCATTTTCAAAGAAATATTTTTATATTATAATTGCATGGGCAGAAGAACAATTAGAAGAGAATTTACCTTTGTTCAATTCTAGTAAATTTTATAAAAACTTTAATCTTGTTAAAGATTCTATTAAGATATCAAAAAAATATATCCAAATGCTTGAGGAAGTTGGATTATCATGCACATATTTATTAGATTATCCATATAAAATTTTTCATGAAATGCTTAATTTTTCATTAAATGAACACATAAAAGATATTATTAGTTCTGTTCTTGATGAATGTTTTGAATTAAATTTTCTACAAAATAAAGATGAATCGAAGTTATCATCAAGATCATTAACATGCTTTACTCAATCTCTTTCTAATTTTATGAATGAAATTGAGATATTTTATTGTAAAAATATATTTAATATTTCGATATATTTTTTGAAAAACATTGTATTATCTTATCAAGCTGAATGTATTAAGCAAATTGAAGTTTCAAATTTTACTTTACCAAAACTTCATTCAATTCTTTCATATGTTATTATTTCTGAAAGCGAGATAAAGAATTCATTTAATGAGTTCGAGCGAATCACTTCAATTAAATACCCTTTAGAAGAAATGGTATTTAATGAAATAATACTGACAAAAGAACAAATTATACAAAAAATTGTTTCAAAATTTACATTATCTTTACTAAATAAAATTCCAAAAGAAATCAAAAAGAAAAAACATCAAAAGTCAAAATTATTATTACCTATTATAAATGAAATCAAAGAATTTTATTTGACATATAATTTACCACAGAATTTAAAGGATAAAACAGATGAAGAAATGATAGAACAGATCATTATAATAACTCAAAAAATCATCGAATGCAAAATAAAAAAATCCCAAAAAAAGTCTTTTGTCACATATTCGGAATATTTTATAGAGAACACTAGGGATATATTCAATGAAACAATCAATAAAACTTTTAGGAAAAGAATCAAAAGTATGCAAATCAAATTGTTTTCTTAAAATCAAAGATAAAAGAACAACAAGAGAACATGCCTAAGGAAATATTTATTAATAACAGTATTAATATAATTATTAATGTAAAATAAAAATAAAAATATATTTTCATTCTGTTGGTATAAAATGAGGGGAATCAGGGTTAATGTTTACGTCATTAAGTGTTGGTGTATTTTGTGATTTTTTAATGCTATTTATAATGATGTAAAAAGTAAAATATGTTAAACCAATCATCATGATTAAAATTAATATAATAACAATATAACAAATGATTGGTATTGACTTGAAATGAATATGCAATGGTTCTCTATCTAATGAATTGCCTATGAGAGGCAATAAAAAGAAAAACATTTAATTGGCCGCAAAAATTATTAATTGTCGTTTTTGGGGCGCCCTACTACACCATGTCCAACAAGTCTTCGCTTCCCACTTGCTATGATTTCCAGCAACAAATCAAAAGTCAAAAGGCTGCATTACAAGCCTTAGATAGCCAAATTGATTTACAACAATCTCATGCTACAAATCTTCTCAAGCAAACAGTAATTAAAAAGCATTTACAAATTCAAAGAGTTTTTATAACAGAAGAGTTCATCAGAGGAAGAATCAAGGACCCACTTAATACAGTTCCTTTCACAGCAACAGACCTTGATGTAAGCCCAAACTTTGCTTCTTTGGATCTTCCTGACGATTTTTCAAAAGGTCCAATGAAAGCATTTTTAAATGATTTCCTTGACAGCCTTGACAACTTTCTTCCATCATTTTATATGCTCAACCCATCAAAAATTCCACCCAATCCAAAATATGCAGATCAAACGGCTATTCTTCTTCGTTGCGTATTTCCAACTTTATTCGGTTATTCGTGGTCCAAAGAATCATCACAAGCTTATGCAAACAACATCGTCACATGGTTTGGTGAAATTTACAAAACAAAACCAACAATCTTACAAAATTTCGAAAACCACTGGATGAGTAAGTGTATAACAGGATTTTTTTCCACGCTTAATCTTTCACAATTTGTATCTACAACAATCAAACCTCTTCTTTGGGAATTTGTTCAACTCTCTGCAAATGATCAGAGAAGCCCTTCAATTATTCTTACCTTTTCTACTCGTCTTCTCGCATCAATTCATGAAAACTTTCGTTTTCTTCCATCTGTTCTTAATAAATTCTATCGCGATCTTCTCCAAATTGTAACGCCAGATTTACATGCTACAGTAATAAGATACTTCTTTTACGAAACCATTATCAGACCTTGCTTGGATAATCCACTCCTTGCATCAGTTTCGGACATTATGCTGCCGATAAACGATTATTCTCAATTTTCAAAACTTTACATACCGTTCGAACTAAAGTTCAATTGCTGCGAAGAAAAATCGCCTCTTGTCGAGGAAATACAGAAACTTCAGGAATTTTCACAGTTCCAACCAATGTCTGTGATGGATGACATTAATGCGCAAAAGGCATCACAAGAATTATTGACACTTGAAGAATTTTGCCAAATTGTTCAATGTGCTCATCAACCTTTATTAATGTCCACCCATCACTTGTCATTGCTCTTTCGATTTGTGGCTTCTTTACAGCATACTGGTTTCCTTCCATCATCAATTTCAAGATCGATTTCAAATGTTTCGCAACAAGCCCTTCCAGACAAACTAGAAGTTCTCCCCAACCAATACTTCTGGTTTCCATGCTATTCACTTACATATCTTTCGATATCATCAATCAAATTTTCAAGTGAGTCAAAAACAATACCAATTTATAAACTTCTGTCAAATGAAAACTTTAGAGTTAACCCTAACGAACTTGATTTCAACAAAGCTTTAGAGAAAGCTACATATGCCACACCAATCAATTCTCATCCAGAGATCAAAATGGAGTATAAATGGCTTTGTGAAAATTACAAACAAGATTTCACACTTTCATTAGCTGAAGAGATTTCGAAGAAACAAAAAGAAATCGAAAAGAAGCGTAAACGGTCGCTAGCTCTATCGTCCTTCACAAAATTTTTAGAAGACGAAAAAAGTTCTATTTTATTTGGGCAATATCAAGCTCTTTCTATCGCGATATTTCCACAATTTGCTGGAAGGTATCCTGAAAAAATTAATTCAAATGCTTTTCTTACAAAACTTTTAGATCGTGCCGAAGAGTTTTGTGGGAAATCGTTTGAGTTAATTGCGCCTTATTTTATTGCGTCCTTCCTCATCGAGACAACACAATGGATTAAGGCTATTCCATCTAATGAGAAAGAAGAAGAAATTGATGAAGAAATTAGGGAAATCCAAAAATGTATATCAAAGCCTTTCCAAGTTTCTTCTTTCCTTCCAATAGGTCAGAGCTTGGCAAAGGATTTGATGTTCCTTGATGAATATGCAAAATTGAGTAATATGAATTTTGAGGAATTAGTGAAAAAAGTATACGTTCCACCATTTTCAAGTAAGACGGCTGATTTGGCTGGACAGATTTCTTTGGGATTGCTGAGCTTACCAACAAAGCTGTTGAGCTTTGTTCTCTCAAATGATGAGCTCTCGTTATTGAAAAGGTTTGTTTCGATTTATGGCGTCAAGTGATGTGAAAATCACCTAAACGGTCGTGCAGCACTTTTACATAAACTCTTTTTATTTTTGTCTCAATAAAATTCATTCTTTCTGTAGATGTAACTCATAAAAGTATACTTTTCGATTATTATCACATAATCCTCTTAGAAGTAATTTATAAAATTTGTGTTTTGGTGAACGAAAACACGGGCCTACTTTGTGGGACAGGCGATAGCTATCGTTGGCCGTTTTTTATGCCAATAATTTTCTTAGAAAATAATTATCCCAATATTACAGAGACCGTTAAAAAGAACCGTTTAAAAATAAAGGTACCTGTTTTTTGTATATATTATGATCGACGCTCGATCAAAACCAGGTCAAAATTCAATAGCGGAATACAACAGCTTGTCACTTTTTGAGTGGGTGATCACCTTGTTTAGAATGATCAAATCGAAGCGACTTCTTGATCCGTATGAACATATTTTCCATCTTTGGAAAGGATTTCTTATGGCTGGCGTGGAATTTGAAAAACCTGGATATACAGAACAAGCAGTAGAAGAAATCATTCGAACAAATAGCGGGTTTCATCTAAAGGCAAATCTCCTGGGATATAAGCCAACAAAAGTACCGCCGCAAATACGTAGAATTCCTTCCAACCTTAAATCACTCGAACAAGTTGCTGATTGGATGCATCATAACTTTACTCCTAATGCTCGAGATACGCTTGCTACCATTGCATATGATGATACTCGAGTAATGTTAAACACGTCTCACATGTGTGGAGATGGAGTTCACCATGCAAAACTTGTTGAACATCTTTGCAATCCAGAAGAAAAATGGCCAGATGCCGTACTCCCAGCAAGTAGTGCAAACGATTTTTATCCTCTAATTCATGACAAAAAATGGGACAAAGAAAAACCTTTGACATGTACAATCGAACCAAATATATCTCGTATACTCAAAAAACGACCTGTTTCCACTAAGAAAGATGCCAAGTATATCCCAGCATCAGTTCGAATTCCTCTTTCTGAGCTTTCTTGTTATGATCCATCCACAAATAAATGTCATGGAATTAGTGAAAGTCAATGGATTGCAAATTCGATTTCATGTGCAGTCTTTAATGGTTCATTAGAACCATTCGGAGTATCAGTTGTCTACGATTTGAGAAGAATTTTACCACCAGAAAAAATCAATGATCCATCAATTCAAAGTTATATCTCCTCTGTAACAGTAAGTGCAAGCCCAAGGCTTGACATGACATTAGAGGAACTTTCGAAGCAAATGCGTGCCAAATTTAATGAGAGTATTGAAAATCATAATTACTTTGGACATATGAAATCTGTTTGGGAGGCTGTTTGGCGTCCGTGGCGTTGTAAGTCAGTTCCTGGAATTGGAATGGAAGTTTCTTCGATTGGACAAATTAAAATTCATCGACCAGTTAAAAATGCGTGGATTGTTTTATATTCGCCAGACAACTACGAAATTTCTGGTACTTCATTTTTGACGTATTCTTTGATTTCAGAGGAAAAGAAAGAATTTCTTGGAACAATGCAATTCAATACCCTCGAGCTAAACGAAGATGATGGAATGATGCTCACCAAGTCAAGTGAATTTGCAATGAAGAATCTGAAGGGAAACATGACCGTAAAGGAAGCATTGGACTTGGTTGGAGAACAACAGAAAAACTATAGAAAATAAACGGTTAAATCAATTCAGAAGGTTTTAAAACCCGCATAAACTATTTAATTCGCACTTTTCAACGAATTTGAGTCAAATTTTTTCTGGTTAAAAAACCGTTTTCAGGGAAAGCTTCGGAACCTATCGTTTAAGCGACAAAAGTGACAAAGTAATGAATAACGTTACACACAAAACTTTCATTGTTTTGAGAAAAATGGCAATATAATTTTCATTAGCACCATTACTCTTAGCTAAAGAATGATAGTACGTGTTATTCACATGTTTGTCCACATCGTGGTCAAAAAATCTGTGAAATTTGCATGAAACTTTAATCCACCATTATTAAATAATGTTTTTAATTAAATATCATAGACGAAAAAATAATCAAATTAAAGGACAAAATAAAGACATTTTTTTATGTAAATAATTCTTTTTGCCTAATTAAACTGATCATAAAATAATTAATTGATGAAATAGTTTTTCGTCACATATTTGAATGAATAAATTATTTAAATTTATCATGTCTGTGCATTTCTTTCCTTCCATTTTATTTATGAAATTTTAATTATTAAAACAAATTCAGTAAACATTATCGCATATATGATCAGAAGTAGTAACCAATGATATCTGATTTTATATGGGGTTTATCATGTTATTTTTACTGAAAGCACATTTCAAATTCTGATTTCTGATGGGAGAACAGATGATACATAGATAAAAAGACAATGTACAAGTGAAGATAAGCTGCCATTGATATATATAAATTTTCAAATTATCGAGTTTACTCGTGCTTTAGTGGTTTATTTGGTTTAGCGTGGATTGCAGATAATGGCAAAGGATTGCCGCCTTTTTTGATTATATCGAAGATTTTCGCAATTGATTCTGGTGTAAGATTTTGATAGTAAACGCCATCAACAATCATTGTTGGCGCGTTAGCACATGCACCCAAGCATTCAACCTCTGTCAAATCAAACATTCCGTCCTTTGAACCGCCTTCTTTGAATGTTCCATTGCATGCAGTTTCAATTGCTTTCTTTATGGCATCTGAGCGATTAACATAGCAAGACAAACCATTACACCTTTCAACAAGATGTTTACGAGCCTTTGAAAATCTGAACATGGAGTAAAAAGATGCTGTTTCATGTACACGGCCTAATGAAGTTTCGGTTAATTTAGCGACTTCTTCGAGCGCGCCTCTATTAAGGTATCCACCGTTTTCTTCTTGAGCAAGATGGAGGAGTGGAATAATAGCAGATTTCTTTTTATCAGTTGGATACAAAGCAAATATTGCCTTGACTTTTCCCATGTCCTTGAATGAAAATTTACCATCAAGAAGAGTTGCCTTCCTTGTCACTCTTGAGAAGAATGAGCAGCCTTGGCTAAGCATCCAACAAGTGCCACTTTCCAAACCAAACCGCTACGATAGACATTCAATATTTTATTAGCGATGATAAGAATCATCATGTGAAGTGACATAACCTCTTTTTGTGATTGAATATGGTTCAATTTTGCCCATTTCGCATCACATTTCATGTATGTAAAGATAAACTATTGAAAAAGAACGAATATCTAAACGGTCGTTTAGGAGCGTCCCGGAATTCAATACTATTTCAAAATTGAGCGATATTCAATTTGCCAAAAACAACAAACAAATTTCAAGCAAACTAAGTCAAATTTTCACATAAACTGTCACCAAATTAAAAGTCACTATTAATTGTAAAGCGAAATTGATAACTTTACAGTATTCAAAATTTTTTTTGTATAATGATAAATCATTTTTCGACTTGCGTTTTCATTAGCTATTGATGTTATTGAATATGATCCATCATTAGCTTGTAGTTTTTTATTTGAAGGGGTTTATATATTTAATTTATCATATCCATCATTATGTCAAATTTTCAAATTCGATTGCACAAATAGCTCATCGTAATCGAGATATTAATCGTTTTCATTATACACAATCGATGAAACATTTTGTAGATAAAGTTCGTTGTGATAAAGCATTACTAATTGATCATTTGCAATGTCTGGTGACAATTTATGTGCCGCTTCACTGAGTTGTTTTTTAATAAATAAACAGAAATTTGGTTGTGATATAAAAACGCATATTATTTCTTTATTTTCGTATTTTGAAATGAATAAAATAACTTTTTATCACATATACTTATTCGTGCACAACTGTGCAATCCAACTTTAAAGGCAATTGTTGTTTTAAAATGAGAAAAAAATTGGGTTTTGATATGTTTATTACATTAGAATAATAACTCATTGTGACCATTAAAATAAAATACAAATTGGTGAATTCGTATCCAATACTAATCGTATATGGATTCTGCTGCGGTATTGTGCTGTGATGTCATCGTAAATGTGAATATTCCACATAACATTAATTATTCCTTAAGAAAGAATTAAAGAGGGTTTTAAGGCGAAATTTTTAATGACTTATGACAAAATCTTATTTTCTTCCCAAATGAGAAGAATTGAATTCCATGTTTTACGTTCAATCTCATGCCAAAATCCATATCATGTATCTTTCTAGTATGTGAGGGAGAGTTGGGTTTTTTGTATAAATGTGAAAATAATACATAGGGGTCTATTGATTCGCAGATTCCCTTGAAAGAATTTTGTATGCAAGCCATCGTTTTTTTACGTTTGACTTTTCTGTTCATTGAATTCCTGCGAATTGATTTTTGAATAGGATTTGATGGTAATTGAAGAGGAAATTTTCTCAAAATTCAAAGCACAGAAAAAAAAAATTGCCACTTGTGGCATTTTCTTATTTTTCGGCAACGAAATCCCTTCTTATGTTGTACCCTTTAACTATTATTATATTTTTTGCACACACATTAGAAGCTTATAATTCATCAACAAAAATTTATACAGTAACATCTTATTCTGATTTTGAAGATGAAGATATAAAGAAAGCAGAACATCTTATAATTACAGATGATGTATACATGATACCATATGCTGCATTTAAATTTTCAAGTATTATAAAAACTTTAGTTGTTGGTAATACCATTCGTGAAATTTCAGAAGAGGCATTTTATTCTTGCGATAATTTAGAATCTGTTGAAATTGGTAATAATTTAGAACAAGTTAACAATTACGCATTCACTTCATGCAGTAGTTTAACCAAAATCATCATATCATCGGATAAACTTTATCGTATTGGAATCCAAGCTTTTGCGTACTGTCGAAATCTTCAATCTTTTGATATGAAAGATTCTATACGATCTATTGAAAAACAAGCTTTTAGGGAATGTCCTTTCCAAAGCATCAAAATCCCACCAAATTTATATCAAATATCTGAGGCAGCATTTCAAAACTGTAGTAACCTGATAAGTATTACGATTCCATCTTCAGTTGAATCAATTGAAAGTCATGGATTTTCATCTTGTTTCTCGTTAAAAACTGTTGAATTGATATCTTCAGGAGTTTACATATATGAAGCAGCTTTTTCATATTGTAGATCATTAACAAATATAATAATTCCAACATATGGAAAAGAAGAAATTTATACTTCAACTTTCCGATGTTGTTCTTCATTAACAAATATAGTAATTCCAAATAAAATTCGTATAATTGGTGATTTTGCATTTTCAAATTGTTCTTCATTGACAAATATTATAATTCCAAGTTCAGTTACTAAAATTGGACGTGATGCATTTTCACATTGTACATCATTAGAAAGTTTTGAATATGAAAATTCAAAATCAATTATTGTAGGAAATGCTGCTTTTTGTAATTGTTATTCATTAAAGAAAATAGAAATTACTCAAGGATCAAATATCATTGAAAGTCTTACTTATTCTGATTGTGCTTCAATAACAGAATTAATAATACCAAACAATATAAAAAGAATTAAATCATTTGCATTTTCTGGAACTTCAATAACAAACATAACAATTCCTAAGTCAGTTGAAGATATGGAATATGGTATATTTTCTTATTGCTCTAAATTAGAAGCCATTATAATTTCAAAAGGAAACAAAAATTATTTTAATTATGAAAATGATGGAATTGTTTATGATAAAGATTATACTGAAATTATTTTTTACCCACAAGGATTAAAATCTCTTAAATTTTTAGATACAATTACTAGTATTGGTCCTTATACATTTTCAGGATATACAATTAATCGTGTTAATATTTCAAATAATATTTCTGTTATTAGTAATAATGCATTTTGTGAATGTCATAATTTAGAAGAATTAATTATTCCTGATAATATAACAATTGGAAATTATGCATTTGAATTATGTAGTTCATTAAGAAATGTTACATTTTTAGGTAATGTAACTTCAATTGGAAGAAATGCATTTGCTAATTGTACCAATTTACCAAATATTGAAATTCCAACAATTTCAACTCTTTCATATTCAACATTTGCAGGTTGTTCAATGCTAAAAAGCGTTGTCATTCCTGCAACAGTAAAAACTATTGAAAATTGTGTATTTTTTAGATGTATTTCATTAGAAAATATCAATTTTCCAGAAAATATAACATTTATTGATTCTTATACATTTTATGATTGTATTTCATTAAACATTATTAATATTTCTCTCACAAAAATTAATGTAATCGAAGATTATCTATTTTTTAATTGTTCATCTCTTGAAAAAATTAAAATTCCAAATACAGTCGAAAATATTAACAGTGGTGCATTTGCAGATTGTATAAGATTAAAAGATGTAACTCTTAGTGAGAACTTAATAGTCATTGGAGTTTATTCATTTGCTGGGTGTACAGGATTAAAAAGTATTATATTACCAAATACAGTTAAATACATACATAGCAATTGTTTTAGTAGATGTATTTCTTTAGAAACAATAAAATTAAGTGAAATTCTTGAAGAAATTTATCTCTATTGCTTCTTTGGTTGCTGTTCATTGAAAAATATTACAATACCTGATACTGTTACATATCTGGAAAGTGATGTTTTTGCACAATGCACTGCTTTAAATTTGGCTATAATAGGTAATAGTTTAAGAAATATTCCTTCTGATACATTTTATAATTGTACTTCTTTAGAAACAGTAATCATTGGAGAAAATGTTCGGGAATTTTCTGGAACACCATTTGATTATTGTTTTCATTTGTATTGTATATATTATTATGGAGATGTAGAACCATTTTTTGAAGATGATTATTTGTTTGATATGGTACCAGCGATAACTGTATACACATTAGAATCATATCGAAGTGAAAAATTCAATCGATTTAATGTAACTAAACAAACGCCAATGGCAGAATGTAATATATCAGAATTTTATGAAGCAATGTCGAAATCTGATAGTGACGTCGATGATGACAATGATAATGATAACAATAATAACAATACAAACGTTGTGGCTATTGTAGTCCCAATTGTTGTGGTGATTTTGGTTGTGGTTGGTGTAATCGTTGGAGTATTAGTTTACAAAAATATGAAGAAAAACAAAGAGAAAGGAAGCTCTGAAAGTCCATAGGGATTTCAGCACTAAAGAATGGGATTACTAAAGACCCAACATAAAATTTTTGTTTTTTGCTTTGAAATAAATCTCCTCTACTTATATTGAATAATAAACTTATATACAATTAAATGGTCCGCAAAATATAATTAATTGTAACATTAATATGTGTAATGAAATAATAATTGTTCAATACAATCTGAAAAAACTTTTCATAATCATTGAATGTCATATGATAACTATTTAAGAAAAACATGATGCAATATGCAAAAAAGGTATTCAATTATAGCTAGTGAAGAAAGAAATTAGTAAAGTCTAGGCGAAATACGTCACTTTTCACTGGCCAATTTTGCGTGAAAACACGTTACTTAACAAAGCACAATAACATTTTGTTATTTTTCTTGGTAACAATATTGTCTTATGATGTTTATGTTAATTCATATATCAAAACGGAATTGCGTGATGTTATTGCAACAATTGAATTGGCTATTACACAAGCAGAATCAAATTTGACAGTTCTAGAAGGATCTTCCAGAACAACTCATTTAACATTTTCTAATAGCGAAAATTTTAAAGGATTGAAAGTTACTGAAGACAAACTTGCGAATGATGTTCAAAATGAAATCACATCAGAAACTTTATCCATGCCTCAAAGCTTATTACTGTCGTACGTAGAATCATGGGAGCCAGGTGATACAATTGGCGTGTTTATAAAAGGAAAAATATCCAATGTACCATTCATCACTCAAACCAACAATTTTTTTAATTCATCAAAAAAATATTCTTTTGTTTATGGAACATCTTTAGACATACGTTCTTATTATCCATACAATTTAATGATGAATTCATCAACTTTATTGATTCAAGATACAAGTTATCAAAGTTTAGCGAATCAAAAAGATTTAAATTTCATGCATGCACAAGCAGCAAGCTCATGCAATGCTGGGACACACGTTATCAGCTTGGCACTTACACATAAAATGACATTCTTAAATTTAAACATACATGTTAATTCCATATTCAACACAAAACTTTCTTCAGTTCCATTAATTTTTATCAATGGAATAAAACATAATGGAACATTTGATATATTTAATGGAACAGCATACATTAATAATGGAACGCTTCCGCTTGAAAATTGGAACATTACGAATCTTTGTAATTTTAACGATACCGAAACAATTGACTGCGAAATGGTATTATTTCCACAAACATTTGAAGAAGCAATTGAATTAATTATTATAGCATCTGAGAAAACTTATAATATAACACTTCCAATTGAGGAATTACAATCAGGTTATTCATATTCATATTACTTTGATTTAAACCTTAGCACCAATACATTCACGCAGAGTAATACATTAACAAACAGTAATACGTTCGCACAAAGTAATACATTCACTAAATTGAATACATTTTCACGTAGTAATTCATTTAGTAAATCAAATACATATTTACAGAGTGATGCATATGGAAACATAACATATTCCATTACATTATCAGCATTTACAATTGCAGAGACATTTATTATCGATAATTCATTTCTCACGAATTCGTATTCTTTAACATATATAAATTTAACATATATTTTTACGCAAATGGAATTTATTTATTACGAATATACAATTATTCAATATACTATATATCATTCATATTATTTAAAATATTATTTTAATATCGAAACGAATGATGTTTCCAACCAAAATAATAATCAAACGACAGTTATTGTTGTTTCTGTTGTTTGTGTTATTATTTTCGTATTAATTATATTATTCATTATTGTTTTATTAATTCGTAAACGAAATTCCAAAGAAAACGAAACAAATTCCGAAAATGAACTTACAAAATCAGAAGAAACTGAAAATACAAATAATTTCTCATCAGGAATTAACATTCCGCATGTTGAAGAAGATCCATTTGCTAAAGATTTCAATGAAGATAACATCATTGATAACATTTAATTAAATATTATAAATGTATATGTCATTTAGAGATGTTTCATGATGCTCAATGTTTTTTATATGAGAAAACAAAGCATTTCATGGAAATATCTGTTTTTGGTGTTTACGTAATGATTTTGAATACATTTTCATATTTAGTAAATAAAATATATAAATTTGTGATTATATTTCAATAATGAATTTCATTTTAAATTTTCATTTGGTTAAATTAAGATGAAAAAAAATTGAAAAAAGTTTTCTTGAAATTTTTTTATGAAAACATTTACATTTTATCAATTATTTATTCTTTTTCATGAAGTATTTCATATATTTTATCATCATAATTTTCTGCTGCATACATAATTGCTGTCCAAAATATGTGAAATATTTTCCAAATATTGTTTTAAAATCCAAAATAGTTTGAATTATTTTTAAACATTAAATATAGATATCTTTAATATTGATGTCTATATCTTTATGTTCAAGAAGTAATTTAACTATTTCTGTCTGATTATTTTCAGTTGCAAAAATTAATGCTGTTTTAAATGTTGAAAACAATTTCCAAATTTTCTTTTGAAATATTAAAACATCTATTTAAATATGAAATAAAACGATTGAAAATCTTGTAAATTAATGTTAATTTTTTCATGTTTAAGTAATAATCTAACTATTTTTGTACGACCACAGAGTGATGCATACATAAATTCAAATACAAATTTTTGATTTTTTTTCAACAGCTAGTTAATTTAATTTTAACTCTTAAAATTAAAAATATTGAAAACTAAAAATTATACATTGCATTAATCTTTGAAATATTTTTAGATTCACATGTTAGGCAAATATAACCGTTGATAAAGTAACGTTTGAAACAAAACGCTTTTGAATATATTCAAAATATCAAAACCGTAGTTCTGAAATTGGTCTGGACCCCTGAAAATAAAAATCCATTGAAAATTAAATTATCCTGTTATTAAAAAAATATTTTTATAATATTTTGTTGATTCTGAATAAACATATATACGTTATATCATATTTTAATTTGCTCTGACTAATTACTATTTTTTAGAGAGATTTGAGCATTTCAGTCCAAAACAACAATGTAAATTGTCAATTCAAATTTATGGATTTTAACCACAAATGATTTCCTGTGTTTTGTTTTTCTTTGCTGTGACAACCACACAATTTACTTTTGATGAAGTAATTTGTAATTCGTCATACGCATATGGCAAAGGAGGGGCATATCTTTCTTGGACTGATCTTTCAAATAGTAATGCATATTACAAAGTTTTTCAAGGTACAGTCAATTCTAATAATGAATGGTCCGAATGGAAACAAATTAGTACATATAGGAAAGGTTCACAACTAAATGTTTTAAATGTTTACCCAAGTCAAATTGATGGTTTCGAAGGCCAAGCTACTTTAAATGCAGGTAGACATGATACATCTTCAGCTAGTTTCACGTTTGGAAATGATCCTACACAACATTTATTACCTTCATCAGCAGCTCTTAAAGTTATATTAGAAGGAGGGACAATGACGACAGAAAATGAAGTCATAAATTTTGAACCATATGGTGTTGATCCAAGAACTGGCGAGCAGGCGATTTGTGTCATACCAATTTCAATCAATGATTTTGAATTTAGTGTTAAAGCAAATCCATATTTCATTTATGACTATGATGTTATATTTTTTGGTTCATCAAGATATAGTTCAGGTTATAATATTCTTACTACAACAGCTACAAATGTTGTTGCTGAATATATAAAGAAAGGATATGGTGTTTTTGCTGGGTATGATTCCATTGAAGCTAATTTTTTTATGAATGGCAATGCAGAAAGTCTACTTGCTATAAGAGATCTTTTTGGAGTTAAAATTTTTGGAGTTGATAAAACTTTGAATGGTGAAAATATATCTTATGCGTATCACCTCGGGATATCATTAAGAGTATTACATAATGGTTTAATTACAAATTATCCTTATGAAATTGGTCAAAAGGACACAACTTTTTCTATTTCTATAATCGGTGCAAGTACTGCAGCATCTGGAGATGTTTGGGTGTCTTTCAATAATAATGTTAACAGAGATGAATTTGGACTTCTTCATGGTTTTTACTTAACTACGAATAATAATACAGCAATGATTCAATCAGGTTTATACAATTTGAAGCCAATAGAATGTAAGATTATAGCAAACACATTATTTTATTTAAAGCAAAGAACTTATGATAATTATGTTGAGGATCATTCAGCACAAGATTTTGAACCTCCAATAGTTAATTTAATTTATAATGAAGAACAATCTATGGTTCTGATATTGGCTCCTTATATAATTATAAAGTTGAAGCATACAGAAGGGATAATGATGATTTAATTGATACAACTAATGAGATTGAAGTTAATGTAACTACAGGAATTAAAATGTATAAATATGTTATTACTTCTAGCGCTGATGTGGATTATAGCGAATTAACATTTGAAACTGTTAATAACTTCATTGAATTATCAAATGAACAAATTTTTAATCAAAATTATGTACACGTTGCAGCTATAGATAATGCAGGGAATATTGGCGAAATAGCAAGTATCAAAATACTCCCATCTACGAACACATTTACACAATCGAACACATATACTAAATCGAACACATATACTAAATCGAACACATTTACACAATCGAACACATTTACACAATCGAACACATATACTAAATCAAATACATATACTAAATCGAACACATATACTAAATCAAACACGTATACTAAATCAAACATATATACTAAATCGATTACATTAATATCATCAAAAACGCATATAGAATCAATTTCACATTTGAATACATTTACTATCTCTAATGCATTTGTTATTTCGCAAGATGATAGATTGTCTCATTCTTTCATTTCGATTCATTCTATTTCATTTACGCAAACAATAATTCTTTACTCATATGTATCGAATACTCAAATGAAATATTCCAATTTCAGTTACTTTTATGTCAGTTCCATATATTATAAATATACAATTATATTATATTCAACATATTTTGTTTTTTATTCTGATTTTTTCACAACTTTTGCACAAAATGAAGGAAATAATAACAAAGTGAACATTGCTATTGCTATCAGTATTCCAATTGCAGTAATATTGATAATTTGCGTCATATCAATATTATTTATTATCATGCGTAAACAAAAGCAATCAAGTAAAGAAAATAATGAAGTGATTATATCCACAGCAGGAACATCAGAAAACTTTTCATTGAATGACAAACCAATGAGTATTGAAGAAGATCCTTTTGCTCAAGATTTTAAAGAGGACAATCAAATATTAATATGACAATTATATAAATATTATTTTGTCATTTTAGTAAAAATATGATTTGTTGTTTAATAGAAAACAAATTTCAAATTGTTTATATAAATAAAAATAATTTTCATGTAAAAACTTTTTTAATTGTAAATATATATTATATATATTATATTGATTTTTCCCAATAATAATTTTCAGATGCATCTGAAGGCATTCTCTATCCTTCATTATATGTGATATAATACTCATTTATTATTTAAATTCAAAGTAACCTAAACATTTTTTAAAAATTAATTAAAAATATCTTTAATGCTATTATCTTTATTTTTAAGATATAGTTTAACTATTTTTATCTTTTTCAGCACCAACAAATAAACGGTTTCAAAAATGACTAAAGTTGGCGGTTATAAAGGTCGATCATTTTCCTATGAAAAAAACATTTGACCGTTTAAGCATTGACCAATGTCGGAAGAATTTATTCCAATTTTCGAGACTGTTGTCTCCCAAGTTTTATCTGGCGATCAAACGCAGATGAAAAATGCGCAACAATCATTAAATTCTCTTAAAGATAATCCAAATTCACTTTTCGCACTTTTAGCTGTCATTAATCAGTCACAATCTCAAACTTCCAGACAATATGCGTCAATCATCATTAGAAAGCTTATACGTGTGCACAAAGAAACACTTACGCCTGAGTTCCAAATGCAACTTTTTGTTCCATTATCCCAAGCGATAAAGAACGAACAATCTTTTGTTAATAGGTGTAATATATGTGATATTCTTACTGACATGTCAATTTCTCCAGAAGAGCTTATTAATTTATCTTCACAATTGATACAATTAAATTTTTTATCTACCTCATTTTATCTTTTATATAATTTCTTTTATACTCTTGAATATCCTCAAAAAGAGGCCCTATCACTTCAATTATATCCCATTTGTGTTTCATCACTTACGAATGATGATCCTGAAGTTCGAATTCAATCATCACTTTTTCTTCAACTCCTTATTACTGAAGTTCCAGACTCACCAGCCATTGTTGGCAATGCTGAGTTTGCCCAAATTATTGAGTTCAAAGCTGCCAATTTAGCCAATATCCCCAACATGAGTCAGCGTGAAGCTACTGAACTATTTAATCTTATTGGTTGTGTTATACACAATGCTCTTCCCTGTTTTATTGAGCGCCATGTTGGTTTTGCGCAATTTACATCAGCATTTATCATACAACAATCGATTGATCCATACATTCGTTATGCTGCAATTGAAGCTCTTAGTAACTTATTTGAGATAACCATTGATTCATTAGTACCAATTCTTCCTGCAATTTTCCAAAACTGTTTAATTTTTTCTGTTGAATTATCTACAATTGATCAAGGATCGGAAGATTATACATTTATTGGGAATCTTATTGATATAATATCGACAAGTATCGAACCCGAAGTTTATTTTGCTCCATTTTTCCAATTAATCTGTGGATTGATCTCAACGCAAAATGAAATGTCACAACGTGTAGCAATATACGCACTTAGTTCTTTAATATTGCCAATTGGCGACTTCATTTATAATGAAGATTATATTGATCAAATCATCGAAATAATTATCACAGAGTTAAATTGTCCAAGTTTAATCATAATAAATGAAACAGGAGATTTAGTTTCAAGTTTATGTGAAGCAATACCAACAGAAATCAGTGATTATGTTGATGATATCTTTCGATTATTACTTGGACATGTCAATTTACCGAAATGTTTTCGTGCATTAATTGATTTATTATCATGTACTACTGAGCCGCCAACAGATTTAGAAGCAGCAATACAATTTGTTATCGATTTAATTCCTAAATCATCCAAAGAAACACATGAAAGTTTAGTATTATTATTATCTAATTTACTTTATAATTATGAAAACATTAATGAAGGTATATATCAAGTTTTGTCTCCTATCATTGGCGGGTTATTATCAGGCGATTTAAATCAACGAGGTTTAGCTATAATTGTCTTTGGAGATTTAGTTCGTATATGTCCACGTTCAGTTGTTTCTGATTTAAATAATTTCTTACCAATAATATTACAATCATTTACAAATGATGATTTTGAAACTAATCAAAATTGTTGTATTTGTATATTACATATTTGTGAATTCCAAGCACAATATTTAATACCTTCATTAGAAACTATATTTAATGCACTTGATATTATATTACAAATGAAATCTGCTAATATTAAAGTCGAAGATGATGAAAATGATGAATTTGATAATAGTGAAGAAGATACAGATACAAAAGAAACAATTCTATTTGCAAGTTTCCATAAAATGCAAATTATTGCACTTCAATGTCTTGCGACATTATGTTCTAATTTACCACAATATACATCAGCACATTTTGAGCGAATATTAAATATTACTAATGATATAATATCAGGGATTTATTATTCGAATGAAGCAATTCAAACACTTTCTTTACTTGCAAATGGTTATAAGGCAATGAATATTGATCCATCGCCAATTTTCCAAATTATATTTCAACAAATTTCGATTCCTAATGAAATACAAAATTGTTGTGCAGCTTGGCAAACACTTGATGAACTTATACAACTATTTGGGTTACCATTAATTAATGTTTATATTGATTCTATACACCAAGAATTATTAAATGTATTTTTACATAAAAAAAATATTTATAATCAAAAAGGTGATAAATCAGAAATATTATGGGAAATACAAAACTCAGTTTTTTCTATTCTTGAGACAATTGTTGAAACATTAAAAGATAATTCCGAGAAATATCTTGAAGATATTGTTAAAAGTTTACTTGAATTAATGCAAAATCCAAAAAAGAAGTCATATTCTAAAGCTATCCATTCATTGATTATAATATCGACAAATGTTACACGTTTTAATGAGTTATTTACTGTTGCTTTGAATCCAACAATTAATAACTTAAAACATAAATCGAATTCAATTAAAACTTTGACAATTTCTACATTAAATATCGCATTACATTATAATCCAAATTCTTTATTACCCATAAAAGATAATTTAATTAATTATTTATGGGAAATCATTTCGAAAGTAATAAATGGTAATAAAGAGTTTTCGCCTTTAGCTGAAGAAGCTTTCGCTTTATGGTTCTCAATGGTGCAAATTTATCAAATTAACGTGAATTTGGATGTATTAGAATCTGTTTGGGAAGCCGCTTACTTCACAACAAATTCAGAGGTGCTAAAATATGTGGCAAATTTCGCAGTGTTATGTGGTCAATTCCAATCTGAAAAAATTAGAACAAATTTGATCATATTCGCAATTACTGTGTTCGCGTCAAATGAAAACATTATACGAAAAGTGGCACCAGACGCTTTGAGATTTTTGGCAGCACTTGTTACATCTGCAACTCAAGAACAAATCGCAGAACAATTAAGCTTTAATAGCGCATCAATAACACGACTACAAAATAATTTGGCTGCACTACAAAATTGATATTTATAATAAATAAATTATTATTCATTTCATTATATTTTGTAAATTATATACTACTGAAGAAATTCAACAAAAATTTAAAGATGAAATCAAAACGAATATTTTTGGTTCATCGATAAAATTAATGAACATTATGTAGAACTTTATAAGAAGTAATTAAAGAAGGAGTAAATCCGAATAAAATTGCGAAAATAATTTCATGAAATATTGAGATAAAATTAAAGCTCATATTACAGCTTACGAAACAAAACAATCTAAAAGCAAAAATATTGTAGAAATGTGTAGTGAAAACCGATAGTTTTTGGCGGGTTTTATGTTAAATTCATAATAAATCACACACAGACACTGAAGTATCAATATGTCCTTTGATACAGAAGATTTTGCATTTCAAACTACTTACGAAAATATTGAACAAAATTCTATAAGACAAAATAAACAAATGAAAAGATTCTCACAAATACCAAAATTAAATCAACAAAAATATCAAGAATCAAAAAGAAAAAAGAACCATGAATTTTTAGTGCATGACAAAACACCTGATCAATTAGATGAAATTGTTTTAAATATAAAGGAATTGACAGAAAAAATGGTTGACATCAGAATTAAGCTCGATCAAGTTGAAGAAGACAATGACAATTTGGAAAAAGAAAATGCTAAATTGGAAGAAATTCTCACATTACTAAAAAAGGAAAATAAAATTAAACAATGTGCAAATTAGTACAAGAAGTAAAGATACTGTTACCGATCTCATACCATGCATCTATTTTCGTAAAATGCTTTTTGAAATACATTTTCTTGAAAATCAAAATTTTAATGAAATACATTTTCAATTTAAAATCATTCTCTCATTTTATTGAAACATGTATTGTTCTAACATATATTTTAGAAAATTCGAAGAAGGGACAAACATTAACATTGAATGTTTGTCAAAATTTGGGTGTAAAATGTTTAGATTCCTTGAACAATATGACATAAATTTGATTTCTTAATTCATATTAAATCAATAACGTTGTTCGTTACATTACATTTCCATATTGAAGAAGGTAAACGGCTTTCTTCGACGGTTGATTTAAATGAAGATATTGATTCAAAAAATGAAGAATATGATGAAATTATTAATTCATTATTGAGAAACCTTGGAGTTCACCCAAATACAAGAAGATATGATGAAAAAATTTATCAATTAGCATCCAATATTAATTCGATCTCGCCACAAGCTTTATGTTATATTAGATCTTTTATTCCATTACCTTCTTATTCATCAATGCATAATCATTCATAAAAATTTATGCAAAAAATATTTTAAATAAACAATCACATTTTTTTGAATAACAAATCATATATTTTTATTCAGGAAATAAATAAAGACCACCGCACTTCAATAAAAAGTTGCACTCAATTTATTATTGACTAAGCTGATTTTTTTTTAAATTTTAATAAAAATGATAAAGAATAATAGTTTAGAAAATAAACACATCTAATATGCAACATCAGCATATAGGAAATAACCCAAAATTCCGGAAAAAACATGGTTGAAATCATATCGAATTTCGAAAAATTGCACAGTCGAAATTTCGAAACGAGGGTATTTTTGTAATCTCATACCAATGCTATCCTTAACCTAAAGTTATAGTTGAAAAAATATTGCAGGATTTTGAGTTTTAGGACCTCATAAAAAATAATTCGGTACAAAACATATTTACCTATTTGTTGCTGTTCTCCTTCCTGTCTTTCTTGATTTTGTTCTTTTCCTTGTCGGCTTAGGAGCAGTTTCCAAGAATTTTCGAATTTCCGCTTGTAATATTAATGTTGAAGCGATTAATTCCTGATTTGTTCTGTTGGCATTATTCGTTTTCACAACGTATCCTTGTTCTTCATGTCTTAAAGGTGCTCTTCTTTTCTCTATTTCCTCATATTCTTCTTTTAACTCCTTTAATTCTCTTTCTTTTTCTTCCGCATCTTCGCGAGCTTTTAATATTTTCGTTGTTAGATCGGTCATTTCTTCGTCATATTTCGTAATGAGTTCTTGTATAGCTTCTTCTTCTTTTCGGAGTGTTCGACGTTGTTTACCTTCTTCATCAGAATTCGCCTTTTGCGCTGACGATAATTCCATTTTAGTTTCTGCAAGTTGTTGTTTAAGTGATTCTTCTTGTGTTTGAACTTCTTCTGGATTTACATCTTCTTGTTGTATTGCTGCTTCATTTGCACGTGCTTGTTGAATTTGATGTTTAATTTCATCTAAAGTGTCTTCTTTGGAATGGACTTTTTTCTCCATTTCTTGTGTGAGTGATAAAAGTCGTGTGTTAAGTTGATTAATATAATCTCGTGATGTCTTTTTTCGTTGTTGGATTTCTTGGATCATACGCTTTTGTTTTTGATCGCTTTCAACAGGTGTAGAAAAGGTTAAATTCATCATATCATTTAAATCTTGCATAATGGATATTAATTTAGTGGAATTATTATTATCAGTTTGTTGTTGTAAAAGTGGTGCAAAAAAATCTGAATGTTTTTTCATGACACGAATTAAGTCACGGGCTGAGTCTTTATATAAAATTGTTTCATCTTCAAGTTCTAATTGACGATCTTGTTTTGCTTGTCCATCTGCATTAATCATGGATGAAATATCATGTTGGCGAGTAAGAAATTCAGCATGAGCAACTTGCAGTTCTTCATCAAGATCTTCTCGCCCTTCTAGAAAATCATTTAATGTAGGGAGAAGTAAAGCATATTCAATACGACTTTTACAGTCTTCAAGAACAGCAAGAATTCTTCTGGCTTCTATTGAAGAAACTGTATTTCGATTTGGAGTTTCATTTGTTTTCATTTTTTGGAGAATCTGTTAGTATACGTTAAGTAGATCGCACTTTTCCTCTGGCGCTTTTTACATATTGGATGAAATGTTATGTGAAAAAAATGAATCCCGAGGCAAAAAATTTTTGTCAATAAAATGAAATATTCAGTATAATGAAACATGAAAATATATTCATGATCAAAAAGTATTATTAAATTGATACTAGAGTTCTCAGGTAGGGACAAACCGTTGACACTGAAGGCCCATTCCATGTGATATGTGTAAACATTTTTTTGTACTTTTTTGAATGAAATTTCTCATTGAGCTAAGGTGTAAACTGTGTTTCATTTTTATTTTCTTCTACCAGCTTCAATTGCCTTTTTTTTTAAGTATTGAAGTTACGAGCTTTTAAATTACTCAACGATGATTTTTTTCTGTGGAGACCTATTTATTAAAGGTAAATTTTTCTATCAGTCCATATTCAAACAAATCAGCTGATTGACAATATTGTTCTTTTAAGTAGTTTACATTATATGTAATACATTCATTTTCTTTACATCAATACAAATCATACGATAGGACTTTTTGAACACGTTCATCATTTCGAGGGTAAACAACAGAGTTCGCGTAGATGATTGTGTAAAATCTCATTTGCCATGGTAACATACTGAATTATATATTCTCCTTTAAGGAAAAATGACAACTTTTCTTAATGAAAAGATGTAGTCATCCATATAAATCCTCTGTACGATTTTTTTTATATTTGAAATTTATAGTTAACTGGTGATAAAAATCATCTTTTTACACACACACAGCACACATTCCACTTCGTTTCAGTGTGCACTTCGCTTCGCTCGGTGTGTGGCTTCGCACTACGTGCTCAGCGTCAGTATACATAATCAATATTAAATATATTACTGTATATATATATATTAATAGGCATGTGATTGAATATATAATCCATTGAATATGTATAATAATTATTGAATATATATTTGTACAGAACCAATCATATGTATAGATAAATTATATATATTATTGATATTATTTTAGTTTATTATTTCATCAAAAGTAGAAGCGTAAAAAAAACGCACCATATAGAAAACAGAGGCATGAAAAAATCACATTAAAAAGACTATAAATCCACACTAATCCATTGATATTTTGATCATAAAGCAGAAGACAAAAAAACTCATTTTGGGGTCTAAACTCTAAAATGCCAATTTCATCTGTGCATCTGTGCAAGATACAAAATCATTATAAATTTACTATAAATCATCGTAATAGTAAACATTGAACAAAAATAAAGGGTTTTTATATATAAATCATTGTAATTATTAAGTATATAATGTTAAGTATATAAATAATATTATTCATTATTAAAATATTCTTTTTCAATAGTACTCATTATTTGAGAAGTATTTCCTCTAAGATAACTTACTGGTATAGTATCTTTACAAGATTTTTTACCAGGAACTTTAAATAATACAGTATATTTATCTTTAGCTTTATTATAATCAAGTATTTTTATAACTTCACCATTCCATCTATTAGGTATAGTATTAGCAAGCTTTGGTTTATGATGATAATCATCTACAGCAATTAATTGATATTTAGGCTTAGTTATAACAGTACCATGATTAGCAATTAATGTATACATATTACCTTTACGATCATCAATTTTATAACATTCTCTACTAATCTGATAACGTTTTTTATGAATTCCATAATGTCTAGGTAATATATATCTTACATAAGAACCTACTGGTATAATTAAATTTTTTATCCTTTGTTGGTATTTCAGCTAATTCTAAACATTTAGATATATACTCTTTTTCTAAGTATCTTGGAATATCATTAAACATTTTATTAGGAGTACATCCTATAGAAAAATGATAACTATTATTATATATGTTTATAAACTTATTCATTCTTTTAGGAGTTATAATATAAGTATATTTTATATTATGAGACTGATGTTTACTCTTTTCAGTTATAGTATTCATATCACGTAATGTTCTAATGAATCTATCTATAATACCTAAACTACTATGGTTTTTATCTGTAATAATATGCATACTAACATTATTATCTGTTGATAATTTTACATTGTTTTTATCTGAAAAACCAGGTTCTTCATCAGATGTTAGTTTTACAGAATGATATTTATTGATAAATTGTTTTGATGTATGATTAATATTCTTAGCAGATTTATATTGTAAAGGATATGCTACTACATATCTATTATTAGTACCAATGAATATATGCCAATATCTAGGGTTTCTACCACTAGTGTTGTCATATGAATCATGGAACCTAATATCAGGTCTATTACTGGATATTTTAATTATATATGGTTTAATATCTTTTATTTTAATAAATTTGTCCTTCAATCTTTTATCTACAATATTTTTAATAATTTCATTTTTGACGTTTAAATGTTTGTTTTTAACATGTTTTTTCACATGATTATATGTTTTAGAATGTGTTTTATCAATAGTATCATTTATAGATGTTTTCATTTATTTTGCTTATTTTATTACATATAATAGTTATTTTTCTATAATTAAAATGGGATTAGGTAATATATTTGGTGGAATTAAAAATTAGTTCAAGGAGGTGGTCGTTTAGTTAAAAATATTATTGATAAAGGTAAGCAAATATGGGGTCATTCATCACCTATAATAAGTAATAGTGGTAAAATTATTAGTAAAATACCTGGTGCTCCACAAATTATTAAAAATAAAAAAGATAAGATAACTGATATCGTGAATCAGTACGTTGATATGATACCTGATAGTAAATTAAAGGATAAGATTATAGGTGCTATAGATAGGGGTAAACAAGTATCAGATAGAGTTATAAATAAAGTACAGAAAATTAGTGATAAAACACAACTATATATAACAACAGGTAAAAATATATATACTAAATTAAATCAAACAAAACCAGCTACACAACAACAACCTATTAATAGTATAAACACATCTGGTGTAAAATTATTTTATATATAAAATAAGGATTTTTTTATCACATAAATGACTGAAACAGAAATTGAAATAGATAAAATTTTAAATAATACTGATGATGAAAATAATACTGATAATGATAATATTAATAAAGTATCATCAAATGACCACATAATCATTGATAAATAACTCATCAAAAAATCAACTAATGAAACGAGAAATATTAAAAATAATGATGCTAGTTTTTTCCCGATTCTACAGGGATAATGAAAACCCAACCCAACCCAATGGGTAAAGCCGAATTGTAGTATACTTTATATCATAAATGAAGTCATCTCAGTTCACTTTTTTTCACCAAAATTTCACTGTTTGAATAAATACACTTTTTATTTTAATCTGCGTATAAACCGAAATAACTAATGATTTTCGCAACAATAACCTAAAAGCCGTTTTTCCTGTATCGAACATAATTTTCGGAATAAAACCCCTTCGCGTAACGATAGCTCAGGTTGGGCAACAATAGCTCAACTTAAAAGCGGTTTTACCCATATCGTACATAATTTTCTGAATATAACCGTTTCGGGCAACGATACGGGCTAATTGAATGCAATTGAAATTTGTCATCGTACCACCAAATGAATCACCTGTAACACTCAAATTATTAAACTAATTAATTCCTCAAAACGAATGACATATGACAGTCATACCAAAATTGATATGTTTAAGTCAATAATGCCGCTAAAAAATTAGCAAATTTAATCATTTCATTATTATATATTTTGGATTTGGCAACTCAAAAATTCTAAAACCAACCCATAATTTCAAAATTACATCATTACTTGAAATTATAGTAATCGAAATTAAAGGAATTATCACATATTTATCTATAAATATTTACAGATGTATTTGAAAGAAGTCGATCATTTTACATCCAAAAGTTACATAAACTATTGAATAAAAAATCATAAAAAATTTAGAATATCTTAATATATATAATATATTCAAACATAATGAAACAATGTTCTTAAATATTACATATCTAGTGTTATATACACATATAATATTTAAACTTTTTATTGAAGAAATATTCGTCAGGTACCATTAACGTTTCTTGACAAATTACTTTATTTGTTTCCAGAAATCGCAAATGATTTTGGGATATTTTTTTTGCCCAGGGCAAAAAAAATATGTCGAATTAGCAACATTATTATAATTAATAATGCTAAAAATAATATTGATAATGAATATTATGATGTGATTTTTTATAAAAATGGTAATTCAAGAATAGTATTAAAAAAAGATATTAATAAAAATTAAGCGTATAATAACCTTAATATCACTGAAAATAAATCATTAAAAAAGAAATATATAACAATTTTATCAGATAATCAATTTTGATTCAACATATGTTAAAATCAAATTCTCGTATCGAAAAATTAAAGAATAAACAAAAAAAAAAAATAGAATCATAGATATATAAAAAATGGAGTGTGATATTTATGAAAATATTGATGAAAATGATTATATTATTGATAATAATAATATTCATAATTAAAATATTACTGATAATATAGATAATGAAAAACAATCAATTGAATTATATGATAAGTCTCATAACAATAATAATAACTATAAATATAATATTAAACAAAGAGGATGAAGAAAGTTAGTATCATATCAATAAATATATAACTGCAATGTTTTATTATAATATAAATATTATGCCAAAAAAATATCTCAAAAGAATAAATAGAGAAAATAAAAAATTAAGGAAAACACTACTCAGAAGAATAATGAAACATATTAATAAATCATCAAATAGATCTAATAATAATAATTTTAATAAAAATAATAATTCTGCTAGATCAAAAATTATGAATAATTTATCTCCTATGCCAATATCTATATCACAAACACCACCAAATATCAATATAGATGCTATACATAATATAAGAAATAATAATGATATTAGACAACAACAAATCACTGACATAAATAATGAAAAAGAAACTGAATTAGCAAGTAAAAAATTATCAGATAAGCAAAAACAAGAAATGTTAGCAGAAACTAAGCGTCAACAACAATTATATGAAGATGAAAAATCACGTAGAGAATATGTTGGATAACAATTAGAAGAACAACGTAATTTAAACAAACAACGTGAAATAGAAAATGGAAAATATTCTAATATACTACATGAGCTTAAGAAAACACAACATGATAATGATATTGATTAATTAATAGATGAAAATGCTACTATACAAGCACAACTTGCAGAAGCAAAATCATTATCACAAGATAAACAATTTGAACTCAAAAAAAAAATGAATATCATCGTAAAAATAGTAGTTTACAAAAAGAATTACAAAAAATTAATGATGAAAATGATATATTGCAAAAAGTATTAACATCAGATGATTATACAAAAGCTAATGAAATAGCAAAAATTCGTCAACAAGAATCGGAGAAATCAAGATATGAAAATGATATATTAAAATATAAAAATGATTTGAAAATATATAATAGATTTAGAAAAACAAAAATTAATAGCATCAACTAATTTATCACAAGAAGAATATGATAATATGTTTAATAAACATATATCTCATATGCATAGTTTATTTGCAGATATTAATAAGTATAAACAACTACAAAATAATGAAAGAATCAATGAATTAACATATGATACATTAAATGAACTAGAAGAAAAAGCACAACGTGAATATATCAATAGTTTACATGATGTAGATAAATTACAAAATTTTAATGAATCATCTGATTAAAATCTGATTACAAGTACTAATAATACAATAAAACTAATAAATTCAAAAGTTAAAAACGATATTCATAAAATTAAATTAGAGAAGAAAATCAAACATAAAAATGATTTACGTAAATTCTATGAAAATAAACTATACCAAGAAGAAGTGTCAAAATACTTAGATTTCGATGAACATAAAAAGCATATTAAAAAATCTACTGATCTAATGATAAAAACTCATCAAATTAATAAGCAAAATGATGATCTTGAAAAGATTATAAAACATAAAGAAGAAATAGAAAAAGCATATATTATAAATGATATTAATAATAGCATAGCATTAACTGATAAATCCAATGAGCAAATTGCTGCTGTTGTAATGGATAAAACACAAGAGATTTTAAATAAAATTAATAGTGATAATCAACAACGTATGGAATTATATAAACAATTTTTACAAATCATAAATGATAATGAACTTATGTTTAATAATTTTTTAATGCAAAATCCATTGTATAGAGATATATATAATCAACTATATAAATCTTAAGGAAATAAAGGTAATATTACTGCAATTACTGATATAATTAATGAATATTAAAAATTTTTGGAAAAATTCAATGAAGGAGAAAAAAATTTACATCGATATTTGAAATAACGTATATATTTTCAACATATTATTATATTTATATGTCATCTAAAAATGTATGCTACACAAAATCAACAACCTGATGTTATGGATGCTATGAGCAGTAATTTATAAGATTGATATAATGCAGTTAATGATTGTTCGAAATTATCAATAATTATACCTGGAAATTATGAATATACTACAGCTACTTCTAATGGAAATGTTGGTGATATTCATGAAGGTGATACTACTTATGTAGATATGGCTACTGATAGATTAAAAATGATTAGTTCAGATAATTCATATATTACATTAAAACAAACCATTACTATTACAGTTCCTAATCAAACCGATTTATTATTCAAAGAATATTATATTGGATATGCGATGCTATAGATCAATATAGAATTTATAGTAATACTGATAAAATACAAGATATACATAATGCTAGGTATGAATGGTTTATGTTATATTATTCATTATCTGATGAAGCTAAGGCTGGAAATGATTGTTTTGCCACAATATATAAAATTAGAAATCATGATCCGTTAGTACCTGGTGTTTATGTTGATTTATCACAAATAACTAGTGTTGACGGAACAATTACTATAAGAATTCATCTAAATATTCCTTTATCTTATTTCGAATTATTATTCAATATGAGATACTATCCTAATTGGGCTGGTAAGTTATCTATAGAATTGATGCCTTTATATCAAAATTTAGTTATAGCACAAATACACACACACACAGCGCTATTTGAGCTTCGTGCTGCGCACTCGCTCAATCCCGCGCTACATAAAAGAAAGCATTAACGACGAGAGGATGATTGAAAATTAGGATTAACGGTCGAGTTTTACGGTAACATGTGCTAAAAATAAGATAAATTTAAGATTTACTCCTAACCTAACCTTATCCGTAAAACCCAGAGATTTTAAGAAATGAAAAGAATAAGTAAAAAAAAAACAGTATATAATGAAAAACGAGAAAAAAAATGTATACATAAAGTACAAAGAGGAAGAAAACCTTGGTAAGTTAGGTAATGGTAAGTAGAAAAATAAATATAATAAAAAATATATACATATAGTACAAAGAGAAAGAAAACCTTGGTAAGTAAGGTAAGAGTAAGTAAAATTAACATTTTTAAAAAAATATATGAAAAGTAAAAAGTGAGAAAACCAAGGTAAGTAAGAGTAAAGTAAGTGAAGAAATTAGGCTTAGTTTTGAAGTCGTTTTTTGTTTTTTTATTCTTACTAAAAAGATGTCAGAGGCATATATTGATATAAACGACAAATTTTGTTTAATAGATATTAGAGATAAAGCTCCGTATGATTTAAACGGAGATGACGCAATAATCGATTTGCAGAAATGTGTCTTAGCCTGCGATTTAACACCTGAAGTATTCATGTTTAAAAATTATGACGCAGTGAATGATTATGTTAAAGTAAGTTACACATTGAAAAACGTTGCAAAACAAGAGCTAAAAAAATAATTATTGGCAAAAGAATCGAAAAAAATAAAACAATTTATGTTTCCGCCTGGGATGAATATTTAGAAAATACAAGAATATTCACGGTGAATGCATTAGAATTTTATTCAAATGACCCTCGAATTTTTCCTAACTTTAGAAGGAATAATTATAATAAGCTTGATATAAAGTAAAAACAGAAATTATACAACCATTTTTAGAGCATGTCCGTGAAGTAATAGCAAATAAAAATGGAAAAAGTTATAGATATATATTAATTTGGATCGCATCAATATGTCAAAAACCAAATTTCAAAACTGGAGTTGCATCAGTTATATTAGGAAATTAAGGAACAGGAAAAAATACATTTTTTACAGATGTAATATGCAAATTAATTGCAAGATACGCAAATGAAAACGTTACAAATATTGAGTCAGTCGTAGGAAAATTTAATGCAACATTAGAAAACAAAAAGCTATCGGTTATAAATGAATTACACAGTATTGATACTAATAAATTTTTAAATTCCGATGCGTTAAAATATATTATAACAGATAAAACAATAAATATAAATCGAAAGAATGAACCGATGAGAGAAACAGAAAATGTTGCGAATTTTATTATGGTATCAAATAATGATGTCCCAATAAAGATTGAAAGTTATGATAGAAGATATGTTGTAACAAAAACAAGTGATAAGCATTCACAAGATTTCGATTATTTCTCAAAACTTGCTGATTCATTCACGTTTGAATTTTATGAAAATTTATTCACATTCTTTATGTCAATAAATGTGTCAAAAGTAAATTCAAGGAGAATTCCGAACAGTGAAGCAAAAGAAAATATAATAGGAGCTTCAATGTCAAGTTATGAGATATTCGCTAGAGACAATTATGATAAAATAAAAAATATTATCGCACCTGATTCATTTAATCTTTATTGTGATAATATCGAAAAAAATAAATTCAACAGTTGCAGTTCAAGAACTTTTATTGCAAATATGAAAAAATTCACTGGGATCGCAACGCCAAAGTGGATTAATGGAAAGACAACAAAAGTATATAATTTATTGCCAGAAGTGAATGATAGGTTTAAAAAATATCATAAGAAATTAGAAGAACGAATAGTTGA